>NC_138515.1:7002538-7385471 GCF_964252035.2 Podarcis erhardii
GGTAAATAACAGTTTCAGGTTAAGAACGGACCTCCGGAATGAATTAAGCACTTAACCCGAGGTACCACTGTACTAAGGGAGCCAGGCTTCTGGGCTCAGCCCACCACCCCATTTAACACACTGCCATGCAAAGCTGCAGCATGCATGGCGGTGCATTTTCTTTTTAGCCACAGCTTCTGTTGAGGCAAGATGGATGCCGCCCAAGCAACGTGGCACATCAGAAGAGTCACCTGCAAAAGAGTGGAATATGTGTGCTGCCTTCACATCTTGTTTCCCGCTCTAGGATCCAGGCACATGCTCAGCCCACTATATTAAAAATTAGGCAGTGCTTCCAACAGATTCTATCAGGTTCTCCCCCAGATACCAGTTTTTTTCACATCATAAGTTGGCACCCAGGGTTGCTGTAGCAGCTCTTCGACATTCTTCTCCATGCTACCCTCTTATAATCTGTTGCAGAATGGATCTGATTCTTAGGACTAGAATGAGATTAATACTTGTTGGGGGTGCCAGTTCCCTGCTTGAATGGCTTGCCAGTGAGGTAGGGACTTGCACCAAAACAGCTCAAAAACAGCTTGAGTCCAGTTGCCATTGACTTTGCATCATCTAGCAGTGGTTATTCCTCTAGGCTGCAGCAGAGGGAGAGAAAGGACGCAGGGATATTCCATGGGCTATGCTGAAATGCCAACTGCCTTTGGCTCTTATTTTGCATCATCTGTCACCTAACAGTAATCATTCTGGCAACCTGGATTTCTGCTGTCTTAATTGGACTTTATAAAAACTGTAAGAACTGCTGCCTGAATTTGCTTTTTTTCTTTTCCCTTCCCCTCTTCTACCTTTTCTGTCATGTCTTTTAAATTGAGCACCAAAGGGCATTGTTATTGCCTTGTTATTGATCGGTAGCTACTCTGGGAACCTTTTTGACTGAAGAGTGAAAATGCTTTAAACAAATTATAGAAGGACAAACCATGGTTTGATGTACCCTGAAGTACTTATGATGAAAGTACACATTACCTGACTGCTTTCTGTTACTGTGAGGGCATTTGAATCCAAGCTTAGCCCAACAGAAAAATAAATGCTTGATGTGCACTAGGAAGTATGTCAATGAAAGCAGAACATTTCCTTCCAGTATTTCCCTTGCTTGTTGTTTCCCTTGTAATGCTTTTAGATCAGAATACAGATATTTGCCAGAGTTTGTTGTACCCACAAAACTCATCTCTGGACTGATCTGAAAAAAGCTTGCAGTTCTGCAGTAGCCACCCTAGGCATCTAGTCATGCTGTTGGTGGAAGCAGAAGTTCCTTCCCAGGCAGCCCAGTCTTATGAGCGGCAAGATATAATAATTACAGGCCTATCCAGAGGGATGTAAGAAAGCATCCCTTGTATTTTTTGCAAGCATCTCTGTTTCTATTCTGCTGCAGTTCAGCTTTCGACAAAAACTACATTAGTCTCAATGGTCTGCAATGGTGAATTTTTACGCAATAAATTATGTCCTTAAATTATCATTATGTTATTCCACACCATTCATTTCAGTGCAAAGGAAACCCAGTGCAAGTTGGGGGAGGGTTGTCATCAATTTCAGATTGTTACACATTGTTTGCAGGCTGAAAATCACAACAACAGGGAATACCGATCGTACGCACTGGAACGATTTCCATTCTGGACATGGGACAAATAAGGGAACATTGGTGATTTCGGCTACCATTTCTATCTGTAGCTGCTCCAGGAACCATTTTGGCTGAAGAGCCACCAAGTCTAAATTTGTGGGAAATGTTACGAAGCCTGGAATTATGATCATCACTCCTTCTAATAGCAAATTCATGCGCCGAGTGGTGCAAGGATTGTTGCTAAGCTGAGGCCACTGAGAAACAAGAGGGAAGTATCAGCAGACTTGGGGAAACCCAGGGCTTGCAGAAGTACAGGAAAATGTTTTTTAAAAATACCCCAGAGAGCACAAAGGTGACTTACAATAGACGTTAAAACAATGAAAAACTGTCCAGCTATGATTCTGCTAAGAAGCTGTGAGCTTACAAAATGCTGATGACAGTTGAACCAAGAGGGAGAGAGAGGCAGCCAGCCAGAAAAGGGTCCAAAGAAACCAGAAGTCAGACAGACTGTGAACCTACACTTTACTATAAGTGCATTTGTTACAGTAATACAGTGGTACCTCGGGTTACATACACTTCAAGTTACATACGCTTCAGGTTACAGACTCCATTAACCCAGAAATAGTACCTCAGGTTAAGAACTTTGCTTCAGGATGAGAACAGAAATCGTGCTCTGGCGGCGCAGCATCTTCAGGTGGTGCTTCAGGTTAAGAACAGTTTCAGGTTAAGTACGGACCTCCGGAACAAATTAAGTACTTAATCTGAGGTACCACTTTATCAGGATCTGTTTTCTTTTAAAAAAACAACCATCAAATGTGCTTCCCTCCTCAACTAGATCAGGATCTGTGTGGTGTGAGCAATCTGTGAACATAATACAGATTGATTGTATACTGTGGTCCTGAGAGCTGGATCCCATGCTTGGTTTTTAATAATATTAAAACCTGTGGTTGCTGCAAGCATAAAATTTAAAATATCATGTAGTTAGGCTCTACATGAGTCTATTAATTGATTCTACAAATGCATGTGTGTGGCATTTATCCCTTTACTACTGAAGCTATTCCCTCTCAAAGCCTTGACAGCTCTTCTTCCAGGCTGTTAGGATCCCTGAACAAAAATGATCTGCTCCACGATAAAAAGTAGGGAAACATTGCAATATTCTGTTGCTTGTACCTATAAGTTCATCCGAGGGAGATTCAGCACAGCTTCTGCAAAAGGAAGTACCCCAGCTTCACAACCTTTTTTTTAGAATTTGTGGAGAGTGTTTGAGAAACAACGTCTTGACAAATACTCTCTCTAAGACTTGGAAGGAATTGCAGCTGTCATGGGATAAGGTGGCAGGTCATGATCTGAATCAGTAATAGTCCAAAAGACTAGCAAGGAATAAATGGACAGTGCTCACAATGAAGGAACCAGGAAGCAAAACTGTACAGGGCTTTGTAATTTTTTATTCATAAGCGATTTGGAGTCAAGGGCGAGTCACAAGGCAGCCAAGTTTGCAGGCGAACTATTTAGGAAGTTGTTGTTTTTTTAAATAACCGAACTAGTAGGAGCTCCAAAAGTAGGGTATTCAAATTCTCCAAATCCCAACATTCTAGTTCCCCAAATCCCAACAGCCTAATCTGCATAGGATGCAAATTATTTCCCAGTTACACAAACTAAATGGTTAGTCGAGGAAGATTTAAGCAACGTTGCTTCTTTTATTCTGAACGGTCCCCTGCCAATGCTGTTTTATCTGGGCTAGTTTCCCTGTCCTTGAAGTCCCGCTTCTCAAGAGCTCCTCCAGACAACACTTTTAGTCTGCATTCCAGGCGATCTGTACTGGGATGGACTTACACGCTCCTGCATTCAGGGCTCCTTGCACCCTCAATAATTTCTGAATGGTGACATGGCATTTGCTGCAAACTGTGTGGTATCCATTGCTCCCCCCCCCCCAAAGAAAAAGTTACTTTTCATACTAAAATTTTCCATTTTAAAAATACACCTCTGGTGCGCTACAGCCCTAGGGTGCTCTTGCAGTATACTGTACTGACTTGAATTTGCTTCTTGCTGATGTGGCCACTCCCACATACTTCCTATTCATGATGCATCAGTGGAAATGAGTGAAGCTTTAGCACGTCCATAACCACAGATCCCCCGGACTCGGGGGAGATAGTTATGCTGCGGTGGGATAACCTGCTTCTGTGTGGCGCAGTGGTTAAGAGCAGTGGACTCATAATCTGGTGAACCAGGTTCGATTCTCCGCTCCTCCACATGCAGCTGCTGGGTGACCTTGGGCCAGTCACACTTCTCTGAGTCTCTCAGCTCCACTCACCTCACAGAGTGTTTGTTGTGGGAGAGGAAGGGAAAGGAGAATGTTAGCTGCTTTGGGACTCCTTAGCGTCGTGATAAAGCGGGATATCAAATTCAAACTCTTCTCCTTCTCCTCCTCCTCCTCCTCCTCCTCCTCCTCCTTCTCCTCCTCCTTCTTGGAGAGCTGCTGGTCTGCTCTGCTTTGCTGCTACCTTTGTGGCCAGGAAGGCATACCCTCCAAGTCTCCCGATTTTCCAGGACAGTCCTGGAATTACGAAAGCGATCCCAGCTTCGGATTTGATCCCTGAACCTCTCCACAGTGGTACCTTGGGTTACAGACACTTAAGGTTACAGATACTTCAGGTTACAGACTCCGCTAACCCAGAAATAGTACCTCGGGTTAAGAACTTTGCTTCAGGATGAGAACAGAAATCTCATGGCAGCAGCAGGAGACCCCATTAGCTAAAGTGGTACCTCAGGTTAAGAACAGTGTCAAGTTAAGAATGGATCTCCAGAACGAATTAAGATCTTAACCCAAGGTACCACTGTATTTCCCCCGCCAGCGCCACTGCTACCAACTTCAGAGAAGAGGATGAGCCAGCGCTTGTCCCGAGCAACATTGGTGGCTGCAGCTGCTGCGAGGGAGCGTCTCGCTGCCTCCCCATGGCTGCAGTTGTTGACCTTTTTGAGTTTTGCCCAAATGGGCTGCCATACGTCTGGATTTTCACGGACATTTGCCCGATTACCGCCCGGACACTGCTGCCGACTGCAGTATTCTGGAGGTGTCCAGGAAAATACGGACGTATGACAACTCTAGCCAAGGACCAGCCCTGTGTGATACACTGTCTCTGAGAGGCAGGTAGAGGACAGGGCTGCTCTGGATGGGAAGAAAGGGCCACAGAGTGGAGTGCAAGGAGTTTTGATTTTAAAATATGCTTTGTGCATCCATTGGCGGAGGAAGAGGGGGGTAGGGGGAGCACAGCACCCCCGGCACCACGATCCCAGTGGGGTGCCATCGTGGCTGCCCCCCCACGCTGGGGCCATGCCCCCAGAACGCGTGCCACGCCCCCAGGACACGCCCCTGCCACGCCCCTGCCTGCTCTCCTCCTCCCGGTGCCATAGCATGAAGCTCCGCCCCTGTGTGCGTCTGCATCTAATCTTTCTCTTTACTTAAAATTTATTCATTGGTGTGTGTTGTGTGTTTTCCTTTCTGTAAATCTTTGTTGTTGTTGTTTAGTCGTGTCCGGCTCTTCATGACCCCATGGACCAGAGCACGCCAGGCCTCCCGCAGTTTGGTCAAACTCATGCGGGTAGCTTCGAGAACACTGTCCAACCATCTCGTCCTCTGTCGTCCCCTTCTCCTTGTGCCCTCCATCTTTCCCAGCATCAGGGTCTTTTCCAGGGAGTCTTCTCTTCTCATGAGGTGGCCAAAGTATTGGAGTCTCAGCTTCACAATCTGTCCTTCCAGTGAGCACTCAGGGCTGATTTCCTTAAGAATGGAGAGGTTTGATCTTCTTGCAGTCCATGGGACTCTCAAGAGTCTCCTCCAGCACCATAATTCAAAAGCATCAATTCTTCGGGGATCTGCCTTCTTTATGGTCCAGCTCTCACTTCCATACATCACTACTGGGAAAACCATAGCTTTAACTATATGTCTGTAAATCTACAAAAGATTAAAATCAGGACTAATGGGTTTTCTCAGGACAGTGGGGGGCATATGTACTGTGTCCCATTGGTGTCATGTGGGTGGCACTCGCCCTTCTTCTGATAGGCTATGTTTTGCGGGGGTGCAAAAAAGGAGGGTTGAGGAGGGTTAGTTGAAGGAGAGTGAGAAATGTCCCTAGTTTCATCTGAAGAAGGTTGAAGGATATGGGGAGGGGAGGTGCATCAGTGGGATCAGGAGTCAGGTGAGAAGTAAGGACCTTGTTGCTTTCCTTTCCTCCCTTTGCTCTTGGGGCTGTGACTTATTTCTTTGCCCAGCTGTGGGGTGCAGGGAGCTGGGAGAGGACCATAGCTGTCAACCGTCCCTTATTTGGCAGGAAACTCCCTTATCCAGCGCCGCGTCCCGCTGCTGTCCCTTATTGATGATGTCCCTTAAATTTCCTGGGTTTCAAAGAAAGCAGCTCCTCTCCCTCCCTCCCTCCCTGCCGGCCAGGGAAGAGGGAGGCTCCAACTGTGTTGCTTGGCTGTGTTGCTCACCCAATAAGGAGTCTAAGAACTAGGGGGGTGGAGCTTGTGTGACTTGTGCTGATCAAATCGGCCGCGTTGCCTGGGGACTTGCCTTTGCTCAGCGCTTCCCAGCGGAGAGGTGACGGTGGTTTTCCTTGCTGCATCCCCTTTGCCGGGTTGCTGCGCTGTGGGAACCACCACTTGAGGCTTCGTTTGGCTGCTGGCTGGGCTTTCTGCCTTTGGCTCGGAGGGACTCAGAAGTTGAACATACCTGTGTCCAGAAAATCCTTTATTTTGGCTGCTGATCCCTTATTTTTGAGGCTGCTGGTCCCTTATTTTCAAATCTGTAAGTTGACAGCTATGGAGAGGACTAGGGAATGGTGGCAGGTGAAGGGGCAAGAGAAGGGCTTTCCCTGCATTCCCATGCATAAAATCCAAGCTCTGCATACACAGCACTTATATATGCTTGGGGGGGGGGGTCCTCTGCAAAAGATGATAACATGGGTTTCCACTCAAGCACAATTGCTCAGAGGATCTTTCCCCTGTCTGGAGCCACCGCTGGGAGGTGGAAGAGAGAAGTTAGGCTTGCAAATACTTACAGCTGCTCAAGTCTCTGTCTGAGCGTTTCCCAGACTCTGAGTCACCCACTGGAAACTCAGTTCTCTTTCCTTGGTCATTGGTTCACATGAAGTGCTTGGCTTGTGCATTTGGCCATGAGAATCCTAGGCTGGAATGGACCAAAAGGGGCATCAGGCCAGCAAATGCTCACCTTTGAGTTTGGGATTTCAGTGGTCAGTCCCTGCCTCAGGAAATAATCAGAATGCCATAAGCATCCGCATAACAAATCAGAAAATTCCAAGAAAGCCCCCCAAATACATTTCTATGATGGAAGGGCCAGTCTGAAGGAACAAGCAACCCAGTGTGGTTATATTTTGGGGGTACTGATCAGGTGTGTGCCCCTAATCCCTTGCAATGTTGGCCAAGGACACATGGTTGGGATGTGCATGGCCATCTGTGATCTGAATGCTAATAATAATAATAATAATAATAATAATAATAATAATAATAATAAAAAATTATTTGTACCCCGCCCATCTGTCTGGGTTTCCCCAGCCACTCTGGGCGGCTTCCAACAAAGACCCAAAATACACTAAGATGTCACACATTAAAAACTTCCCAGATGTCTTCTGAATGTCAGGTAGTTGTTTATCTCTTTGACATCTGATGGGAGCGCGTTCCACAGGGCGGGCACCACTACCAAGAAGGCCCTCTGCCTGGTTCCCTGTAGCTTTGCTTCTCGCAATGAGGGAACCGCCAGAAGGCCCTCGGCGCTGGACCTCAGCATCCAGGCAGAACAATGGGGGTGGAGATGCTCCTTCAGGTATACTGGGCCAAAGCCGTTTAGGACTTTAAAGGTCAACACCAACCCTTTGAATTGTGCTTGGAAATGTACTGGGAGCCAATGTAGATCTTTCAAGACCGGTGTTATGTGGTCTCGGCGGCCGCCCCCAATCACCAGTCTATATGGTAGCACTGCAAGGATTCCTGGAATGGCAGGGTGGCCTGTTTTGCAGAGGGCAGTCCTTTGTTTGAAGGTGTGCTCTGTTAGTAGAACGGCTGCCTGGTCCAAGTGTGACTGAAAGATAAGGCATCCCCACTGTGGACAGATGTATTGTGATTTAAATTATCATGGTTATTTCTGTATTTGCATCTATGCTGATAAATTACCACCTGCTAATCTGTGTCCCTTTTTGGGCTGAAGTGCAAGTGGCCATCCTGTGGGGTAGACAAGTTGTGGCACACCTATTTCAGGTGACAATATTTCCTTGGGAGAACCACAGAGTCATTACTAGACAGAACGATATGGCAGAACCCCTTTCAGTTCTTGTAAAAACTAAATCTGTATAGAGCATCTTTTCCAAGGAAATGTTATACAGTGGTACCTCGGGTTAAGTACTTAATTAGTTCCGGAGGGCTGTACTTAACCTGAAACTGTTCTTAACCTGAAGCACCACTTTAGCTAATGGGGTCTCCCGCTGCTGCCGTGTCGCCGGAGCACGATTTCTGTTCTCATCCTGAAGCAAAGTTCTTAACTTGAAGCACTATTTCTGGGTTAGTGGAGTCTGTAACCTGAAGCGTATGTAACCCGAGGTACCACTGTACGTGGAAAGTCCATGTCTCGGAGGCCTGTTCTCTGAGGATGCAAGGAAGAAAAGAAAACCTGGAAATGTTAAGAGTGGGGTGTGAATTGTGCTGAATTGCATGGGGTGGGAGAGAAGGCTTTTATTTGTTTGTTGTTTAGGATGGTGAAGTACCTGTGGCAAAGTTTTAATGAAAAATAGTATGGGGAAGAGGATAGTGGTCTCTAAAACATATCTGAATCACTGTATCCTTCTTTTGGAACAGCCTTTGGAACCAGGTAACCTGTGACCCTGAAGATGTTGTTGAACTCCAAGTCCCATCAGCTGTAGGCAGCATGGCCAGTGGGGTCAGGGGTGATGGGATGTCTAGAAACATCTGGAGAATTGAAGTCCCACCCCCACCCCACTTTCAGAGGGTGTCAAGGGAGCCATGTGTCTTGAGGGGAGGGCCTGAATATTAGAACAACTTAGAAGGCCTTTAGCATTCCAGATGCTTTGGCAGGTTATAAACATATAAACAAACATGCACACCCAGTTGTTGTTGCTATTGTTGTTGAATGGGGCCAGGTGTTAATTAGAGGGAAACCAATCAAGGACTGGGTTTGTAAGGTAGTTGGTGTAACTGCTCTAGGAGAGAAGGAGCCATCAGAGATTATAAAAAAAACAAAAAATAAAACCAAAGCTATGCGTGTCTTAGTAACAGGCAGATTGTGATAGTGTAGATGGAGAGGAAGCCTTGAGAGGGAAGATAATTTTGAGCACTGGGGAAGAAAAGATTGCCATCGTTGTGTAAATGAGTGGAGATTAGGCCTTTCTCGGAAACGTCATAACTAGCAGTTCATGATGCAGCGATAGAGCTTGTGCTTTGCTTGCCGAAGGTCCCAAGACAGAGAGTTGCCATGGAGTCAACCAAAAATCCCCTAGTGCAGTGGTTTCCAATTAGCTAAGTACTGTGGGTCTCCAGTTTTTCAAAAGCCAAGCCACAGACCCCCTACTTTCGAAAATGCTGATATCTCTATGGTGCCACAGACCCACTGGGAACACCAATTGGGAACTGCTGCCCTAGTGCTACTCTCTGGTAATGACTCTATAAGTAGGAGTGGAGCCACTGCAGTACAATGCCTCTCACTCTCAACTCTCAGAGCCACTCCAGAAGGATACTGTGGTCAGGTGTATTGAATGCCTGTGCAAATCTGTGGGCCTGTGCCCTCCTTAAGTCCCTTAAGTACTGGAACACACCTCTAGTGTTGTGATAGTACAGACATTTCAGAATGGCATCTTTTCCCCATCCCTTTCACTTTCCTTTTTTGGCACAGAGACTCCTTTAGAAGTGCTGATAAGCAATCTTTACCAAGAGACAAAAAAGAGAAACACAACTCTCTTGATTTTGTTGGATCCTCTTGGAAGTTTCCAGCACATACACACACACACAAAATTTTTTTTTAATTGGACTGCATACAAAATTTGGCAGGAATCTGAGGAGATAGGCCAAGAGCGAGTCAGACTTTTCAGATCCAGGTTTAGATCTCAGATCATGAAAATGTGGACACCAGCAGTGTCCGACCTATGGTGTGCTTCAAGGCTTTCATCACTGCTCGGTTTTTATTGTAAACTGTTAGAAGAAACCCTCTAGACTTGAGCTGATAGTTTGATTCTGGTTCTAATTTTTTTTAATCAATCTGAAAGCAGAGGTATTCACAGCTGTTGCCAAGGGGATGTGGTTAAAGAGACTGAATCAGAAAAACACACAGCTGGAGTGTGAGCCAGGAGCTGCGTCCAAGCACCTCCTGCAGCTTTGCTAAGGATCCTGGGGCACAACATCACAGCCCTTGAAACACAGTCTCTTGAACCCTCCCTGTCTTCAACATAAACCTCAGCCATCCTCTGCCTCAGATTTATTTGTAGAATGTGCACTTCTGTGGTCTGTTGTGCTTTGCACATGCACACTAAGTTCAATGCACCTTACTTCCTGGTAAGGGACTGCAGCCTCATCTTCTAAGCAGACCCTGTGTGTTCCACTTCTTGTTGTAAGTTCTCTATTTGGGTAGTTATTTTAGTTCTTCTCCTTTGCACCTGTTCCAGTTCAAATACCTCAGGGTGGCCACAGATGATCAAAACAAGACCATATTGTAGTTGTCTTTGATGAGGGCTTGCCTGATTTTATGAGTACTTCTTGTTCTCCACTGAATATTCCGCTCCACATATTTTGTCCCCCAAATGGCCTTTGCTTTGTACCTAGATAACAGTTTAGTGGTTTCATAGTTTTCCATTGGTCGAGATCCCCAGGCCTCTTTGCTTCAACGTAAGTTCCAGCAAGAGTTGCCAACCAACCCCATGCTTGGATAGTTCACTTGGTAGAGCATAAGACTCTTAATCTCAGGTTCATGGGTTTGAGCCCCACATTGTGCAAAAGATTCCATGCGTTGCAGGGAGTTGGACTAGATTACCCTTGTGGTCATCTCTGATTCTTTGATAGCTCAATGATAACCAGAAGACTCCATCTTGGCCTGCTCTAGTGCCTTTAATCAGCAGGGCTTGATCAGCAGGGCTGCTCCCCAAAGGGTGGCTTTAAGCTTTCAGAGGCAGATTTAGGGGAGCATGACCAGTTCAGTCACACTGGGCACCAGCGGTCATTTGCAAGCACCCTCCTGAGTGTTGCTGGAGGGCGCTGAGGGGAAGGCAGCGGAGGGGGACGCAGCAGCCCAGCGTGCTGGGAGCCGAGCCCTGGGCTGTGCTGATTTTGGGAGCGGCATACCGGGGCATCTGGACTTGGGCGTCACTTTGTGCTCCAGAGCGCTGCCCCCAAAATAAGCACCACCCAGGGCACCCCACCCTCCCCGTCCCCCATTGGCTACGCTACTGCTGGGCACAGAGCCTCGGGGGTGCTGCCAGGGATGCCACAACTATTATTTAGAATGCAGCGCAAGGCAGAGGGGAGCTGAATTTTGGTATCGCACAAGGCACTGCTGAAATTTGTGACCCTAAGATCAGCCACTCTTCTTTTGTAAGGATTGACATTTGTTCTGATTCAGCAGTAAACAGCAGGTTTTCTTGAGGGAAGAGGCAGGGGAAAAGAAATGCCTTTTGGACCTGTGCTTAGAAATCACAGGACAAGTGTGGAAGAGCACTCAAGACTAAATGTCAGGAAGAAATTTCTGATGGTGAGAGCTGTTTGGCAGTGGAACGGACTCCCTTGGGAGATGGTGGTCTTGCCTTCATTGGAAGTTTTTAAACAGGTTGGGTGACCATCTGTCAGGGATGCAGGGATGCCTGAGTTGTGATTCTTGCATTATAGGGGGTTGAACTAGAATCATAGAATCATAGAGTTGGAAGAGACCACAAGGGCCATCGAGTCCAACCCCCCGCCAAGCAGGAAACACCATCAGAGCACTCCTGACATATGGTTGTCAAGCCTCTGCTTAAAGACCTCCAAAGAAGGAGACTCCACCACACTCCTTGGCAGCAAATTCCACTGTCAAACAGCTCTTACTGTCAGGAAGTTCTTCCTAATGTTTAGGTGGAATCTTCTTTCTTGTAGTTTGGATCCATTGCTCTGTGTCCGCTTCTCTGGAGCAGCAGAAAACAACCTTTCTCCCTCCTCTATGTGACATCCTTTTATATATTTGAACATGGCTATCATATCACCCCTTAACCTCCTCTTCTCCAGGCTAAACATGCCCAGCTCCCTTAGCTGTTCCTCATAAGTTATCGTTTCCAGGCCTTTGACCATTTTGGTTGCCCTCCTCTGGACACGTTCCAGTTTGTTTTGTCCTTCTTGAACTGTGGTGCCCAGAACTGGACACAGTACTCCAGGTGAGGTCTGACCAGAGCAGAATACAGTGGCACTATTACTTCCCTTGATCTAGATGCTATACTCCTATTGATGCAGCCCAGAATTGCATTGGCTTTTTTAGCTGCCGCGTCACACTGTTGGCTCATGTCAAGTTTGCGGTCAACCAAGACTCCTAGATCCTTTTCACATGTACTGCTCTCAAGCCAGGTGTCACCCATCTTGTATTTGTGCCTCTCATTTTTTTTGCCCAAGTGCAATACTTTACATTTCTCCCTGCTAAAATTCATCTTGTTTGTTTTGGCCCAGTTCTCTAATCTGTCAAGGTCGTTTTGAAGTGTGATCCTGTCCTCTGGGGTGTTAGCCACCCCTCCCAGTTTGGTGTCATCTGCAAATTTGATCAGGATGAACTAGATGACTCCTGGCATCCCCTCCAACTCTACAGTTCTAAAATTCTTCTACTGCAAAAACCAAAAAACCAACCTTTGTGAAAGATCTAGGTGGGTGGTCAATATTTGCATCTGTGTGGCATGTGTGCCAGTGTCCCCGCACTTTCCATGAGCTGAATCAGAACAAATGTCAGTCCTTACAACACAAAAGTGGCGGATACAACAACTTCAATGGCCGATCTTGGGGTCTCAATTTTCAGCGGTGCCCTGTGCGATGCCAAAATTCAGCTCCCCTCCATCTTGCACTGCATTCTAAGTAATGGAAGCTGGTGCACGTGGTTTCGTTGGCACCTGTTTCATGCCACGTCTGCTTGCGCAGTGGGAGCTGTCCATTTTGGCTTGGTGCTGTTCTCTTGTTCTGAGGAGAAAATGGCCTGTGACAATGATATTTATCTGCAGCCTGAAGATAAAATTTGATCTTCATAACTAGGTTCACCATAGTTTAGGGAGACACATAGTTTCTCTTCTTATCTCTTCTATATCTCAACTTAGTCCCCTCCCCCTCTTTCCTTTTTCCTTCTGTGATGGAACTCCTATTTGGGGACTTCCCTGGCTTTTTTCTGGCCCTGGATAGTTGGCCTTGGTGAAGATTTGACGTTTTCATCCCCAAAAAGTTTTTGATTTGAGTTTCTACTGAAATGAGGCTGCATTTTAATGTTGTACTTTAATCTTGTTTTTAAGTTGTATTTTAATCAACTGTTTTATACTCGGTGTTAGCCGCCCTGAGCCCGGTCTTGGTTGGGGAGGGTGGGGTATAAATTATTATTATTATTATTATTATTATTATTATTATTATTATTATACTCCCATAAGATTAGAATTCTGAAATACTAGGCATTAAATGCCCCCTCCAAGAAAAGGCTGTGAAAGGACTAAACCCATACAAGGAATGTAATCTGGTTCTTGGTACCAGTTCAGATTATAATGCAGCAAGACTCATCACTCATAATAATTTGCTTGTGTTTTTATTTCATTTTTTTAAAAAGTGGGGAGTCCAAAGCCGCTTTGCTCTGCCCACAAATTCCCCCAGGATGTGGGTTCAAGATGGGAGAGGAGGGCAAGGATTGCTTGAGGTGTGGAGAGACATGTACTTTACCTCATAATCTGTGTGGGGAAACAGGAGGTAGGGCCTTGTTTACTCTACCATAGATGCAATAGTGTCTCTGATGGAAGTGTGGAAGAACTCTGCAGCTCCTTGCCACCCCTGATGCCACTTCCCCTTTCACGGAAGGTACATGGGGCAGAGTTACCTCAAGCTGTCTGTGCTGGTACAGTTGGGGCAGCAAGTGGTTGCAAGGGGTGTGTTGAGTGGGGCTGGTGGAAAGGACTGGAATTTTCCACTCTGACCTTTATGGGTCTTTTGCTAGCTGGCCATATTTAAGGGATGATGAGCCATCTCACTGCGGTTGAAAAATGTGATGAACACGTAGCCATCCCAGCCAGCCATGCCACTCAGCACTTTTTGGCAGGAAGTAAACGTGTTGGGGAAACATGGTCGTATGTCCCCATCCACATGGGATGGGGAAGTCAATTGTGCAACTCAAACGGGGCTTGCTCCTTTCAACTTTCTGAGTTCATGTATGCGCTTGTTGGCATCTGTCTGTCTTGGGAGACAACAGAGGAGTGTGCCTTTCGGAGCGAAGTCAAACCATTGGAGAGTTATAGCACCTGTTGTGAGTGTGGAGACTGATGGAGAGACATGTTTTGTTGCAGCTGGGGCGTCTGGTTGTACTGCTGCAAGGTCATTCCTCCTCAACCCATCTCTTCTGCTAAATTTTGCTCCATGGCTCCACCTAGGAATTCACAAGTGTTAATTGCCACTGGCTTTAAATTTTGTGTCTCAGGGTTATAATTTGAAATATGCGGCTCCCTTCTACGAATAGATTGAAGACTTACACAAACTTGCAACATATGAACAACTTGCATATAAGCGCAGACTTGCCATGGACAAATTCAGTGAAATTTGGAATCCATTCTTACAAATACAGTAATAGGTTAAGATCTGGTGAAATACAATAATAACCTTGTAAAATATACAGTTTTGTGTTTTTTCCCCTCCCCCCTTTATTTTCTTTTCTACACGGGTTCTGTTTCTCTTTTTCTTTTTCTCTCTTTTATTTACATATCACCATGTTTGGTGCACATACCGGTATAATTATATACTTTTTGAACTTTCAATAAAGATGTTTAAAACAAAACAAAATAAAATATATGTTTTTTAAATATGTAGCAGATGAATGTACATGCAAAGTGCTAGAAGGAAACCTGTTGGTACAGCTTACATCATAGTAAGAATAAGAATAAAAATAGGGCAGGGGGAATCCCTTAGAGCAGGTAGATCTGCTGTTGGTCACACCTTGGCAGCTTTGCTTAGAGTTACGGATAACCTGGCAGAATCCAGGGGGAACTAGAAGGCAGTGATAGAACTGAATGTGCTGCATGTTTTGCACTACGTTTAGCCATGGTGGTCGTGTTGCTGAGTCTCATTCTCAGCTTATGTTCCTTCTCTGTGCTCTCCTTCCAGTTCCTGTGCCTCAAGAACATCCGAACCTTCCTCGCTGCATGCTGTGAGAAGTTTGGTCTGCGCAAGAGCGAGTTGTTTGAGGTCTTTGACTTGTTTGACGTCAGGGATTTTGCAAAGGTCTGATTGCTTCATCTGCCTTCTTCACAAAAAATACAGTTTTCATAGGCACTTTGTTATTGCCATCAAAGGAGTCCAGGTAGCCTGTGAATGTGATACAAATCTGTTTCATACATAAAATATAGCTTTGTAATATATATATATATATATATATATATATATATATATATATATATATATATATATATATTACATACATACATATATATATATATATATATTACATATACATATACATATACATATACATATATATATATATATATATATATATATATATATATATATTACATACATACATATATATATATATATATATTACATATACATATACATATACATATATATATATATATATATATATATATATATATATATATTACATATATATATATATTATATATATATATATATATATATATATATAGCTTTGTAAAATAAGTGTCATTGCCACAATAGCCAATAGTCTCCATGTGCAATACATGCTAGCAAACTGATACATGTAAATATAATACTCAGCTGTAACATGACACATAAAATGTGCATGCTCTAAACAGATCACATGCTTGCACAGAAAAGCTATGGATATGCAAGCTGCCCAAAACTCATGTGCTTTTTTGTGGTTCTTTAAGAAAACACCAAAATATTCCATGCCTCTTAAAACACTTGTATGTACAGGAGTCCTTAGGAAATGCAGACACCCCCATTCCCAAGCCAAGCCCCACTTCCGACTCTGTCAAAAATCCCTTAGCAGCTGGTGCTGCAGTGCTCAGTGAGTGCAACTGTCAGGAAACAGCCAAAATAATGGAAACATGCTATTTATCCATATTTATCAATAATGATCGTTTGCCATACTTCGTGATTTTGATAACAAATAAGTGATTTATATTAGGGAACAAATTATCTTTAAGAATAAGCCCAAGTTCAGAGGTCATGACCGCTTCCTTGTTTGCAATAACACCTGCAGTCACATCTGCATTGGGTCTCGGTCCTGTATACCTGAAGGAGCGTCTCCACCCCTATCATCCAGCCCGGACACTGAGGTCCAGCGCTGAGGGCCTTCTGGCGGTTAATTCACTGCGAGAAGTGAGATTACAGGGAACCAGGCAGAGGGCCTTCTCGGTGGTGGCGCCTGCCCTGTGGAATGCCCTCCCAGCAGATGTCAAGGCAATAAATAACTATGTTACTTTTAAGAGACAACTAAAGGCGGCCATGTTTAGGGAAGTTTTTCATGTCTGATGCTGTATGGTTTTTAATATTCGGTTGGAAGCTGCCGAGAGTGGCTGTGGAAACCCAGCCAGATGGGCGGGGTATAAATAATAAGTTGTTGTTGTTATAAATTATTATTAACTAGAGTTTCGACGTCACTTGAAGCTTTGACCTCAAGACAAGAATGTTCTATGGGGCAGAAGATGGCCGTTTGGCCAGCCAGGGGGCAGGTGTTGGCCATGTCTGATGCCTCAAGGATGGAGCCAGAAGAGAAAAAGGGAGGTGGCGTCCCCCAAGTGTTGTGGGAATGAGTTCTAAGCACCTTTTTACAAAAGGGAACATACATAAGGAAGAAGGAACTTGTGGTTTAAACCACTGCTTGAGTCTTCCGTACAGGTGTGTCTACCAGACCTTCCAGGCAGGCAGCATGTATTCTCATTTACTGGATCTGCTGCCCACATTTTATCATTCCAAGCAGCTGCGTGATCATTCACAATCTCTGAGGCAGCAAAATGTCTTGAGTTAGCCTCAGTGCAAAATCACCCTGAGCGCAGCATTGCCTTTGAAGGAGGGAGATACTGTATTCACACCAAAGCTTTGGGAGCTGCCTGACAGCATGTAAACAACATTCCCTGACCTCCCGCTCTCTGCTCAGTAGGCCAGAAAGCAAGCAGACGCTTGCCCTCAACAGGATATGAAATTCAGCAGCCAAACCACGCAGGCGAGTTGCAGTGGGCATGTTCTAGAGGAGGAAGCCTGTAACACGTGCAATCTTGCTGCAGAGGGTTTCCTTTAAGCCAAAGGTTTATTTTAAAATGCTAGCGCAAGGTTTCCATTCTTAGCTAAATGTTTGCCTGGCTGCAGAGAAAAGCGTGGAAAGATTGAGTGAAACGAGTGGAAGGATCATAGAAGGAGAAGTATAGGCAGGTATGATGGTCATCCAATTTAGATATCCTAATGTAGCTTATCTTATGCCAGGGCCGCCCCTACAATGAGACAGAGGGAAGCAGCTGCCTCAGGTGGCAGATGCTGAGGTAGGGGGAGCAGCCAAAGCTTGAGTGTCACTTGGCCTGCCCTGTACCAGCTACACTAGCTTGAGGCCCTCAAGTGCACTGCGAGACATTGTCCTTTCACCAGTGTTGAAGTAAGAGGAAACTAACAGTCCTGCTGGCTTCTGTGGACAAGATGGTGCCCTGGGGGGCCTCAAGCAGCAAAACGTCTTGAGCCAGCCCTGTCTTCCATCTGGAACTCAATCCAAACTTGGTCTGCTTGCGTACAAAATGAAGGAAGCAGGCAAAGGTCTAATTTTAACGTTAAAAGGGACACATTGAAAAGGGGAGTTGAATCCTCTCTCCTCGCAGCACGGAGATGAGTATGGAGAAAAATGCCAGAAGCAAGGCAGGGGAGAGTTCAGCATCCCTCAGCCACAAAAACCTTTTTTGTTAAAATAACAGAACAACAACTGTCAAACACATAAGGAATTACTATAGGGTGTGAAGGGGTCTTACATCTCTACTGTCATGGCATCTGCAGATTGCTGGCCAGCTGAATTTTTCTGAGTGGAGAAAAACCAAGTTGTCTCCTCCTTCAATGAGTTTGGGCTGGCATACAAAGAACGCCCCGACCACATATTTATCAATAGCCCTGTGAGGTAGGCCCAAAGTCATCTAAGGAGCTTCATGGCCAAGTATGGGTTTGAACCTGGATGCCCAGTCTTAACTGATGTTTCTAGTCTTAACTAATGTTTATGGAAGTTTTTAATGTTTTAATGTTTAATGCTTTATTACATTATTATGATGATGATGATGATGATGATGATGATGTTGGGAGCCTCCCAGAGTGGCTGGGGAAACCCAGCCAGATGGGGGGCATATAAATAAATTATTTTATTATTATTATTATTATTATTATTATTATTATTATTATTAGCATTTTAATCACTGCACCACACTGCTTTTTGGAGCCTGCCTACTTTCTGTTTTAAATGTGACGGGGGCAATTCTGTTAGTAGACAAATTTGGCAATCCCATCATGCCTAATTTGACCTAAAACAGATTCCTGCTCAACCTTTTCCTGATTGCTTTTGAGAAAGAAGTTTTTGTAACAGAAGCCAGCAAGGTACAGAGTGCTGGGTTTGATGACAGGCAGTTGAGACTAAGATGCGCTGCTTACATCATCTCTTTTGATGCCCGCTGTCTTAGCCAACTCCTTGGATCGCTGATGCTGCAAGTCTGGCCCTATTCTTGCAGTTCTTCCAGAATCCTTGTCGCAGCTGGATTTCAGCCCCACAGTTGCAACAACTTTTTAAGAGCAAGGGGCACTGTAGAGCCATAGATACATGAAGTACCAAAATAATGAACTAATATAGGAATAACAATACAATCCAGCCAGAATCGAGCATTCTTCATATCTAAATGAGATTTAATAATAATAATAATAATAATAATAATAATAATAATAATAATTTATTATTTATTATTTATTATTTATACCCTGCCCATCTGGCTGGGTCCCCCCAGCCACTCTAAGCGGCTTCCAACAAAACACTAAAATACAATAACCTATTAAACATTAAAAGCTTCCCTAAAAAGGGCTGCCTTTAGATGTCTTCTAAAAGTTTGGTAGTTGTTTTTCTCTTTGACATCTGGTGGGAGGGCATTCCACAGCGGGTGCCACTACCGAGAAGGCCCTCTGCCTGGTTCCCTGTAACTTGGCTTCTCACAGCGAGGGAACCGCCAGAAGGCCCTCAGCGCTGGACCTCAGTGTCCAGTTTAACAGGACTTAAAAGTGGTTAATTTTGCCTGGATTGTGCCCCTTTATATAGTGATTTTCTTAAACATTTTAAGCACTCCACACACATTATCTTAGCAATTCTTTAAACAGCCCTGTAAGACTTGTCAATAGTGTTGAGAGCTGAGGCTGATCGCTTGCCCTGTGAATTCATGGCTGAGTCAGAGGTAAAATTTGAAGCGGGGGATTCCCTTCTCACACACTGAGTCACTGTGCTGCATCAGTTCTCAGTAGCAATAATGGAAACAACAGAGGCCCCAAATGCTTTTAAAAGTATCAAACCACTTTAATAAGTCATGGCTTCCCCCAAAGACTCCTGGAAACTGTAGTTTGTTAAGGGTGCTGAGAGGGTGCTTATTCCCCTCACAGAACTACAATTCTCAAAGTGGTTTAACAGTCAATCCCTCTCCCCAGGGAACAGTTTGCTACTATTCTGGAAATTATTATTTAAGGGGCGTCGAGAAACTGAGGAAACCGGCGTTGTCCTTCATCTTCATAGTCTCTGAGTGGATTTACAGTATATGCGTGCAGATTAGAGTTGCCATATTTTGAAGAGCAACAAAGAGGACACATCTGCCAGCTTCTGCTTTTAACTATGGATCTCTATGATGATTCTCATCATGAAAAAGAGGGCATGTCTTGGAAAAAGAGGACCCTTGAATTAAACCCTTGAATTAAAGCAGCTCTTACTTCCACCCCACCCCAAATACAGCAAGCATGACATCGGAATGTTTTCTGTTAAATTAAAATGGAACAATTGTACCTCAAGTAATTATAGTCAAGGTAACAGGAAAGGCTTAATTTATATGCAAACATTCTGGAAACATAAACTAATTTCATTGGTGTTTATGCAACATGTCAGCTAAACAAAGTTAACAGTACAATGTGATACATTACAGCAATTAACAATTAGATCGTGTTCTTCCTTTTAGTTATTTTCTACATTGTAAAGACTTTAGAAGGGACACGGGTGGTGCTGTGGGTTAAACCACAGAGCCTAGGACTTGCCGATCAGAAGGTCGGCGGTTCGAATCCCCGCGACGGGGTGAGCTCCCGTTACTCGGTCCCTGCTCCTGCCAACCTAGCAGTTCAAAAGCACGTCAAAGTGCAAGTAGATAAAGAGGTACCACTCGGGTGGGAAGGTAAACGGTGTTTCCATGTGCTGCTCTGGTTCGCCAGAAGCGGCTTAGTCATACTGGCCACATGACCTGGAAGCTGTACGCCGGCTCCCTCGGCCAATAAAGCGAGATGAGTGCCACAACCCCAGAGTTGGTCACAACTGGACCTAATGGTCAGGGGTCCCTTTACCTTTACTAAAGACTTTAGAAGTGTTTCTAAAAAAAAAATCCAGAACTGGACAACCAGCTGCAAAGTAGCATTCCCTGAGCCCAGGCTACTTAGTAAAGCTCTCTTCATCTTATGCCATTTTCCCCATCTCCTCTGGCTGGCTCTGCATGCCCTGGCTGGGCACTGGGGACTGTCTCTGGGATGGACTTGAATTTCTGTTTATTTCATCAGGTTTTATTGTTTTGCTGTATGTTGTTATTACTGGCTCTGCTTTTTGACATTTCAACAAAAGCTGCCTTGGCTCTACAAAACATGGTGGAATATTAATGTTTTAAAGTCAATAATCAAGTACCTATGGATTAAGTCCAATGTTGCTGACCACACACCTCTCTTTCTCTCTCTCTCCCTCTCTCCCTTCTTCCACGTAGGTGATTGACACCTTATCAATACTTTCGTGGACACAGGTTGCTCAGAACAAAGGGTTTGTGTAAGTGCAGTTGGTTTTCATGCGTGTCTCACACGGATGTGGCATTTTGTGAAACTATTGTAAAACTAGGGGCTGCGCCTTAGCTCACTCTACTCCCCTGCCATCTCTGCTCACACTAACACGCCCCCCCCGAGTTTCTCCTTCCCACCCCATGCAACTGCGAAGCTCATGTCACCTTCCAGTGTGGTGTAGTGGTTGAGAGCTGTAGACTTGTAATCTGGTGAACCGGGTTCGCGTCTCTGCTCCTCCACCTGCAGCTGCTGGGTGACCTTGGGCTAGTCACACTTCTCTGAAGTCTCTCAGCCCCACTCACCTCACAGAGTGTTTGTTATGGGGCAGGAAGGGAAAGAATGTTAGCTGCTTTGAGACTCCTTCGGGTAGTGATAAAGTGGGATATCAAATCCAAACTCCTCCTCCTCCTCTTCTTCTCAACCTAGTTTCTGAAGCCACTTCTCTCTTGTATTCTGCAGTGCTGCTTTGCACCCTAGTTTTCACCTGCACCACATGTCCATGCCTTCTTTTGTGCGACCCCCCCTTCACACAGAAGTCACCCCCACATGGTAACCTCATGCATCTTCCTCCTCCCACAAAGTACATCTAGTAAGTTCAATTTTTAAGCCACCATCCCCTTCAGGCCCTTTCGTGCCCCAGCTTTCCTCTTCAACCCCATACAGTTACTTCCTTCTTTTCTCAACAATCCCTTTCACACAGATCACCCCCAATTCCATGCCATCTCCTCTCCTCTTCTCCTGTATTGCAACCCCCTTTGTGACTGTGTGCGCACCCACACCCACTGGCCCTATTGTCATCTCCAACCCCTTTTTCCTATCTCTTTTTTTTTTTAAAAAAAAAAACCTCCCTTGCGCACAGACCACTGTTTTGATTGTTCCTCCCTTCTCTCTGTTCTCAAACAACAGCAGAAGTTTGAGTAGGTGTGGAGGAACATTGAGGTGAAAATTGTGGTTTCTAACAATGGCAAAAGTTTCAGTAAATCGGGGTGGAGGGACAATAAAGGTTGTTTTTTTAAAATATATATATATAAAAAGATAACCAACAAATTTTAACAAGGAGAAATAGCAGAAATGGGTATGACAGAAACTAACACCAAAAAGCCTAACATACACAGCCCGTCCCAACTTTCTTCTTGCTGCAGGCAAGCTTGTTTTAATCTGCCACTTCCTCTCATCCCTTTCGTTATAAGAAAAAGTCAGCTCCAGTTCCCTTATGGGGTATCCAAGGGCCCGTATAGAGTCCTTACATAGGTTTCCTATCGGAAGGAGAAAATAACAGAGGCCAACCAGAGAATATTGAGAGAAGCAAGGCAGCTAGTAAGCCTGATCTTTATTAATTGTTGCAACAGGGTCCCCACTCACCACATGCAAGAGGCAGGAGGGACCCAGAACAATGGTGAGCAAGCCCTTATATAGACTTTGGAAGTTGCTCACCCTGTAGCCAGAGACCACCCCCCCAAAACATCATACATACATCACAGAAAGAGGCGGTCTACAGCAGAAATTTTGTCTGCCAGGATACCTGATAATGGTGACTGGTTGCATTACCTGGACAGCCCGCCAATTCTTTTGTGATGGTAAATACTTTAATTCCTGAATCCAGGTCACAGGCTCATCCTATTCATACACACATACGCCCTTAAGACAGGTAAGCAAAACACAATGGAGAGGCTTTTTCATTTCTTTCCTCCTTGCAGAGAAATATTTGAGGTCACTAGGAGAGTCAAAATAGTTTGGGAGAGTCAAAATAACTTCAGGATTGTTCTCCTGTACTATTTCAGACATGTGGTTTATATACTTATGTATAATAATAATAATAATAATAATAATAATTATTATTATTATTTATATCCTGCCCTCCCCAGGCAAAGCCGGGCTCAGAGCGGCTAACATTTGCCTTGTAGATTTATGCATTTATGCATAAGCATTTGCCTTGTAGATTTATGAACATATGATTTTTATATATGAGACCTTGGAATTCCTGTAACACTTTCTTAATCTACTCATACCTCTGCTGCTGTTTAAAATAACTTTTTCCTCTCTAGCGTATTTCCATTCCTGCTTTACTGCTGTTGTTTAAAACCACCAATTTCCTCTGTGTCTCTCCATCCCTGCTTTATTCAAAACTCTGCTGTTGTTTTAAACCACCATTTCCCTCTCGGTTTTCCCCATCCCTGCCTTGCTCAAAGTGCCAGTTTGGCTTCACCAAAGAGGGGAGCCATGAACCTTTTCGTGATCTACTCCAGCCCAACTGGGCCAGAAAGAGAAGATATGTTCACAGCTATCTGTATGCCAAATAATCTTACGGCACTCAGTACATTTATTGTACCTTAAATTTTCCTTGACTAGAGACCAACCACTGAAGTTGCAAATAATAAATATTATTGATAAGTCTGCAATAAATCTTAGGCAGTGGCTACTTTGCCGAAAATGTGTTGGCCTTAGATGACAGATAAGTTCATCCAAAAGAAGGTTGGTGGTTCGAATCCCCACAACGGGGTGAGCTCCCATTGCTCAGTCCCTGCTCCTGCCAACCTAGCAGTTTGAAAGCACGTCAAAATGCAAGTAGATAAATAGGTACTGCTCTGGTTTTGCCAGAAGCAGCTTAGTCATGCTAGCCACATGACCTGGAAAAACTGTCTGCGGACAAACACCGGCTCCCTCAACCAGTAAACCAAGATGAGCGCCGCAACCCCAGAGTCATTCGCGACTGAACATAACTGTCAGGGGTCCTTTAGCTTTACCTTTTTACTTTGCCAACAATCTGTAGCCCTTAGGTGACAGATAGGTTCATCCAAAAGAAGTTACCAAGCAAGGGGCTGCAGCATCTGAAATAAGCATCCTCTGATACCACTATAAATGCAGTATCTATATAGGCATATATATAGTTGCAGTTACTTGAGTAGCTTGTGGATATTACATTCTGATCTTAAACCATCTTTGTTATTTTATAGGCCGTTCCCTACAGAGGACAGCATCGCTGATGATGATATATACAGTGGCTTATCGGATCAGATTGAGTAAGGAGCAAGACCATTCTGGGAGGGGAGGGGTAAATCATTCATGCCAAATGTTGCTGCTTTTCCCTTGAAAGAATGCATGACATCAGAAAAGGATCAAGAGGATCTTTTTCCTATCACTGTACGCTGGCAGAACCTTCCCCTCCTGAATTCCTGCTGCTTCTACGATTGCTAAAGGTGCAGAAGTATTCATGGGGAAATGATCATCATTGTGCCAATAAGCTTCTCTCAGGCATACAGGTCTTTGAAAGTAGTTACTAGAGGGTGGTCTAGATGAGGCGGACTCCCATGACCCATGGCAACTGAAGCCACATGGGTCTCATTCCAACAAAATCTACCTTCTCTCATGTCAGGGGTGGGAGGGCTAAAGTTCTTTCTCTCTCCCTTTCCACCAGTGACACCATGGAGGAAGATGATGACCTCTATGACTGTGTGGAAAATGAGGAGGCCGAAGGAGATGACATCTACGAGGATCTGATGAGGTCAGAGCCAAATGTCATGCCGGTAAGTGGCCAGGAGGCGGTAATCTATCCATTCCTTGCAAGGTGCAATTACTGCTGCCGGATCCACCCACCATCAGAAGAAAGTCATTGTGCAGTCCGTCAAAGGAAGACACTGCATGATTTACGTGGGTATAAAAGGTAAAGGACCCCTGGACAGTTAAGTCCAGTCGAATTCGACTATGGCAGACATCCCCAAACTCGGCCCTCCAGCTGTTTTGGGACTACAGTTCCCATCATCCCTGACCACTGGTTCTGTTAGCTAGGGATGATGGGAGTTGTAGTTGCGAAACAGCTGGAGGGCCGAGTTTGGGGGTGCCTGGACTATGGGGTGCCGCGCTCATCTCTGCTTTCAGGCCGATTTATCTATCAGATTTATCTCTCAGACACGGCAAGCATTTTACAACCTGCAACTTGTTCATCTTCACAGCAGCTCTGTAGAGAAGTCCCTAGTCGCCATTTTAGAAAGATTAAATAGAAGCAAACGAGTCATTCCTGTTTTATTTATTTCTTATTGATTTATTAAATTTATCATGAAAAGATCTAGGGCAGTTCACAGAATATAAAATACAAGATAATTAAGCCAAAATAACAAAACAATAACCACAACTGTTATGTACTGAAGTTCTCACCCTGGGCCAGCAAGGGGATACTGTAGATAGTTATGCAAATGAAGGATCGAAAAGTGACATTCAGTGATTGGATAGTTTTAGAAAATGACAACAGTTACATTGTTCTGGAGCTCTATATAAGCATGCTGACTGAGCTCCTCAGCTCAGTTCTGTTCCAGCTTACAAAATAAAGAGCTGCTTTGGAGAAATCGCTGTGTCGTCTGCTATGTCAACCCACAACTTAACAACAACCCTTCCCATAGAAACATTTAAAAGTCTATCAGTCTAAGGCCTGGTCGAAGAGGAACGTTTTACCTGGCACCTAAAAGTATATAATGAAGGCACCAAGCGAACCTCCCTTTTTAACACCTGACCCATTAACATCGTTAACATCATTAGGGCGGCCTAGTGAGTGATGCATTTGAACCCGAGTCCAGGGCCCAGGCTTCATCCACTGACCCACAGCAACTCATCTCATAACATGGTTCCCCACTGTGTTGTATGTTTTGCAGCAGCGGATGACTGAACTGGACAAGAGGAAATGTTGCCTTCAGGAGATCCAACAGACGGAGGAGAAATACACAAGCACACTAGAATCTATCCACCAGGTACTTATGCCACTTCCGCCTCATCCCTTCTCACAGCAGTTCAGGTGGCCGAATTTCTCTTTGCCCCACATTCAGGCCTTATTCGAGGCCACAGAAGCAGCACCTCACTGTCTGGTTGTCTTCCTCTTTCTTGCTTTTTGCAATCAGCCAGGCGATGTCATCGTGCTGTGAGTTTCCTCGCTCCTGCCAGCAGTTGTGGGTGATGTGGAGCAGGGCCAGAGAAACTCACACAGCCAGATGGCGTCAGGTCACAAATTGAGTTGCACCAGTGATTATGGAAGGAGATGTTAAAATGGGCCTGAGGTTTTTGGTGGTAGCTGCTCACCATATCTTCATTACTTACTGTATTTTTCGGCCCATAGGACACACCGGCCCATAGGACGCACCTAGTTTTTTTTGGGGGGGGGAATAAAGGAATTTTTTTTCCTTTATTCCCCCCCCAAAAAAACCAGGTCGGGGAATCCAAACCAGGTCGGGGAAGAGTGGGATGGCGGTGCTGCACCTCCCTGCTGTCCCCCGAGCTTGTGGGGCTGCGGATGTTTTCCCGAAGCGCCGGGCGCTCTGCTTTCAGCGCGCCCCGCGCTCCGGGAAGCAGGCTGCTATCCGCAGCCGAGCTCCCTCAGCTCCCTCGGCTGCGGATATCTGCCCAGCGGCGAGGCGCTCTGTTTCAGGGCGCCCCGCGCGCCGGGCAGCAGGCTGCTATCCGCAGCTGAGGGAGCCCTGCAGGACCTCCCACGGGGCTCCCTCGGCTGCGGATATCTGCCCAGCGGCGAGGCGCTCTGCTTCAGGGCGCCCCGCACGCCGGGCAGCAGCCTGCTATCTGCAGCCTAGGGAGCCCTGCGGGAACTCCCGCAGGCTCCCCAGGCTTGCTGATAGCTTGCTGAAGCCTGGAGAGCGAGAGGGGTCGGTGCGCACCGACCCCTCTCGCTCTCCAAGCTTCAGCGCAAGCCTGCATTCGCCCCATAGGACGCACCCAGATTTCCCCTTCATTTTGGAGGGGGAAAAGTGCATCCTATAGGGCGAAAAATGCGATAGTTCTAGCCTTTGTTTGTAGCGACAAAGAAGGGGGAGCGTGGCCCTCAGCCCGATAGATTGAGAGAAGGATCCCTCCCCACAGTGGCATCTTCCTCTGCTCACAGCATGTATAGTGCTTAACTGGGCATGCAGAAATTTCTCCCCAGCATGGTATATTCATCCCCCATCAGCCAATGTGCATCTTGCTGCCTTGAATTGTGCTTGTTACTGGATCGTTTCAACCTGGTTGTGTTCTTTCCAGCATTTCATGAAACCTCTGCAGCTGTTTCTGCAACCACAGGACCTGGAGAATATCTTTATTAACATTGAGGTAAGAATCTAATCTTTCAGGCACATTGCGTTTTTTAAGTACTCCTCCAGCCGCTCTAGATATATTAAGTGCCCCACATTACTGTTGTCCATTGTCGAAGCGCTAAAATTACCGTATTGGCCTGAATATAAGCCTCACTTTTTTTCCAAATTCTGACCGTGAAAAGTTATAGTGCGGCTTCAATTAACGACCTTACAAAAATCAGCTTTTACGATATCGCTGCTGACAAAGACATACGGTAAAACAGAATGGGTGTGAGTGCCTGCAGAATTTTAAGGGAGCGGCTTATATTCAAGGGTTGTCTTTTTTTCTCCCCCCCCCCTTGAATTTTAAAGGTGTGGCTTATATTTGAGGCAATACAGTAGGTTGGTTTAACATAGCAACCAGCTTGTGACAAAAGCCTTGGTGGCTTTTAGTAGTGATGCTGCCAAAGTCACAATACCCTGGCTCAGGATGTGAAGCTCTGTGACTTATGTGAGGTCTGGGACACTACAGTTCTTCTCTGGCTCAGATTGTAAAAAACAAGTTTCCTTTTTTCCCAGTTTTTTTAATTCATTTTCCAAATTTGTAACAGAAATAACATACAAAACACACTAAAGAAAACACATTATATTACAAAAAAGACAAATAAAAACACTTATTACTTATAACCTAATTTAAATTTCATTGTTAACTGACTTCCTCAAATCCCCCCTAACTGAATTTCATTGTATCACCTTGTAACAGTTCTCCAAAATCATATTTCTTATAAAATTAACTCCTTCAATTTACTACCCTCTTCTCTTTTATTGGTATTCTTATCCTTAATTCTTTGCAATTCATTCTTAATCTAATCCTAAGCCTATTTGATACTTCCAAGTGATTTCTAATTATCTTATATTACAACATTTGGCTAAATATTCTTTGAATTTCTTCCAATCTTCTTGATATTCCTCTTCCTTGTGGTCGCGGATTCTTCCAGTCAGGTCAGCCAGCTCCAAAAAGTCCACCATCTTCATCTGCCATTCTTCTATTGTTGGTATCTCTTGCGATTTCCAATTTTTGGCTAGTAAAAGTCTTGCTGCTGTAGTAGCATACAAAAACAATCTAACATCTTTTGGGGGGGCATAAAAAACAAGTTTCTTAATTCCCTCCTAACTCCCCAGACACTTGCCCTTCCCTTCACTGGTCTTAACCACATTTTCCTTTTGCCCCATGCTTCCTAGGCACAGGTCCATGCTTTAAAGCTCTTTGTCTGTGTTCTCCCCCCCCCCTTCTTCCTCTTTTTTGCCCTGGTTCTTTCCACACACAGAAAATGTTCCTAATTCTGAATTGGAACAAAAGGCAATTTGGGTTTTCAGAGGATTGACGTTTGCTCGCAGTAAAGAGTGGGTTTTCATGGGGAAAGTGCTGAGGGAAAAGAAAAAGTGCTTAGACAGAGTGCTATAAAGCACAGGCCTGTGCCTAGAAACGTGGCAAGAAAGGAAGTCTAGATGAGCCCATGGTTACCTTGTTGTTGCTGTCGTTTAGTCGTGTCCGACTCTTCATGACCCCATGGACCAGAGCACGCCAGGCACTCCTGTCTTCCACTGCCTCCCGCAGTTTGGTCAAACTCATGCTGGTAGCTTCGAGCACACTCTCCAACCATCTCGTCTTCTGTGGTCCCCTTCTCCTTGTGCCCTCAATCTTTCCCAACATCAGGGTCTTTTCCAGGGAGTCTTCTCTTCTCATGAGGTAGCCAAAGTATTGGAGCCTCAGTTTCAGGATCTGTCCTTCCAGTGAGCACTCAGGGCTGATTTCCTTCAGAATGGATAGGTTTGATCTTCTTGCAGTCCATGGGACTCTCAAGAGTCTCCTCCAGCACCATAATACAAAAGCATAAATTCTTCGGCGATCAGCCTTCTTTATGATCCAGCTCTCACTTCCATACATCACTACTGGGAAAACCATAGCTTTAACTATACGGACCTTTGTTGGCAAGGTGATGTCTCTGCTTTTTAAGATGCTGTCTAGGTTTGTCCTCGCTTTTCTCCCAAGAAGCAGGCATCTTTTAATTTCGTGGCTGCTGTCACCATCTGCAGAAGTGGGTATATCTTTCTCTTTTCATCCTATGTAATTTTTGCATGTTTTTACTCATAGTTCCATTCATTAACACACAGGGGGAGCGGGTGGCACTGTGGTCTAAACCACTAAGCCTCTTGGGCTTGCCAGTCGGAAGGTTGTCAATTCGAATCTGTGAGCTCCCATTGCTCTGTCCCAGCTCCTGCCAACCTAGCAGTTCGAAAGCACACCAGTGTAAGTAAATAAAAAGGTACCGCAATGGCAGGAAGGTATATGGCATTTCTGTGTGCTCTGCTTTCCGTCACGGTGTTCCACTGCGCCAGAAGCAGTTTAGTCATGCTGGCCACATGACCCAGAAAGCTGTCTGTAGACAAACACCGGCTCCCTTGGCCTGAAGCAAAATAAGTGCCACACCACATAATGTTGAGGTTCAGAGAATCCTATCCCTCCCCAGCGGGCAGCCAAAAAAGCAGGTAAACAAGAAGAGTTCTTACCACACAATTTATTCAGTATTCACAGAGAGAGACAAAGGAATGTAGTCCCTATTCAATAATGACATTGCTCCGAGTAAAGCCCAACCCCCTCATTCTCTTTTATCCTCCGTCATCCCTGTGCCGGCTGATCTGGGCTTTCTGCCTCTGAGCTTTCTGTCCTACTCTCCTAGTCCTGGGAGAGGGGGGCTCAGGAATGCTGTCCAAAGACACCGAGTCTGTCAGTTGTCTCCTCACTAGTGCTTCTTCCTGCTGTTCCTCTCCCAATATTTCCCAGCTTCTCCCCTCTGCAGCCTTTGAACTATGCCCTTCTGCAAACCACCGTTCTAAATCTATACAGTCCTCCTATTCTTGGGAAGGTTCAGGAGAAGGGGCGCGCAGTCCCCACCATTCCTCCTCAGTCCAGCCCGACACATAGTCACCTTTGAGTGGACTTAACCATACTTTTTACCTTACCTTTCCCACATAACTTTGTACTTTTTAATCAAAATTCTTAGGTAATTTTGTATTTTAATATGCATATTTTCTCTTGAAATATCTATTTAAATGGAGGTGGGTGTTATACATTTGCTGAGGACTGTGTAATAACATTTAGAGGAGCATAAGGTCTGTGGGATAGCTAAGTTCTCATCCAAAGCTTCTGAAAGGTCCAGGTCAGGTCATTTCACAGAAGATTTTGCAAAGAACTAAATCAGCCCAGCAGTGGTGGCTGCTATGATGATGGGAGACAGACTCTAGTATTTTTAGAAGTGCTAAGGTAGGAGCATGTAATCTGAGACAGGACCCCTTACATATCACAGAGGATACTTTAATGTGGTTTCTGGATATATAGTGAAGATTTTAGTTCCACCGCACATGCATTCCAATAGCACATCTGCTTGTACAAAGATTTGTCATTATGAATATTCTGAGACAAGGGATCATTCAAATAAAGAGCGCAGGATGACACTAAAAAAGGTGCTTTAAGTAACCAACCACAAAAAAGAGAACAGTAAAGTTTTTAAAATCGATTTTAATAAGGTGTTCTTATAAACACACACATCCCGCTAATTAAACAAAGTAAAATTGTTTTGTGACTGGATACTAGACCATTTCACTTTGAACCAATGCAGCCCCTCTCCCACTTCTACCTTGTCTGCCAGACTTGTGCAAATGCATTGGTTTTCCTGAAACGCCCTGGAACTGAAAAACACCCACCTAGCATGGTGTGATGGGATAGTGAGCTGCTTGTGCGTAAAAGCTTGATCCCTCTGGGGTTTGGCTGGTCATCCAAACCGATGCACTAACGGAGCCCCCAAAGCATGACTCCGTCAGTCGCTGGTAGAATCTGACAGTGGGCGTCTACGGAATTTACGCCAACATAAAAGCTCTTTGACAGACATGCGCTTTCGAGACTCTCTGCGTGACAGTTTCCGGCGAAGGGTGGGCGTTCCCAACGGGGGTCCCGTTACCTCTCCACTACTCTCACTGGAAGCATCCCAGAGCCTCCCCTCCGCTGTGACTCCTGCACTCCCCCTGCTGGTTCCCTCTTCTACTGCAGATTCTCTCCTATTCTCCTGTAGCCTGTCCACCACCTGTCTCTCCGATGGCAGTTCCCTGACATCCACCTCCCCCCCAGGGCCCCCTTCACCCCCTCCCGCCTCCTCTCCCACTGGCGGTGAGGGCGGAAAGCCCCTGAAGGAACTCTCCTCGTCGTCCGAGGATTCTAACACTTCCAGCCACGGCGTACCGTCTCTCTCCCCGTCTTCCTCTTCTTCGTCGGAGTCGGCTTCTTCACCCACCCCTGACTCTGGGAACCCTTCAAACTCTCCTTCCTCATCGGTGGTCCCAAAGTGTTCCCTTCTAAATCGAGCCACGGGTTGCGGTTTTCTTGGGAAACGCTGATGAAATGTTTCTATTAAAACCTCGTCATTGACTACCTCTGCTGGTACCCAAGTGTTTTCCGACTCTGCTTCCCCCTCCCATTCTACCAGATATTCCACCTGATTCCCCTTCCACCTGGAATCAATGATTCCTGCCACGTTCATGTCGCGCTCTCTCTCTTCTATCACGGGCGTTTGGGTGGCCTCTCTCTCACGCTCCCCCCACTCGCGTCCCTCTCGGTACGGCGACAGTAATGACCTGTGAAATACTGGGTGTAATTTCATGTGACTGGGCAGCCTGAGTTTGAATGCCACTGGGTTGACCTGCTGTATGACCTCAAAGGGTCCCAATCTTTTGGGCCTCAATTTCTTACTCCCGCCCTTGAACGGTAGCCCTTGGGTGGACAACCACACCCGGTCCCCCACCCTTATAGTTTCACCTTCCCTCCTATTTCTGTCTGCTTGCTTCTTATATTCTTCCTTGGCTTTCTCTAAGTTAAGTTGAAGCTGACGGTGGATCGCCTCCATCTCTTCAAAAAAATATTCCGCCGCCGGCACGCTCCACCTCTCCCCTCCCTCTCCTGGGAATGCCCGGGGGTGACACCCATAATTTGCCAGGAAGGGACTCATCCCTGTGGACACGTTCTCCGCGTTGTTGTAGGCAAATTCTGCTAGAGGTAACTTATCCACCCAATCATTTTCTCTGTCTTTTACATAACACCTCAGGTATTGTTGTAAAACCCCATTTGCCCTTTCCGCTTGCCCATTGGTTTCTGGGTGCCGGGCAGTTGAGAAATTGAGTTCTACGTGCAGTAAGCTCATAAGTTTCCTCCAGAACCTGGAAGTAAATTGTTTCCCTCTGTCGCTGACCACCCTCAAGGGGGCGCCATGCAACTTGAAAATATGTTCTACAAACAACTTGGCGGTTTCCTCCGCTGTGACTGCATGTGAACAAGCTATAAAATGACACATCTTGGTTAATTGATCTACCACCACCATGACAGCTGTTTTGCCTTTGGATTTTGGCAGGTCCGTCATAAAATCTATGGATACTGCCTCCCATGGCCTTTCGGGCGTGGGTAAGGGTTGTAATAGCCCCGCTGGCGCCACCCTCTCTCCTTTCGCTCGCTGGCACCTGTCGCAACCCCTGACATATTCCCGTACGTCCTCCCTCACCTTGGGCCACCAAAACTCCCTGGTAACCAACCACATGGTTTTGTGCTGTCCAAAATGTCCCGCTGTGGGGCTGTCATGCAACTGCTTGAGTACTCTCCCCCTCAGTTCCCCGTCGGGTATGTACAGTGCCCCTTTGTAATACAACGCCCCGTTCTTTTCTTCGAACCCCCCTGTGTTCTCCTCTGTCCTCCGGAGCTCTCTGAGTTTCTCTTGGGCGTATTCATCTTTCTCCGTACCCTCTATCAGTTCCCTCTGCCCCACCAATGCCGCCCCACACACCCAGCGGTCTTCAGAGATTACATGCCTTGCCTCAGGCGCTCCCTCCCCCTCTAAGTACTCAGGTTTCCTGGAAAGAGCGTCCGCCCTCACGTTCTCGGAGCCGGGCACGTAACGAATCTCAAAGTGGAATTTGGAGAACTCCTGGGCCCATCTCGCTTGTCTCTGGTTCAGCACTCGGGCTGTTCTCCAGTATTCCAGATTTTTGTGGTCAGTTCGGACTTGAACCTTGTGCTGCGCCCCAATCAGCAAGTGCCGCCATTTCCGGAATGCTTCATGAATGGCGAGCAGTTCTCGGTCGTACACTGTGTAGTTCCTCTCTGATTTGTTCAACTTCCGCGAGAAGAATGCACACGGTCTCCATTCAGACGTATCTTTTCCCGGCTGGAGAAGAACGGCCCCCACCGCTCGGTCTGACGCGTCAGTCTCCACTCTCATTGGTTGTTGTAGATCCACGTGCAAGAGTTGCTCTTCCGACGCAAACGCCTGCTTTAAGCGTTCGAACGCTTGTTGCGCTTCTCCCGTCCAAACAAATTTCTTTTTGCTACTAAGACAATCCGTGATGGGCGCTGTTAAATGGGCAAAGTTTTTGATGAACTTCCTATAGAAGTTTCCGAAGCCCAGGAACCTTTGCACGTCCTTCTTGGTCTTTGGTGTTTTCCATTCCAGTACCGCTTGAACCTTGCTGGGATCCATGGCCAATCCCTTGTCAGACAACCGGTACCCCAGGAATTCCACCTCCTTGGTATGAAACTGACACTTCTCCAGTTTCACCCACAGCCGGTTTTCTCGCAGCTTGCTCAGTACCTCTCTTACATCTCGCACATGCTGCTCCTCATTGTCTGAGTACACCAGAACGTCATCTAAGAACGCTACGCAGTTCTTGTAGAGCAGTGGCCCCAGGACGTGATTCATGAATGATTGAAAACAGGCGGAGCCCCCTTGTAATCCGAAAGGCATAACGGTGTACTCAAAGGCCCCCAAGGGGGTGAACATAGTGGTCTTCCACTCATCCCCCTTTCTCACACGTATCAAGTTATATGCCCCCCTAAGGTCCAGCTTGGTAAAAATTTTCCCTTTTCTCACCCGTGTTAGAATGTCATCAATTCTGGGCATAGGGAAAGTCACTGGTTCTGACACTGCATTTAGGGCCCTGAAATCACATACAAGCCTGGGCTTGCCTGTGTTTTTTTTGTCCACAAAGAACACTGGGCTGCCCCCCACCGCTCGTGACTCTCTGATGAAACCTCGCTTGAGATTCTTGTCAATGAACTCCCTTAACTCCTGCATCTCACTGTCTGACATTGCATACAGCTTGCCCACTGGCAATTGTGCTCCTGGGAGTAAGGTAATTTGACAATCAAAGGGTCTGTGCGGGGGCAGTTTATCTGCTTCTTTTTCGCTGAATACGTCAAGCAAGTCAGCGTATTGTGGTGGCACCCTCCCTTTGTCCATCACTTCCATCACTGCTAGAGTGCCCCTGGTGCCTGCCTGAGCCTCTCCCTCCTTGCAGTGTTCTAGGCAATGTGCTGATCCAAAGGAAACCACTCTCTGATGCCAGCCTACTAGCGGATCGTGTAGCGCCAGCCAGCTCATACCCAAGATAATAGGAGCTCCTCCCAAGGTGGCTACGTTAAACGCTATCAGTTCGGTGTGTCGTGCCACCCTCATTATCATTGGTACAGTCTGTTGGCTCACTTCTCCTCCCAACAGCTCCCTCCCATCAATCGTGGTAACCTGCAAAGGCTTACTCAATGGGATAGTCTGTATTTGGTGTGCAGCTGCAAACTCTTTGCTCATGAAATTACATGAGCTACCTGAATCCAATAGCGCCTTTATCTTCAGTGGGTGTCCGTTTGCCAGTTCCAGCAACACCTCTATCACAAGCGCTGGTCTTGGAGGTTCCGGCGTGGGCACATTCATTACTCCCTGGCCTGGCTGCTGTGCCCTGATGTTGGCAACCAGGCGTTGGCTTTTACTGGCTCCGTGATTTCTTCTTCCTCCTTCCCCCCAACAGTTCCCGCCATCCCTTGCCATTCCTTCCTTTGCGGACAGACTCTGGCAAAGTGACCTGGCTGTTGGCAGAGATAGCATCGCTTGCCGCTCTTTCCCTCCTTCTTCCGCCCTTCACTGGTGTTTGAAACTGCGCGCGCGCGCGCTGTTCCAAGTTCCATCGGCTCTGCTGGCGGGAAAGGCTGCTCCGGAATCTCTGGAATGCGGAAGTCCTTCCAACGTTCCCCCTTTCCTTCCCGCTTTTCCATAGCTCTAGCTTCCTGGCGTGCCCCAATGGACAGCGCTGATTTAGTCAGCTGATCCATAGACTCCGCCCTAGGCGCCCGGGAAAGTTCATCTTTCACTGCCGGAGAGAGACCTTCTTCAAACAGCATTTGAATAGGTTCACTAGCAAGGTCCCACCCAAGTCTATGAATCAGCATGGTGAACTCAGTCCAGTACTCACGTACAGATCGGCTCCCCTGTTTACACGCCATTAACTGCCTGCGCACCACTCCCTGCTCGATCTCGCTGGAAAACATCAAGTCCATGGCGCGGAAAAACTTCATTGTGTCCTTTAAGATTTCATTATTGGCTGCCATCAGGGGCCGAACCCAGTCCCTCGCCCCTCCCTCTAGATGGCCAATCACGTACGCCACTCTAGAGTTCTCGTCGGGGAAGTCATCAAACAGTAGATTGAGAGCATATTGCATCTCTGTCCTAAAGGCTTGATAGTTCCGGGGATCCCCCCCAAATTTCTGCACCAGTCCAGGCACCCGTCTGGCAAGTGGGGTGGTCTTCCCCTTATCTGCATCTTGAGCCCTCCTCTCCTCGAGCCTCGCCGTTTGCAGTGCCAGCTGGACCTCCAACGCCCTGTACCTTTGTTCCAGGCTTGGATCTGCGCCAGCTCCCGCTCCTGCTCCTCCGGTTCCGGATGGTTCGCTCATGATGCCTTCTGCTTGCACAAGCTGCTTTCAAGGACTGTCAGATTGCTGTGATGGGATAGTGAGCTGCTTGTGCGTAAAAGCTTGATCCCTCTGGGGTTTGGCTGGTCATCCAAACCGATGCACTAACGGAGCCCCCAAAGCATGACTCCGTCAGTCGCTGGTAGTATCTGACAGTGGGCGTCTACGGAATTTACGCCAACATAAAAGCTCTTTGACAGACATGCGCTTTCGAGACTCTCTGCGTGACAGTTTCCGGCGAAGGGTGGGCGTTCCCAACGGGGGTCCCGTTACCTCTCCACTACTCTCACTGGAAGCATCCCAGAGCCTCCCCTCCGCTGTGACTCCTGCACTCCCCCTGCTGGTTCCCTCTTCTACTGCAGATTCTCTCCTATTCTCCTGTAGCCTGTCCACCACCTGTCTCTCCGATGGCAGTTCCCTGACACATGGATATTTGTGAACAGTCCCACTGTAAGCCAGGTAGCCTCAGGACAGATTGTTTATTTCACTGCAGTCATCTCCATCTTGCAAGGCTACATATTTGAGTTCACTTGTGGCCTAGACTTCCTTCCTCTGCTAGGTCCTCTGTAATATTTCATGCAAAAAGGTATGTGCATATACGTGCCGTTTCTTCTCCAGCCAGAATGACTCACTTGTAAAGTTAAGTCACTCATTCCGGCAAGAGTTTTTCTGCTTGATCATCATTTCTGAACGCAGTAGAGACTGAAGCCATGATGTTGGGATCCCACCCAAGTTACAGTTGCCTCTGGTTTCCTTGTCCTTTCACAGGCAACTGCTCCCCAACCTTTTCTACAAAGGCACAGCCAGGCATGCATGAGGTAGCCAATAGCTTGGTTCCAGTTTGTTGATGACACAGGGTTTGGGGGGACTGCATAGCCTAGGGGACAAGCAGAGTTTTGTTTTGTTTTGGCTTTTAAAAACACCTCCATCTCCGCACACAGTCTGTTTCTCCGAAAGTAAATGTAGAAAATCTTCAGACGGGTGAGCGTGCCCTGCACGTAAAGACGTGAGTGAGGGCAGCATGGGAATAGTTCAGAATTTGTTTTAATCTTTCTAACGTTTTAATCTTCAAGAGTTTAATCTTTCTAGAGTTTTGAAAGTTATTTATGGTATTATATTTTAAGATGAACATAGTTTTGAAAAGGTAAACAAGAAGCTAAAATAGGATTTACAGTTGCCATCTGTGAGAAACTCAGTTTGATCTGATGAAGCACGAAACAGGTTGCAATCCAGGAAACCTCGCTGAAAGTGCTTGCAGAAATTGTTGTCGTTGTTGCAATTGTTACATAACTGTGACCATCACTTATAATTGCATATATGTGTTCATTTTCATTTTACATTGTGAAAGTTTGTCAACTTATCAATCTCTTTCATACTGTTTTCATTGTTTTTGGAGTTCCTCTGATTTTGTCTCGGGTGCCTTTTTCCTCCCAAAAACCCATAACTGCAGACTGCCCACTAATAATCAGCAGTGTGTGTGTGTGTGTGTGTGTGCGTGAGAGAGAGAGAGAGACAGACAGACAGACAGACAGACAGAAATATATAAAGCTGTTGAGGGATGGAGCCTACCTAATTTCACACAGAATGGAGTTCTGTAAATCTGGGGCCAGCACCAAAAAGGTAAACCTATATAATAACAACTGGAATCTTCTCTTTACAAAGTTTCACACAAAACTTTTCCATAGCAATTGCTGGTGTTAGCAACAGACTATATAACTTTCACATGGATCATAGTGGGATCAGCTCTATAAGAAATATTTATCAGTAAGAATGGAAACAGCAACCCTTTCCTTAATTATTTTGCAGTTTCCCCATGAACCTGAATAAATGTAATGTTTGCACAAAGTTCCAAAAAACCCCAGAGTGGCCCCAATCAGTGTCCTCTTAGAGTCGTACCTTGGTTGTCGAACGGAATCTGCTCCGGAAGTCTGTTCAACTTCCAAAAACATTCAACAACGAAGGTGTGTCTTCCGATTGGCTGCAGGAGCCAATTGGAAGCCGCTTAAGCCACGTCGGACGTTTGGCTTCCAAAGAACGTTTGCAAACCAGAACTCTCACTTTCAGGTTTGTGGCATTTGGGAGCCAGAATGTTCGACTCACAAGGCGTTTGGGTTCCAAGGTACGACTGTATTCCCTCGTTCAGTCCTCCTACAACTGTGGTGTTGGAGGCTGCATTGTTCCCTGGGTGTCTGCAGTGATTCTACGGAGCTCTGAAAACCATGACCACTGTTTTGAGTATAGATTCTCCTACAGAGTCCTTGTTCTTTAGTTAGCTCATTCTTCTCTGTGCTCTGTTTTCCTTCTGCATCAGGAACTTTTGAAAGTTCATCGGTGCTTTCTGGTGGATCTGAAGAACGCCCTATCTTTTAGCAACTCTCAGAACCTCTACCAGGTGTTCATCAAGTACAAGGAGAGGTGAGTCCCCCTACCAGCATGATTGCGTGTGTCCGATAATATTGTGGCCTCAGGCAGAACCCTGGTTAAAGGTAAGTCCTGGATTCTTCAACCTAAACCCATGCAGCACCTCCCCTGAACAATGTTTGGATGCAGTTCATGCCCAGGTGAAGAAGTGGAGGTGGAGGAATGGTGGAGATCACCCAACCCCTTCTCCTGAAGCTTCCAGAGAAGAGGAAGGCAGTGTTGAATTACAGCAGTGGTTTGAGGAAGGTCACAGCTCAGAGACAGGTGAACAGAAGAGCTGGGAGGTGTTGGGAGAAGAGAAGGGGGAGACAGAGACAGACACGTTCTCACTGGAGAGTATTTCTGACCCCCCTTCTTCCAGAACGCGGCGTTCATTGAGGGTGCAAGAGCAAAGGACTCAAGAGACAATTAGCCCCAAGCGGCCACCATAAGGGGAACTGCAGTTGCTAGGAAGGGAAGGGGGAGGAGCTCAGTTGGAGCAACGCCATTAACGGGAGACAAACTGCATTCCTGGTCTCTTGCCGTGTTGATTGAATAAACTCATTAGTAAGAACTCTTCCTTGTTTTTCTCTGCTTCTTGCTGCCACCAGGGGAGGGATAGACTTCCCCGAAGCCTGACACCAGGTGTCTGTCCAAAGCTCACTGGACCTACATTCACACCAGCTTCTTCTGCTTGCCTGCAGGTTCTTGCTCTATGGTCGGTACTGCAGCCAGGTGGAATCCGCCACAAAGCACTTAGACCAGGTGGCCAATACCAGTGTGGATGTACGCATGAGACTGGAGGTGAGGAAACTGCTCTTTGACATTCATGTGCTGGACTCCCACCATATACCAGCTTGCTGCTAAACTTTCTTATCCATGGATCCCAGCAGTAGAGATTACTGTTTTCCTCAGCCTGTTCCAATTGTATTATGACGTGATGTATTCTGTGTTTGGGACCTCACATTATAGGACACATGCCACAACTGGGCAGCGCAATGGTATTAAAATGTAGTGCTGTAAATCACCTGGCTTAAAACTGAAGCCCTAATAATAAAACAGCCAATCCAATCCAGGGCAGAGTTAGGCACAGGGGCACCAACTATATATTTTTTTCTTTTCAAATAATTTTTATTAACAGGCCAATCAAATCACATTAATTCCAAATTACACAGCCAATTTTTTAAATTTTGTTGGGGGTACCCATATTTCGAGCTCAGAAAGGGATCCAAACATCTCTCTTGCTGCTGCTTTAATGTACACAGTTCTGTCAAAATAGTATTCACAGTTCTATTCAATCTTCTCTTTGTTATTTTCCTCATCTTCTTGTTGTTATCATATATTCCTTTCTTTGTGATCTCTGGTAGTCTCCACAAGCGGGTTGAAAACAAATGTTATATCTTGTGTGGATTTTACACTCCTCTAAGAGCCATATCAAAATAGACAGACACAATTTCCATACCTCCATACAAAACATTCCCAAAGTCTGTCCGTTAATTTCCCAGGGGCATCAACTATAGGGGGGCCCGAGCACCCATAAAAATTTCGTTGTGGGTGCTCAGCACCCACATTGCAGTGCCCCCGCCTCAACTTCCGGTGCCTCACAAAGCACCGGAAGTGATGTCTGAGTCCTCAGAGATGCTGTCCAAAGCCTTGCAAGACCTCAGAACCTGACTTCTGGTGCCATCATGGTGTCGCAACATGACATCATGACGATGTCGCAATGTGACATCATGATGATGTCACGGCATGACATCATGTCATCATGGTGCAACCTGGGGCCACAGTCGGTGCCCCTGGTTAAGTACACCTAAGCCCATTGGTTTCAGTAGTTCTAGATGCTCCTAGCTTTGCAATGGATGAAAACAAAAGTATTATGCAATGACAATATTTACGTTTTAACATTTGATTTGCTATGGTAGCAAACTGGAAGCTGGGCTCTAGACCCTTCTTTGTAAGCCACATTTAACCTATTGAACTGAAAAGCAGACCTAAAATCAGTGGCTTGTTACGGATGCTGGCTGTTGACCCCTTGCTAAAGAAAAGGCCTGGAAGTGAGTACGGACGTTAAGAAGGCATCCTTTTCTGTTCCACCCCATGTTTGTCACACTCAGTGCAGTCTCTGTCCTGCATCCCCTCATCTTCTGCCAAAACTACATTGTACATCCCACGGTCCACTGTGACAAAATTGAGACTTCCGTAATTTATGTGAATTACGTTTTCATTTCATTATTCCACCCCACTCATTTCAATGTAAAGGAAACACAATGCTAATAAGGGCCAGGAGGGGGGAAGTGATCTGCTTTGACAGTTCGTGGACTGAAGCAACAACAGTGAATACCAGTTGCATGGTTTTCCACTCCGGGACAGAAAAGCCATTTCCGCTCCATTCCCATCTTTCTCAGAATCCTCCGTCCACTCTAGTAGCAGGTCAGCCAGGATTTAATAACAACAAAAAATTTAAATGGACATTGACAGTGAAGTAATCCCTTCAGGTAACACTTTTGAGTGGAAAGGGGCAAGGAAATTGCTTAGGGCTTGTCTACACTTCAGTTTGTCCTGTCTCTTTCCCCCCGGGGTTTTCTGCAGATGGACATGTGTTCCAATTCAGTGGTAAAGAGTGGGTTTTCCTGGGGAAAGCAATGGAACAAGCCGAAAACCTCTTGGACGCCTGCTTTCTAGGGACAAGCATAAGTGTGGATGAGCCCTAAGTCACATTCAGCAGTTTGAATGTGAAAGAGAGGGATGGAAATTCCCAGGTGTCAAAAATGGTTATTTATGTACGCCACTACGGCGGCCCTTTTTTTGTTAGCCCAAAAATGGAAAATGAATGAGGTCCCAACCAAAGAAGAATGGCAGCTTAAACTGTTGGAATATGTGCAGCTTGCTGATCTAACTTACAGAATAAGAGAACAAGAAGAAAATTTGTTTGAAGAAGATTGGAAAATGTTCATTGAATATATGGGGGGTAATTGTGTACACTTGAAAACATTGGCAGCATTATGATAAATTCAACAGTCTAAATAAGTTTTGATGGAAGTAACAATGGAATACTGAATGGTTTAGTTTATATAAAATATGCAGGGATTTATGCTATGCAAAATGAAGCATGGAAAGAGAAGAAGGGAAATCACTGATATTTTAAGGTTGTCTAAATGAATATTCTAAATTGTAAAACAGAAATATATATATATATGAGAGAAAAAGAGAGAACTGGAGTTAGCTGAACCTGGGATCCCACTTTTGGAGGCTCATAACTCACCCTCAGTGGATTCAGTGTAGGATGAGTCGATCCCTGTTTTTAGGAATCTCCTTATTTCCAATAGTCGGCTTGTATATATGTAAACAAAGCAAGCGTTATGAACAGTGCTGTTTTCTAGAACTTCACTCCAATTTTCTGGCTTTTAGGAATGTTCGCAACGAGCCAATAATGGCCGCTTCAGCCTGCGAGACCTCCTCATGGTACCCATGCAACGGGTACTGAAATATCATCTGCTTCTGCAGGTAACAAACATTGATCAGATTATGGAACACCAGGGAGAAGAAAAAGGAAGGGGAGTATTGCTCTGAAGGTTTATGGCACAATTGTCTTCTGTGCAGCCTCCATTCATTTTGACCAAGTTCATGCTGGATAAATTCCAGTTAGAGTGAGCCAATTCTAGGGTTCTTTCTGCCTCTAGATCAGGAAGGTGTTTAAAGCATAGTGAGTGAAAGAAGGCAAGCTGGGAGCCAAGAACCCTATTGTTTGTTTGTTTGGGCAAGACATCCCTATCTCTGGGACTCCTATTTATAGGCTCCAGCTGTAGGAAAAGTGAGCTTCCTGGAACGTGAGCTTCCTCTTTATGCTGATGTAATTCGAAATTCTGCACTGGACTCAGCAACTCTTTACTGGCAAAAAGTATTGGTTTCAGCTCTCAGTAGTGATGCTGACATACGAATGTTAGCATGTAGTGAAGGTTACTTTGGCTATTTTATCTCCCAAATGCAGAAGTTTGCTCATTTTTCTCTGCCTCCTCTCTCCCGCCAGGAGCTGACCAAATACACAGTGGACCCAACAGAAAAGGAGAATCTGCGGCTTGCGCTAGATGCTATGCGGGTGAGACATATTCTAGGGCTAGGCAGATTCTAGGGAATGTATCGTGTTTGCAGCCTTAGAATTTCTGGGGTCCCGTGACAAAGGGAGGCTGTACACCCATCTAGGCCACCTGAGGATATTTGCTTGTGTATTTGTCAGTTGGGTGGGGGAATGGTCCCATGGCCATAATCTGAATTCCGTGAGAGAATCTTTCTCAACCCTGATGCTTGAGATAGTATTTGAAATGTTGAGCATTAAAGCTGAGTATTTTTATTTTATTTTATCTGCATACAAAGCATGTACTCTAGGTCTAGTACAGCTCTTTCCCATGGTTCCATCTCTTATTCCAGTTTATAGCAAGCAACAGAAGATATGGAACCTAGACCTGGTGGGGCACTAGGGAGTCACGTGGGGGGTGCCTAGGTTCTCAAACTCCTCCCTTGTGAGTAATGTTGTTGTAGTACTAAGTAAACAACTCTGCTGCTTATTTCAATTAAGCGAGGTTCTTGATGCGACTTACTCTCATGTCAGTGGACAGAAGACTGCAGGCAGCATGCATCACTAAAATCAACAAAAGCCACAATAACAAATGTTGGAGATGTAAATCACAAGTGGGAACCTTCTTTCATATGTGGCGGTCATGCCCAGGAATTTGTTGCATTGTTGTTGTTGTTGTTGTTTAACTCTCACTTAACCTCTTTGATCTTTGGCAAGTACTCCAACCGATCATTTATTTTCGAATATCAGATCTCATTCATTATTTCCTGCATTAGGATCTGGCTCAATGTGTGAATGAAGTCAAGAGGGACAATGAAACACTGAAACAAATCACTAATTTCCAGCTCTCCATTGAGAACTTGGTGAGTGTTGCGGCAAGAGATTTTGCCTACCTTCTCTTGTTTTTGATAAGGTCTTTCGACTCCAGCATGTACGTTCATATCGACTGAAAAATATAAATTTTCACTTTGTTGATTTTCAGTTACAAATAAATTAGATACAATAAAAGGAGAGAAAAAAGAGAAATAATACTATCAACAATCATATCCCATTCTTATCTTGATTATTGGAATTCCTTTTGTTCCCACTTTTGCAAAGCTGCCATTCTTAACAGCTTTAAGTAAACAAATCAAAAATTATTCCTGCTAATGCCCCATTCTCCCTGTTTGCTTCCAGAACTCTCCCCACCCCCAAAAAAATATGTAATATGTTTTCTCCTACGCTCCTACCATCTCCAAAATTTGTAATCTTATCGGGGACATATACAGTGGTGCCTCACAAGACGAAAATAATCCATTCCGCGAGTCTCTTCGTCTAGCAGTTTTTTCGTCTTGCGAAGCAACCCAATTAGCGGATTAGCGGCTAAGAGGCTATTAGTGGCTTAGCGGCTTAGAAAAAGGGGAGGGAAAGCGGAAAAAAATCACAAGACTCACAAGACGTTTTCGTCTTGCGAAGCAAGCCCATAGGGAAATCTGTCTTGCGAAGCACATCGAAAAACGGAAAACCCTTTCGTCTAGCGGGTTTTTCGTCTTGCGAGGCATTCGTCTTGCAGGGCACCACTGTATAGTTTTGGAATGAACTATTGTCTGAACAAAAGGTTGTAAAAGCTTTCCTTAACATGAAGGCACATAATTCTTAAAGGAACTGCCTGCCATATCCAGCACCTGCCTTTGGAGGATCATGAGGTCTTGCAAAGTGCTCACATGGGATTTTCCAAGCTTCAAGGATCAGCTGATGAGCTGATGGTTGGCTCTTGTGCAGTGCTATGCTGTGGGCTTGGCAAGAAACGTGCTATGCAGGTTGTGACTTTGCCCACATGGTTTAGTTTCAAACAATGCAGGTGAAAATAGGTCGCTTGATGGCTCCATCCACCTGTCAAAGTTGCCTGGCAAGGGTGGGGGTGATAACAGTTTGGTCCAATTCTAAATAAGCATCTTCAGAATGCAGCCAGTTGATCTCCTGTAAAGGAACACATTCTCCTTCTCCCTAGACACAATCCCTGGCTCACTTTGGCAGGCCGAAGATTGACGGGGAGCTCAAGATCATCAGCGGGGAGAAGCGCTCAAAAATAGACAGGTGATGGCATGCACATCCTCTAGAGAGGAGGTTCTCAAACTCTGGTCTGTTGAATGCTGATTGTCTATGAGCTTCATTCAGGTGGTCCATTGAAAAGTTTAATAAGTATCCACACTTGGCCCTGTACTTGGTTTGGTTATTTATTTTCCAGCAGTGGAAACAGAGGCTGTTCTGAACAGGGCCAGATTATCAAACAGGCTAACAAGGTTGGTGGGGGCTAGGGTTGGTGCTTTTCATGATATGGCTATGGTGTAGTCTGCTAATATTTCCCTAGGAATTTATTACTTAGACACTTCTTGGTTTGCCTAGTGTGGGGCCCAGGATTTTCATAACACAGCACAGGTTTTAAATAGGGTGTCAGCAGTGAAGAAAAGACAATATTAAGTGGTTGGATAAGACCCCTAGCAAACTTCAAGATCTTTTTTTCACCCCACAGCTTTCCCCATGAAAACCTGCTCTTTAAACACAACAAACCTGCTCTGAAGCGCAACAAACAGCATTTCGGATTTTTTTGTGGATTGCTGTTTGCTCCAATTCAGTGCTAAATGGCAGGTTCTCGCGAGGAAAGCTCTGGAACAAACGAAATAGTGCTCAGACACAGGACTTTAAAGCACAGGCTGTCTGGTAAGTGTGGAGGAAAAATAAGTGTGGATAAGCCCTTTGTTGAAGCAGCCCAATGTTTTCTTGGCCCACAAACTCCCTAATTGTACATGGTTTGGTTTTTGCAACTACTTTCACATTCACTGTCTGCTGCTGTTTCCTCGTCTGAGCTATGTCCAGCTTCAGCATGCACCAAGATGCATGTCTGCATTCACCCATAATTATAATAGTTCATCTCATTTGTGGTTTTCAATGGCAGATTTATCAGTGGCATCCTAGTCTTATGTGCTCAAGTAGAGACGACATTCAGTGCACAGTAGAGCCAGAGGTTTGCCTCAAAAAGAAAACTGCAGCTTTGGATAGCACCCAAAAATATTACCAAGGGAAGCCTAAACAAAGCAAGGTTGTTTGTTAACTGCATTCAGTGCAGGAGACTGCATAATAAGATTATAAAATGCATGCTTTTTATGGGCTCTTCCACACTTTCTCTTGTTGCACCACTTTCCTCCAGGGAAAATTCACTGTTTACCACTGAATCAGAACAAAAGGAAATTGGAGGTTTTTTTGCAGGTTTGTTCTAATTGAGGTTTGTTCTAATTCAGCAGTAAACAGTGGGTATTTTGCCAGGGAAAGTGGCAGGGCAAACGTAAAACCACTTGGCCCCCTTGCCTAGAAAGCATGGAACAAGTGGGAAACCTATTCAACTTGTGCTTTCTATTTTTTAAAAAATATATTTTTATTAAGTTTACATTTTATAATATTTAAACACATCATTATTGTACATTTAACTTCTTTTGCTCTCAAGATCTTATCGACTCCCCTCCCTCCCGCTTGTTGGTTTTCAAAGTTAATCTTTATATCATAGCATTTATACATTTTCCAGTTTACACGTCACTCATTCTGAATGTAACAGTTTTTAAATAAAGGTAAAAAGGTAAAAACAATTATCATTATAAGTCCTCTTACAATCCTGCTAGTGTTGTTAATTGCTTACAATAGTCCTTCAAATATTGTATAAATTTACTCCAGTCTTTTTGGAATGCTTGATCGTGCTGGTTTTGGATTTTCCCTGTCATTTTTGCCAATTCTGCAAAGTCCATCATCTTAATCTGCCACTCTTCTTTTGTTGGTATTTCTTTTTCTTTCCCTTTTTGGGCTAAAACAATTCTTGCTGCAGTTGTTGCATACAAAAAAATTTTTTTATCTCCCTTTGGTATTTCATCCCCCACTATTCCTGGTAAAAAGGCTTCCAGGTTTTTAACAAAAGTATTTTTATACATTTTCTTCAACTCATTATATATCATTTCCCAGTAAATGATGTATAGGTGGTATTCAACACCAACCAAACTTGCTAAAATGTATAGGACAAGAAATAAAGAGTGTTGGAAATGTAAAGAAAAGGAAGGGAATTTTTATCACATGTGATGGACCTGTAAAGAGGTAAAAGCTTCCTTTTCTAGACATGGGACAAACAGAAGTGGGTATGATACCTTTATCTCACCCTTGTTGGAAGGTCTCAAGTTAAAACTGTCTTGCAGGTATGCTTTCCTCCTGGACAAAGCCCTGCTAATCTGCAAGCGGAAAGGAGATTCATACGATATGAAGAAATTTGTCGATCTGTCCAGCTACCAGATCCGAGATGACTCTTCTGTAGAGAAAGACAACAAGAAGGTAGTGTTTGGGTATGCATTTGGGGGCTAGGCTGGGGGGGCTGAGAAGGGAATGGGAGTTGCGGCCTTAATTCTTCAGACATCTCCACCCCAGAACAGAACTGTGTTCTTCCCATTCTTCCCAAATGGGACTAAGAGGGAACAAAGGAGTCCATGTCAATAAATATGGCCCAGCCAAGATTTTATGCTAATCTGTTATTCCCCTTTTCTTTCTTCTTGACAGTGGACTCACATGTTTGTCCTAATCGAGCTTAATGGTTCCTCGGGCTTCGAACTGTACTTTAAAACGCGGGAGCTGAAGAAGAAATGGATGGAGCAATTTGAAATGGCCCTGTAGGTCTACACTTCTACTCCTGCCCCTGTTGTATGCTATCCTTTACAATCCCAAGACTGTTGCGGTCTGGCTGCAGTTCCATTCTAGTCACTGGAACATTTCCATGACAGTACCATGATTCTGCAGCACTGGAGCTTGACCATAATATTACCAGAAAAAATCTGCAAAATTGGCAGATTTGATGTAAGAATCTGAATCTTTCGAATGGGCTGGGATGGACACCCAGGGCCCATCCAGGGTGGTGTTTTGTTGTGGGTGTTTTCTGCAACCTGTTCTTGACACAATGATGTCTTTATTCTGTGTTGCCTCCAAACAAACAGTCCATAAGCCTGTGAACTTGATGTAGCCACCATTGTTGTAACCTGCTGACTCCCTCTTTCTCAATTTCTGGTGCAGCTCCAATATTTACCCTGAAAATGCTACAGCAAATAGACACGAGTTCCAGATGTATTCCTTTGAGGATACCACCTCCTGCAAAGCCTGCCAGATGCTGCTGAGGTACATATCCCATCCCACTCTACCCAAGCCATACAGGAGGGACAACTACCGTATTGGCCCAAATATAAGCCACACTTTCCCCCCAAATTCTGACAGTGAAAAGTGTGGCTTATATTTGCGACCTTACAAAAAATGGCTTGGAGCAGGATTGTCCCTGGATGGTGGCTGGTTTGGGCTGGGCTGGCTTTCAAGATGGCGGCGCGGTGAGGGGGTTCCTGAGAGGGAGCCAGAAGGCGGCGAGGAGGAGGAAGGGAGGGAGGAGTGTGGACGAGAGAGCGAGAAGGTCTGCTAGGAGGAGGAACAAGAGATGCAGTTAGTGTGCTGGGACTGGCGCTAGTCCGAGGTGCTGCCTGGCTTTATCCCGCTGAGGGCTGCATGAGTCCCACCAGCAGCCGCCTCTCTCTGCCCATCCCGTTGGGGGGCCATGTGGTGCTGACCCTCTAGAACAGCGTTTCCCAACCTTGGGCCTCCAGCTGTTTTTGAACTACAACTCCCATCATCCCTGACTAGCAAGACCAGTGGCAAGGGATGATGGGAATTGTAGTCCAAAAACAGCTGGAGGCCCAAGGTTGGGAAACACTGCTCTAGAACAGCGGTTCTCAACCTGTGCATCCCCAGATGTTGTTGGACTTCAACTCCCATCATCCCTGAGCTCTGGCCTTGCTAGCTAGGGGTGATGGGGACCCACATCAACTGGGGACCCACAGGTTGAGTAAGGCTGCTCTAGAAGCACTGCTGCCTACCATCACTGCCGCTGGACGGAAGGCACTGCCTCTTTGGCCCCCCTCGGCCCCCACTCCTCCGTGGGTATTGTCTTTTTTTTCTTTCCTCCCCATTAATTGTAAAGTTGCGGCTTATATTCATGTAAGGCTTATATTCGGGCCAATACGGTATCTCTTTTGTTGCATAGTAATTTTTATTTGGTTTTTCAAATATTAATTTATAACAATTCAAATTGCATATCCATATTTAGAGATTTCTCCAAATCTCTGGACTTCCCACCTTCCCCTCCATGAGTCCTATCGTACACCCTCTTAACTGCATATTTTTCCACAATCCATATTTTGTATATTTCCATCTTGTCCATAATATTCGTTACATTACAAATGTTATTAAAATCCTGCTAGTGTGTTCATCTCTTTACAGTGATCTCCTAGATAAATTATAAATTTTCCCCATTCTTTATTGAAGTTTAGGTCTTCTTGGTTCCTGAGTCTTCCAGTCAGTTTTGCCATTTCGGCATAGTCCAACAGCTTGATCTGGCATTCCTTTCTGGTAGAAGGGACAACTATCTTAATAATACAGCTGCCAGTTTTATGTAATCCCACCTTTAGAAGTGAAATTAAATGCTTTTTTTAAAAAAAAAACCACTTTATTTAACAGTCAACAATAACTTACACAACAATTCACCATTCACTACAATCTACCATACCTAACAATGCACAACACTACGTGACATTACAATACAATACATATATCAACATTCAAAATGTTTATCTATATCTATTTTAAATGCTAATGGAGTTATTAATGTTAGGATAGCCCATGTAAAGGTTTTCTCACTGTGGAACATGGAGATTTGGATCACATCAGGCATTATTTGGAACCACAACACCTGAGCTTCAGTGCCTAGTGGCAGGAAACCCTGTAAGACCTCAGGCTTGCAAGAGACTGGCACTTTGGACCCAGAAATATTTTTGGAGTGCTAAAACTGAACAGAGCTCCAAGTTCTCTCAAGCAGAAAAATCCACTCATACTTATCGCCTCAAGCGTCCTTCATTGTAGTCACAGGAGCCAGCTCCTAGGGGCCAAGTTCCCTTCAGCCCCCCAATAAAATATTTGGGGGGTCCAGCCCCTCCCACAATCAATGGGCATTGCCATTCAAAAGGTGTGCATGGAATTGATTATGCGAGGCAGGGCTGCTTACCTGCCCCACCTATTTTATTCAAGCTGGCACTCCTGATTTCAGCAGTATATTTTAGGGTGGGGCTGTCATTTTGTTGATGCTCTTGTCGAACAATTGAGAGTCAGAAAACCTGATATACTGCAAATTACCCAGAGATCTGATCTACCAGTAGATCTCCAAACCTCTCTTCTACCCAGCACTTATGTAAGGCAACTAAGCAAGACTTCACTTTATTATACATAAGCCCCCTCCCTCCTCTTCCCCATCTGCACACAGAGGAACCTTCTATCAGGGCTATCGCTGCAGCAGATGCCGGGCACCTGCTCACAAGGAATGTCTGGGGCGGGTGTCACCGTGTGGAAAGTCCAGCTCAGGTAAAGGTAAGGTTTCAGACTCTTCTAAATTGGTGGACGAGTCTCTAGAGCAGCCTTTTCAAACTTGGGCCAGGTCCTCAGATGTTGCTCGACTGCAGCTCCCATCATCCCTGACCACTGGTCCTGCTAGCTAGAGGGTATGCAGAGAATGATTATCGATAATGAAATGGGAAGCAATAAGATGGTGATACACAGTTTCACCTTATTTTTAAAAGGGTGTGTGTGAATCAGAGCTCTGTTCCTATAGTAGGTAAGGTAAAGGTAAAGGGACCCCTGACCATTAGGTTCAGTCGTGGCCGACTCTGGGCTTGCGGCGCTCATCTCGCTTTACTGGCCGAGGGAGCTGGCGTACAGCTTCCGGGTCATGTGGCCAGCATGACTAAGCCGCTTCTGGTGAACCAGAGCAGCGCACGGAAATGCCGATTACCTTCCCGCCGGAGTGGTACCTATTTATCTCTCACTTTGACGTGCTTTCGAACTGCTGGTTTGGCAGGAGCAGGGACTGAGCAACGGGAGCTCACCCCATCGCGGGGATTTGAACCGCCAACCTTCTGATCGGCAAGTCCTAGGCTCTGTGGTTTAACCCACAGCGCCACCCGTGTCCCTTCCTATAGTAGGTGGTGATATACTATTATGTATATTCATTTTAAGCTTTTCTCTCCATGCCTATTGTAATCTTTCCTTATTTTCTGTTTAATGCAGAGTCTGGATCTACCATGAAAAAGGTAAAAGAAAAAGATTAAAAGTTGGAGTTAATAACAATAATAGGTGGGGTAGGGTGGAAGGACATGTGCAAGAGAGCCTAGCAGGAAGCGGGGTTTAACCCTTACCCTAACAGCTCTCACCCTCTGCCTTTCTGCTCAGACCTCCCCTCCCCAAAAGAGTCCTATTTTTAGCCTTGGGACCAAGTTTTGGAGGAGTGGGAAGGGCTTTTGCAGAGAAGAATTGGCAGGAGGGAGGAAGGTAAACAGTCCCTTCTTCCTGCCAATCCTCCCTTCCCTTGTGCTCATAAGACAAACATGGGGCCCCAGGGACCTGTTTTTGCAGAGAAGTATTGTGTGGTTCTGCCCAAAGGTTGCTTTTTTAAGCAGAAGCCAATGGCAGCTGTCTTTCCTTGGTGGCTGAAAGACACCACACTTGTTTCCTCCCGAAAGAGCCAGATTAAGTGCAGGCATGCACAGCAAATAATACATAGAAATTGAAAGAACTGGAATTTTAGAACAAAATTCTGGGTATCTCCAGTTTGGGTTAATGTGGATATGAATTATAAAATATAGATGGTGTTGTGTTCTTTCCCATTCATCGCTCAGTTAGAGACAAGCAGTTATCGATTTGACTGGATTGTTCAATTCATTTGTAAATTGTTTGCATGCTGCCGCTTTTGTCCCCATAGCCACAGAGCCCTGCCCCCCAAAATATCTCCTCCCTTTTCTCCTTGGCCCCCTTTTATTCCTTCAGCCCTTGCCTCCTTTACTTCTCAACATCAGGTATTTTTGCTGCTCCCCTCCCCTGCTATTTCCATCCCCCCACTCCATCCCCACCTCTTCAAACCCACTGCTTCGTAAATCCTCTTCTCACTCATCTTCCCAATCCTCAGTCTGCTTAGCACCAAATCTTTCTGCTTGCTTCCACCAGCATGTAGATCCTTCTGTCTGTATACTTTGTGTGGGTTTTTACTTTCTGAAAACTGACCCTTTACTGAGGGCTTGTCCACACTTCCACTAGTTCCATGCCTAGAAAGCATTTGGGGTCCAAGAGATTTCCCCATACTTTCAAGGCATGAGTCTGAGCTGTTTTTCTTTCGCTCTGCCACTTTTCCCGGGAGAACCACAGAAAAACCGTTTGACGTTTGTTCCGATTCAACAGTAACCAGCAGGCTTTCCTGGGGAGAAGCGGCAAGACAAGGGGAAGTGTGGATGAGCCCTGTGAGGGAAGTTTGTCAGCATGCAATGGGCTGAACCTGTCTCCTCGTGAATGTGAATAATTGTGAATGTTCTGTGACATCACAGCAACTCAGCCAGTGGTGTGGAAATGGTTCATAATCCACAGTCAACCAATTTTTAGCTTAAGATGTGTACATTGTGCATAATGAATAAAATACTCCATACAGGTTGAATATGATATATCCTTCCAGAAACTTGGATGTGTACCTTGGTCATTATAATTTTCTATATCCTGTTAACCTCTCACCTCATTCCCGTTACCTGAACCAAAATCCATTTTTCTGTGCAGAATAAATCCAATCGACATACGCTGGAGAGCGATAAAGCTGCTCTAGGTGAGTTGTAGTTACCTGATAGCTCACTTTGTATGTTTCCGCAAGGACACCAATGATGGCAGGTGACCGATGAAGGATTGAGGCTGGCAGCCCCCCAAGACTAGCAGCAGAGCATCTGGAGAACTCACTGCTTGCATTCACCTACATGGCCCCACCCATCACTTGGACACAGAATAGTGTGGTTGTTCCTAGCTATTTAAAAAGCTCACTCCCATAGCATGTGGTTGAAATAAAAGCAATAATAATAATAATAATTTTATTAGTCATACTCAGCCCATCTGGCTGGGTTTCCCCAGCCACTCTGGGCAGCTTCCAGCAGAGTATAAAAACATAACAAAACGTCAAATGTTAAAAGCTTCCTTATACAGCGGTACCTCGGGTTAAAAACGCTTCAGGTTAAAGACGCTTCAGGTTACAGACTCTGCTAAGCCAGAAATAGTACTTTGGGTTAAGAACTTTGCTTCAGGATGAGAACAGAAATTGTGCTGTGGAGGCACGGCAGCAGCAGGAGGCCCCATTAGCTAAAATGGTACCTCAGGTTAAGAACAGTTTCAGGTTAAGAATGGACCTCCAGAATGAATTAAGTTCTTAACCTGAGGTACCACTGTACAAGGCTGCCTTCAGATGTCTTCTCAAAGTTGGGTAGTTCATCTCTTTGACAGAGTGGGTGCCACTACCCAGAAGGCCCTCTGCCTGGTTCCCTGTAACTTCACTTCTTGCAGTGAGGAAACCACCAGAAGAGCCTCGGAGTTGGACCTCAGTGTCAGGTCTGAATGATGGGGTGACGGGGTGTGAAGATGCAAGGAAACTGATTCGTCTAATCACTGCAATTCTCTTCTTTGCTCTTAAGGGCTGCCCAAATTGGAGGTCTGCCAGGAGTATTATGGTATTCCTCCACCTCCTGTGGCATTTGGTCCACCACTGAAGCTCAACGTGGGGGATATTGTGGAGCTAAACAGAGCTGAGGCCGAGCAGCTGTGGTGGCAGGTAGGCATAGTCAACATTGCTGTCCAACAGTAGCTCTTCGGTCTTGAGGTGACATCAGGATAACATGGTGATGAATAACTGGGATGATGAATGAGCTATTGCATAGGTAAAGGTAAAGGACCCCTGAGAGTTAAGTCCAGTCACGGACGACTCTGGGGTTGCAGTGCTCATCTCGCTTTACAGGCCGAGGGAGCTGGCGTTTGTCCGAAGACAGCTTCCAGGTCGTGCAGCTAGCATGACTAAGCCGCTTCTGGCGAAACCAGAGCAGCGCACAGAAATGCCGTTTACCTTCCCACCGGAGTGGTACCTATTTATTTACTTTCACTTGGACGTGCTTTCAAACCACTAAGTTGGCAGGAGCTGGGACCGGCAAGCCCAAGAGGCTTAGTGATTTAGACCACAACGCCACCTGCGTCCCATTGCATGCCTTCTCAGAATACAAATAAAGGAACTACTGAATCTTTTAAGTGCAAGTCTGCCAGTGTGATTTGAAGAACCAAGGGGGAACATAGGTAAAGGATGCTGAACTCTTCTCCTTCCCTCACCCTCTTACTCCTTCAGTCTGCCTTGTTTGCCCACTGACGTGGCCTTTTAAATGGCCCCTGTCCTAACAGGCAGCAGCAGAGGAGGAGTTCTGCTGCCAATCAAATTGCTGCCCAGAGCTCAGCATTACTCTTGCAGGAGGAGTCTTTGCGGCCCATGCAGCATGTCTTCCGAAGTTCATGGACCATTTCCAGAGATTAATTTAGCATTCATCAGGCTACCTATTCCCCCAGAAGATCCTCTGCTCTTTCTCACAGTCTAGAGGTAGGCTAGTTCCAAGTCACTTAAATGTGCTAAATTTGGGACTGAAACTGAAAAGGGTGGCTTCTCGCTTCGAGTTCACAGCACACTTAGATGCAAGGGCTGTTTTTTTGGCAGCAGTTTGCGAGGCATTCTGTGAAGCAGGGGAAACTATGGCCAAAAAAAAACCTCCAGGTCATTTCAGGTCAGTGCTTGTAACCAACTTAAAGTCAACCACTGGAACGTTCCCCTCATCATCTAAAGTTCTTTTCAAAAATGTTCAACTACAGATTGACCATACTTTTCATGAGTTCTTTGCTTTCGTTCATTGTTTTCAGGGAAGGAACACATCCAGCAATGACATTGGCTGGTTTCCTTGCAAGAAAGTGAAGCCTTATGTCTGTGTAAGTAGCACATATCTGGGGGGGGGGTGATTTCTTTGTGTGTTTTAGTTGATTAGAGGATTATTGAAACTGGCTTGGTGTGTTGTAAACCACTGGTCATCACACACACACAAAATAGAATTAGGTTGAGGTACAGTTTAGCACAAGTGGTTCCCAACACACTGGACACCACAGAATCATAGAATTGTAGTGTTGGAAGGGATCCCAAGGGTCATCTAGTCCAAGCCCTTGCAATGCGTGTTTTGCAATTTATTTATTTTTTGTCTAATCTGTTGGGCTCCTAGAGCAAACACAGAAATCTTATCAGCAAGTACTGTAATGCTTTTTCTCCCTATTATTAAAAAATGAAACTTTCTGAATAATTCCTTTGAAAATGTTTTCCCTAGAAGAGGTATACAGGGAGTAGTACAGTACATAACATACAATATATTTCACTTCTCCCTGGCTGCAAATACATAAACAACAACAACAAACAAACAAATAAATAAATAAATAATTTATTATTTGTACCCCGCCCACTCTGGGCATCTTCCAACAAAGATTAAAAATACATTAAAATATTACACATTAAAAACTTCCCTGATGTCTTCTAAAAGTCAAATAGTTGTTTTTCTCTTTGACATCTGGTGGGAGGGTGTTCCACAGGGCGGGTGCCACTGCCAAGAAGGCCCTCTGCCTGGTTCCCTGTAGCTTTGCTTCTCGCAATGAGGGAACCACCAGAAGGCCCTCGGCACTGGACCTCAGTGTCCAGGCAGAACGATGGGGTTTTAACAAATACTCCAGGGTCATAGATTTGTAGAGTTGGAAGGGACCCTGAGGGTCATCTAGTCCAACCCCCTGCAATGCGGGAATATTTTGCCCAACGTTGGACTCAGACCCATGACCCTGAAATTAAAAGTCCCATGCTCTACCAACTAAGCTATCCCTGCGTTTTCCCTCATCTAAATATACTATGGACATGCTTTGATATATCAATATCATATCGGCAAATAATTCAAGGAAGTAATCTGGAAGTCCATAATCAAATTTCACAGAGTACTAAAATGGTGAAGGCAACAAGATGTGATCTCCAACTAAACAAAAGTTTCCACTCTTTATTTTTAATACACTGCTTTGTAGCTACAGGTGTATCTTCAGAACATCAAGGATTAGTCCATACTTGTTTAAAAGGGTTTCACATTTGTTATCCCAATTCCGAGAAAATCTATTGGAGATTTTCTCCAATTAGCATTTTTAGGCAACTTTGTGTCAGGCATATGCTGTGATTTCAGGCAATACAGAAGCAGGGCGGTATGAGCTGTGGACAATATAGAAAAGAACCCAACCTCAAATCTCATCTTGACAATAGGAATGCTACATGGGAGATTCAAGTATGTGCTCTATTGAGATGTTGAATGAGTGTTGGTGGATGTCATAGATATTGCCAGTGCTTTTTTTCTGGGGGGACGCATACCCCTAAACATCACAGCTCCAACTATGGGGGCAGCTATGTTCCTCTGGGCCCTGGCTCTATTCTCACTCACAGGTCCAGTCATTTCAGACCCGTAAGATGTTTATTTTATTTTTCATTTCTATTTCCTGGACAGATTTTTAAGTGGGATGTGAGTATTCCTCTAAATACCAGTTGCTGGGGATCACAACTGGAGAAAATGCTATTGTGCTCAGGTCCTTCTTCCAGGCATCTAGTTGGCTCCTGTGAGAACAGGGTGCTGGTCTGGAGGGGCTTTTGATTTGCTACAGTAGGGCTCTTCTTAATAATAATAATAATAATAATAATAATAATAATCTTATTACTTATACCCTGCCCATGTGGGTGGGTTTCCCCAGCCACTCTAGGCAGCTTCCAGCACATATGAAAACATAATTATTGTGGTTTGGGGTGGTTATTATGAAATATGCTACTCTTTGTTTTCATTTTTATTCTGGGGAATGTCATCATCAAATTGTTCCCCTGGGCTTTTTCCATTACTTTTTGGAGCAGGGCTGGTGCCAGACTTCAGAGGTGCCTCAGCACCTTGCCTCTTACGGGTGCCTCACCCTCACAGACAAGGCAGAGCTCTTGCCCGCTACCACATGCAAAGGCAGCAAGCCCCCCCCCCCCCGGCCACCCCACCTACCAACACCCATGGCAAGAAAATTGAGATGGCTGCTGCTGTGCACCATTCAGTCCTCCTGCTGGGATGACAGATCCAGTGCTTTTTTCAGGAGGGGGACGGATGGACGCAGGGGGATGCATAGCCCTAAACATTTTGTGAATCTAAGTTTGGCCTCCTTGAGAGGCAGTACTTCAATATGAGTAGGAAAATGACAGTACCCCTAAACATTTTTTTAAGAAAAAAAGCACTTAACTCTGTGCTGTTTAGTTACCCATCTTGGATGCTGGATGCTTCCAGATAGGTGTTTATTGTGGGATCAGTATGTCTCATGCATTCAACTGTTTTGCAGCATCCATACAATGCCATTATCACCAAAATGCTAGCTCATATTTTTTGCAATTTAATCCAGGTTTAAAGGGTAAAGGGACCCCTGACCATTAGGTCCAGTCATGGCCGACTCTGGGGTTGCGGCGCTTATCTCGCTTTTCTGGCTGAGGGAGCCGGCGTACAGCTTCCGGGTCATGTGGCCAGCATGACTAAGCCTCTGGCAAACTAGATCAGTGCACGGAAATGCCATTTACCTTCGCGCCAGAGTGGTACCTATTTATCTACTTGCACTTTGACATGCTTTCGAACTGCTAGGTTGGCAGGAGCTGGGACTGAATAACGGGAGCTCGCTCCATTGCGGGGATTCGAACTGCCAACCTTCTGATCGGCAAGTCCTAGGCTCTGTGGTTTAACGCACAGCACCCTTTCGATTAAAAGTCCAATTTTTAAAAAAAAAACCTGCTGCCAGGTTATTCATTACTGATATTTCAATAACCCAGTTAACAATATTAAGCCCCCATCTGGAAGAACCCAAAAAAGAGAGAAAGTGTTTTTACTTTTCAACCCAATGCTATAACACTGCATTTGCTGAATTAGAAGGAAACCAGCTGGGGGAAAAATATGCTACAGGAAATAATTGATAAAATATGCCTTTGGATTTATGCAGCATAACTGCACAGTGTTGCATATCATCTTCTGGGTGATGTCTTTGCCTCATTTGTCAAAACATTCCCACCAAAATGAATGAGGAAAGGATTTCCCCCTCTGCTGTTTTTTCAAAAACTTTCCACAATAGAAATCCTACCCCAATTCACAGAAAATAAATACTGTATTACCTTTTCTTTCCCAGATTCCTCCTCCAGATCTGTCAGTCTTTCACTGGTAAGTAACACCACAGAATGAAACCATTTCAGTAGCTTGTTATCCAAAACTCCTTATTCTGTGATGTCTAGCATGAGGTTAATGAACCTTGCATCCTACATAGGCCTAGGGATTCTGCTGGTAGTAGCCCACTTGTAAATCTACACAGTATGCAAGTACAATGAGACATCACATGCACATACAAGGTTTGCTGTGAGGTTTTCCAGTGCTATTGATTTTTAAATGTGTTTATCCCATATCATAAGTTCAGAGCTGTTACACCAAGCTGAGAGTAGGGTCTTCTTCTTTTTTGGCAATCACTCATAGCCAAGTAAGATTGTCTTCCATAAACACAGTTTTAACAGTGAGTTCGTAAGTGACTGTGGAGGCCAATTCAGGATCCACACATCCTTCCATAGTGGGGACATAGGTTTCTGGGCAGGGAGTTGATCGTGGTGATGGTTCACCAAGCGTACCTTCCTCTCAGCACACTTCTCCCTTTCATACTGAGTTTGAGCATCTTCAAAGCCCATGACACCTTTGGTAAAGGCTGTTCTCCAATTGGAGCGCTCTCAGGCCAGTATTTCCCATTTATCGGTGTTTATACTGCATTTTTAAAGATTTGCCTTGAGAGAGTCTTTAAACCTCTTTTGGTGACCACCAGCATTACGCTTTCCATTTTTAAGTTTGGAATAGAGTAGCTGCTTTAGAAGACGATAATTAGGCATCCGAACAACATGACCAGTCCAACGAAGTTGGTATCGAAGTATCATTGCTTTGATACTGGTGATCTTTGCTTCTTCCAGTACACTGGCATTAGTTCGCCTGTCTTCCCAAGTGATGTGTAAAAATTTTCACAGACACCATTGATTAACAGGGAGAGGACAGTATTCTCCCTTGCTCTTCATTTCATTGTTGCAATAGAGTAGGCACTCATCTAAAGACTTTATGAGAACACTGATAGTTATATTGAATAAAAATAAGGCACATGGGATTTCTCATGCTGCTTCCATCTCCCACCTTCTGTCTTTTGTGGTGGTGGTAAACTGTGGGATACAGAGACACCCAGTGACCAAATGCTGTACTGCAATTAACAAACACCCCTCATTGTACAGGTATGCAGGGCCCATGGAGCGGGCAGAAGCAGAACAGACCCTTGCCAGTCGTTCAGATGGGACTTTCCTGGTGCGGCAGAGAATCAAGGATGCAACTGAATTTGCCATCAGCATCAAGTAATGTTATTGCTCCCCACGCTAGAAAATCAGGGTAGAGAAGGAGATTTGTATGTGCAGTACAGTAGTACCTCGGTTTTCAAATGTCTCCGTTGACATTCCGTTTGGAACTCGAATGCTGTAAACCCGGAAGTAAATGCTTCGGTTTTCGAACACGCCTCTGAAGTTGAACCGGAAACACGGCTTCCGTACTGAGGCTTCCATTTTGAGTTTTCGGTTTTTGAACGTTTCAGAATACGAATGGTCTTCCAAAGAATTGATTACGTTCGAAAACCAAGGTACCACTGCATAATAAAAGGAAAGGAAGGAAGAAAACCTTGAAGTTGGCAAAGTTTAGAAAATCATACCTTTTTTAAAAAAATGCACATCCAGACTAGAATCCATTGATTCAGGTTTCTTTGGAAGTTGATGCTTAAAACTTCATCTTCATCATCATCATCATCATCATTTTTTTATTTGTACTCCTCCCACCTGACTGGGTCGCCCCAGCCACTCTGGGCAGCTTCCAGCATATATAAAAACATAACAAATATTTAACATTTAAAAACTTACCTGTACAGGCTTGCTTTCAGATGTCTTGTAAAAGTTGTATAGTACCTTATCTGCCTGACATCTGATGGGAGGGTGTTCCACAGGGCGGGTGCCACTACTGAGAAGGCCCTCTGCCTGGTTCCCTGTAACTTCATTTCTCACAGCGAGGGAACTACCAGAAGGCCCTTGGAGCTGGACCTCAGTGTCTGAGCTAAATGACAGTGGCGGAGATGCTCCTTCAGGTATACAGGGCTGAGCCAAGTACTCTTTGGTGAGAGAGCCCCAGCAGAGATTTAAATACAGCATGGATATATAGGATGTTAAGACCTTTAAACTACCCCCTTCTAAGTTGCTTCCAAAATTTCCCACTTCCCTTAGCACAGAAAGAGATCACCAGTTCAGTAAGGTAAGGAGAGTTTACTTACAAACTCTTCAGCGGTCAGATTCATGTGCTTTTCCACACAGCAGCGAGAAAATACAGGCGGTACAACTTAGTTTCAAAATTGGTAAGAGTTTCTAAATTATTTGTATAGAGAGAGAAAAATGGCTTTCTAAAGCCACACAGTCTAAGTTGGATGCTCTAGCATAGACATCCTTATATGGTGGAAGGAAAAAGAACAAAGAGTTTGGTAGCCCTTCCTCTCAGGTAAGGCGTGTGACCTAGCTAAGCCTGGCAGGACAGCTTACTCTAGGATCCTAACCCCTTCAAGCATTAATTCAATTTAAGCATGTTGGTTATACAAGGCTGATTTATCCCAAATTATCGTGTCAATTTTTGTCCCAACCTCTCATTAAGAAGGATTCTACAGCACACCAACAGTTGTAAATATATATGTACCATCCTTGGTTTCTTCTTCACAGTTGAAGCACTGCCTTATTTCAAATGCCTAAACAAACAAACAAACCCCTGTGTTGCAAAATATGAGTCAGCAATATCAAAAGCAACACGATGGCCAGAAACAATAACAATGTGAAAAACTTTATAGAATAATTCAAAACATCAAAACTAACGAACTGAAGTCTCTGAAAGTCCTTAAATGAATCACGGTGCCAGACTTTACCCAGTGGAGAGCAAGCTGTGAAGTGACTACATAATCACATGAGCACTGTTCCAGAGTATTTTTCATTATATCTATTCGTAAAAAGATTGGTTAATGAAGAAATTACATATCTTTTCTACTTACAAGTGTTGAACTAATTGACTGATGAAGAATTCAACAAAACAGTAGTTGTTATCTGGAAACACTGTTCAGCAGAGTTCAGAGTTGGACATCAGAATTGGACATTTGTTGATTATTTCAAATGCCAGCATTAATTTTGACTTTGAATGAGGCAGGCACCTTAGTTCTATCTCTTAGGTTAGAGCTCTTCTAAATGAGGTTACGTGACCTGTTGTTGCCAATTGTCAACAATGCTGTGCAGAAATGGGAAACCATTAACCCAACTGTCATGTGGATTTGTGTCCCTCAGGTTCAACGCTGAAGTCAAGCACATCAAAATACAGACCAAGGAGGGATTGTATCGCATCACAGAGAAGAAAGCCTTCAAAGGACTTATAGTAAGAATCGGTTTTCCCTTCTGTCTTCATGGTGACTGTTACAACTGAGGAGAAGAATGGGGGTCAGGGGAACAAAATGAGAGGAAGTTGGAGGGAGAGTGAAGGCAAACATATCTTTATTTCAGTTCCAGTCAAGGCAGAAGGGAGATCTTTGGCAAGCACCATCACAATAGTGATGATGGCAAAGGGCCAAACCAGGCAATGCATAGGATGCCCAGTGCATAGGATTAAGAAGGTGCATGTCTCTCTACAGTCGGGGCTGTTTTATTTAAGTGAAAAGCAATCACCCAAGCTGGGATCAGAAGCAAAAGACCACAATGCAGAGGAGCTGCTTAACCCTTCCCTTTAGGGCACATCGCCCCACCCCTTTCCCAAAGAAATCTCATGGTTTAGCACTGAATTGGAACAAGTGGCAATTGGGTTTCCTGCAGATTGCTTTTTGTTCCAATTCAGCACCAAAGAGGGGTTTCCTGGGGAAAGCGGTGGGACAAAGGCAAAATCCCTCAGACCCATGCCTAGAAAGCATGAGACAAGGGAGAAACATCTTAGACCCTTAGGGCTCATCCACACTTACCAAAATTTCCTCCACCATTTCCAGGCATGGTTAACGCTTTAAAGTTCTAACAGCTTTGACCCTAATAAACCTGAAGGGGCGTCTCTATCCCCTTCATTCAGCCCAGACACTGAGGTTTAGCTCCGAGGGCCTTCTGGCTCATTACGGGAACTAGGCAGAGGCCTTCTCGGCAGTGGCACCTGCTGTGTTTTTGTATATTCTGTTGGAAGCTGCCCAAAGTGGCTGGGGCAATGCAGTCAGATGGACAGGATTAAAAAAAAATGTTGTTGTTGTTGTTGTAAGTGTCTGAGCACCCTTTTGTTTTTTTGCTCTGGAGCTCTCCCCATGAAAACCAACTCTTTAAAGCTCAATTGGAGCAAATGGCAATCCATGGGAAACCCAAATTGACATTTGCTCCAACTGTGTGCGAAAGGGCAGGTTTCCATGGGATGGCTCGGGGGGGGGGAATACACTCATGCATGGAGTTTTCCTATGCCTGGAAAAAGTGGGGCAAAAGGTAAGTGTGAATAAGCCATTAGTCTGCTTAATATCAGCTTCCCCGAGGTAAGTTTTCTAGAAAGGGCAAGATAGGGTGAGAAAATATGGGGTGACTAGAATGTATCATCTAGTGAGTGGACAAATGAAGGGAACATGTTAAATATCCCCACCTCTGCACTCAAAATGGCAGCCACCAGACTGCTGAGAGGCTGTTCATACATCTTCTATGTCATCTGTAGTTGAGCCCTGGGAATCAGTTTATGGCATGTCTCGCATGTTACACAGAAGCCAAAGATTCTGAAAAGGGGAATTAGAGTTTGGGGTTCAAAGAAACAGCTTAGATGTATTTCAGTTGTATTCCTTTTTTTCCTAATATTGTTCTGATATGTGCCTTGCATGTCACGTCTTTCTTTCACAAGTGAATGGGTTAGATATGCCTTACCAGCTACACATGCTGCCTTCCTCCTCTCCAGGGGGCATATTGTGCAAGCTTTAGGATGTTGCCTTTATGAAGAAACTCTTCTTTCTCTCTCTAGGAGCTAGTGCAGTTTTACCAAGAGAACTCCCTGAAGGATTGCTTCAAGACCCTCGATACCGTGCTACAGTTCTCCTTCAAAGAGCCTGGGAACAGAACAGTGCCCAGGGCCTCTGGTGTGTGTGATCTGTGTCTCATCTCTACAGTTTCAATTAAAAGCAAGATATAGGACGCGGGTGGCGCTGTGGGTTAAACCACAGAGCCTAGGACTTGCTGATCGGAAGGTCAGCGGTTCGAATCCCCGTGACGGGGTGAGCTCCCATTGCTCGGTCCCTGCTCCTGCCAACCTAGCAGTTCGAAAGCACCTCAAAGTGCAAGTAGATAGATACCGTATTTTTCGCCCTTTAGGACGCACTTTTTCCCCTCCAAAAATGAAGGGGAAATCTGGGTGCATCCTATGGGGCGAATGCAGGCTTTCGCTGAAGCTTGGAGAGCGAGAGGGGTCGGTGCGCACCAACCCCTCTCACTCTCCAGGCTTCAGGAAGACATCCGCAGCCTAGGCAGCCCTGCGGGAACTCCCGCAGGGCTGTCTAGGCTGCGGATAGCAGCCTGTTTCCTGGAGCGCCGGGCGTGCTGAAAGCAGAGCGCCCGGCGCTTCGAGAACACATCCGCAGCCTAGGCAGCCCTGCGGGAGTTCCCGCAGGGCTGTCTAGGCTGCGGATAGCAGCCTGCAGCCCGGCGCGAGGAGCACCCTGAAGCAGAGCGCCCCTCGCGCTGGGCAGACATCCGCAGTGTGGGGAGCCCTGCAGGAGTTCCCCCGCAGGGCTCCCCTCGCTGCGGATAGCAGCCTGTCGCCCGGCACGAGGGGCACCCTGAAGCAGAGCGCCCCTCGTGCCGGGCAGACATCCGCAGTGTGGGAGCCCTGCGGGGAACTCCCGCAGGGCTCCCCACGCTGCGGATAGCAGCCTGCCGCCCGGCGCAAGATGCGCCCTGCGCGCCGGGCAGACATTGGCCAGCCCCACAAGCTCGGGGGACAGCAGGGAGGCACAGCGCCGCCATCCTGCTGTTCCTCGACCTGGTTCGGTTTCCCCGACCTGGTTTTGGGGGGGAAATAAAGGAAAAAAAGTTTTCCTTTATTTTCCCCAAAAAAACTAGGTGCGTCCTATGGGACGAAAAATACGGTAGGTACTGCTCCGGCGGAAAGGTCAACAGCGCTTTCGTGCGCTACTCTGGTTCGCCAGAAGCGGCTTAGTCATGCTGGCCACATGACCCGGAAGAACTGTCTGCAGACAAAGGCCGGCTCCCTCGGCCAGTAAAGCGAGATGTGCGCTGCAACCCCAGAGTCATCTGTGACTGGACCTAATGGTCAGGGGTCCCTTTACCCTTTACCTTTATAGGAAAGCAATGGAGGCTTGCTGTGCTTCTCTGGGGTTATTCTGTGGCAAGAGACCCAGAGGTACAAGGTCTTCCAGACAGAGAATGCAGTCAGAGCTGTCCATGAGTGCAAGTTTTTTGCACCATGTACACAACACCATTATGTGCCCCCCCCCCCCTTTTACATTTAATCTGGATTTCTGGTTGCAGTGGCACTCTATTATTGTTATTAACCTGCCCTTCCACCCAAAGATCCCAGTGGATTACAATATTAAAACACAGCTTGTTAACACAATTTGGTGGGGGGGGGGTTGTCACATTTAATATGGCTTTCAATGAATGGTCTTGCCACATCCGTGCCTCCATTTCCTCCTCAGCAGAGCATGGCCCGGCCACTGTTTTTGGCAGCACAAACTACAGTGGTACCTTGGTTCTCAAACTTAATCCATTCTGGAAGTCGGTTCCAAAACCAAAGCGTTTCAAAAGCATTCCAAAACCAAGCTGCACTTTCCCATAGAAAGTAATGCAAAATGGATTACTCTGTTCCAGACTTTTAAAAACAACCCCTAAAACAGCAATTTAACATGAATTCTACTATCTAACCATTGATCCATAAAATAAAAGCAATAATCAATTTACTGTAATAAATAAGACAGTATTGTAGATGATAAAAATATTTATTTTTCTTACCTGCACTGTTGATAGTCATTGTTTGGATGGGGGGCTTTTATCCATTTCCACAGTCACACAATCAATAAGTAGCTGAACTGGGTTCCACACACAAAACAAATTATGGTAACTGAAAAAGCCTCAAAAACAGAAATGCAAAATAAATAACAAAAACAAAAGCACCAAATTTCACCCACCCCGGAAATCTGCTTGACTTCTGAAATGTTCAAAAACCAAGGCACAGCTTCTGATTGGTGCAGGCGCCCTGGAAACAGTAGCCGACAGCCGCATCGGACATTTGGCTTCCGAAAAACGTTCAAAAACCATAACACCTACTTCCGGGTTTTCGGCGTTTGGGAACTAAGGTATTTGAGTACCAAGGCGTTTGAGAGCCAAGGTACCACTGTTTACAAATGTGTCTTTTCTCCAGTTGCCAGATGCAGAAGTGACATCAGAATTTCAACAATCTGGTTCAGAGGAGCTATTCTCTTAACACGTTTTCAACACAAGGTCCAAACTCCATGGTCCAACCTGTGTCAACTAGCGTGTGATGAACAATCGAGTACTATTCTTTAATAGACTAGGCAATTTCCTACCTTTCTTCAGTGGTTGCCTGGCTTTCTCTGTGTTTAAATCCACCTGTCTGTCTATTGCATCTTATGGAGATGGAGGCTGAAGAGCAGACATAACATTGAGGTCAGCTGCCTGTGGCCTATGCAAAATACAAAGACTGGATCATAGAACTTGTATTATTTTGTATACAGTAGTAGTGCAGTGTAGATCAGGCCTCCCATGCCTTCTCAATCCTCCTTGGCTTACATGCACATAAGGAAGCTCTTATCTAGCCAGAGCCCAAAAGGGAAATCTTCTAGATCTCTCCAAATTCTGCATAGAGAAAGGGTTGGTGCATGCAGACTATTAAGGCCTGGAATTGATAGTGTCATGCCTGTTCAAATCCTATAGGCCAGAGCTTTCCAAACTGTGTGTCGTGACACGTTAGTGTGTCGGCTGCAGCGTGTCTCGCACAAATGCTCCCCGCGCTCTTCCCGGGGCTGGAAAGGGGTTAATTTAACCTCCAGTTTGCTAGTAAACCTGAATTGCTGTGTCGCGAAGTGATGCTTGTCTAAAAAGTATGTCACCCACATGGAAAGTTTGGAAAGCTCTGCTGTGTGCATTTGTTGACCACAATCACTTTTAACTTCTACATCATGCTCACTGCCTTCCAAGTGATGTGCAGTTCCAGGGATGTGATAAGCACCCCCTTATTGTTTCCATGCCTAACTCTTTATTATTCCTTGACAGGCAAAAGCTGCAAGTACTTTGGTTCAGCTAAGGCTCGCTACAATTTCTGTGCAAGAGACCGGACGGAACTGTCCCTCACAGAGGGAGACATCATAAAGATTCTCAACAAGAAAGGGCAGCCAGGATGGTGGAAGGGAGAGGTCTATGGCCGGGTGAGCACCTTTGTAGCCATTACCACTCTGAGCTGCTTGCCTTGAAGAATGTGGTACATTTGGAACAAACTGAGACCGATATACACCCCTCACCTCTGAAGTGAATGAATTTTGGAGCCAAGAGAAATACTGGAGACCTGTCAGGACTTTTTGCACTATTCCAATAGCACTAATGCAACTGTATAGATCATAGCTGTCAACGTTTCCCTTTTTTTAAGGGAAATTCCCTTATTCCGAATAGGATTCCTCGCAAGAAATGGGAAAAGTTGACAGCTATGGTGTAGAGGTGGCCTTCAGCCACACACACCAACACAAACACACTTTGGCCATTTTTAAGCAAGGCAATGTGCAGCTAGCTACATGGGCTCTTTGTCAGCTGGGAGCTGATGTGTGTGCCCCAGTGGAATTGGGACCAGAACTGGGTTCATCTCTGGGGCAAGGGTTACAGAAGGGTCAAAATGGAAGCAGATTCTGGGTCTGGAACAAGGTAATTGTCCAACAAGCACTAGACAGAACAACAGCCAAGGCAAGGAGCAGCTAAAGTTGCAGGCAGGGAGATGATCCAAACACAGCAACCACTACGACTGGAAGAAGTTTAAAGACTACTTGCAGAAACATTGTAAAATGTTTGAATGTTAAAATGATGTTGGATTTAAAGAGAATATGGCATCAGTGATATAGTTAAAAGGAGTATGCAAAAATTCTTAAAAAGAAAAGGGGGAAAAGACCAGAGTAATATTATGTCAAACTTAAACAAAATGGCACAAGGGTTTAAGTTACAAAGAATAGGTAAAAATTGATTTTGAAAAGAGAAGAAAAATTGGAGACATAATAGGTTGAAATATATAATTATAAATGAGGTCTGGAAGAGGGTTAGAATTTGCTGAACTTGATTGTGTAAAGGGGAACACAAAAAAGGGAGATGTGAGGAAGTCAAGAAAGAAGGTTATATAGATAATAAGTTAAAAATTGGATTTTTTCTTGTTTATGTTTTTATTGTCTTTTTCTGTTTCTTTGTGATGTATTTTTTCTTTTTGATGTATCCTTTCTTTTGTTGTATGTTTGTTCTATTATATAAAATCTTAATAAATATCTTTTTTAAAAAAAAAAAACACAGCAACCACTACAAGGGACAACTAGAGCCAGAGCAGGGGCACAAGCTCCTGGGGGTTGAGCCCTTTTTGCCCCATGGGCACTCACCCTGCTCGTCCTGCTCCCACCGGTGCGTGCAGCACCCCAGGCACCCATGCGGCTAGCTACGTCACTGGGTTCATCCAAGAAGTCAGCAGTAGGAACTGGGAAGTGGGGAGCACAGACTGGGAACCATAGACCTACTCAAAGCCAGAAGCAAAGGTGCAGGTCTGATGTAGATATGGTCATGGCCAAGCTGGGTCTGGATAATCCAACAAATTATTTAGGGAAGTGTAGCTGTGGTGGACTCAAGAGAACAATTCTGCTCCTTATTCCTCTTTTCTGTATCCCTGCATGGTTCACCAGGGCACCAATACAGAAACTAGGAATCTGCCGGTTCAAATACCAAGTTGATTCCAGCACTGATTGAATGTATATTAACTGGGCTGCTGATGTCTACTGGGAGAGCTTTGAGAGCCCGAGGTATGATAGGAGGAAGAGACCTCTTATCTATCTGCAGTTCTCTTCCCCCATCTCCCACATAAACGCATCCTTGCCACATCACCAGGAAACAATAATTACATAGTTCCCAGAATATGTTGAACTAAGAAAGATGGCAGAACACTAGCCTACATTGTTGTCAGTCCATGAAATGATGTCACAGTTGCTATTGGGGTAGCTGCTAAAAATTAAATGCCTTCAATGAGGTTACACTGTGTATGTCAACTCAAAGCTGCTAGAACCTCATTTGAATGGTTAATCCCTAGCATCTACCAGTAGCTGAGAGTTTGCTAGACTGGACTTGCACCAACATCAGAAAAAAAATATTGTTGGGATCTTGGAAGTCTGTGGCTCTCGCCTTGGGAGCATTCTCATTGCCTGATAGGGCTCTCCAATCATTCCTTATATTTATGTTCTTTCTCTACAGGTTGGCTGGTTCCCAGCAAACTATGTGGAAGAAGATTATTCAGAGTATTGCTGATGGCACACCCAGTTGGGTGCATTGAAGGATTCTTTTGCAGCACATCCTGGGACAACCACAGAATCATTTTCCTGTAGCCACTGCTGTGCAAAAACTATTATTTATGAACTGTCTTTAATTCCCCTCACATTGGTTTCTGACCTTCACTGTGTGTTCTTAATGTCAAATAAACTGGGTGAGAACCTGGTTGTAACTACCAAAGAGCAAACCTCATCATCAAAATCATGTGTGAAAAAATAAAACTACAACATAAAAAGCTGCTCTTTTTTTTAACACCACAATTGCTCATAGCCACAAAGATATTGTGAACCAAGTTTCCTTTGAGTGTGCATAATAGCTGCATAACCCAGCATGCAATTTCCACGTTTTCTGCATGGTATCCTTGATCTGGAACAAATGTGTTTGGAAACTGCCAACATTCAAATGTAGTCTCCCTAGACCCTTTTTCACTATTGTTATTCTTCATTCTTTTAATACTGCCCACAAAAAAACCCATGTAATTTTTCAGGCAGATGCCTTGGTGGTAGTAGCAGCTTCTACCTGAGGCTCTGGATCACTGCTCTGCTCCTTGGTCCTTCTAGACTCTGTGGTCTTTCTAGATTACTCCTTCTAGACTCTCTGGTCTTTCTCTAGAACACGGGTTAGCAAACTTACCGTGCCTTGGGCTGGTGTCTCCAGCGCCGATCGCCCAGAGGGCGGGAGAGTGTGTGCCCATGTGCATGAGCACACACTATTTCCGGTGCACTTCCGGGTCGGAGGAGAACCGGAAATAGCTTGTGTGCATGTGCACGGGCCTCCTCCGACCCGGATGTGCACCAGAAATAACGCTTGTGCTTGCGCAAATAACGCTTACGCATGCGCAAATAATGCTTGTGCATGCGCACAAGCTATTACCGGTGCTGCTCTGACCCGGACGTGGGCAGCCGCGCAATGCAGCACCGGTAAGAGCGGGCAGTGGGCAAAGGGGGTCGCTGCGGGCTAGGTAAATGAGCCCCTCGGGCCTTATCCGGCCCACAGGCCTTAGTTTGGGGACGCCTGCTCTAGAAGGTATTAGTGAGACCACAGAGAAAGACCAGAGAGTCTAAAGTCTTTGGACCGCCAGGCTTCTCCTTCTAATGGGAAACCAGTTGCCTGGGTGAAGGCAATTTGCTGAACCTGGGCTAAGACAAAAAGGGTCTGCATATACATTCAAAGTTGTCAAAAGCATGTCAACACATACCACTTGAGCCACAGAACTTAGGTTGAGATTTTTGACTATAATATTCAACACCGACAGGGTAAATTCGGAAATACAGTGGTACCTTGGTTTCTGAACATCTCCATTGATGAACATTTCAGTTTAGAAATGGCATTAACCTGGAAGTAAATGCTTCGGTTTTCGAACATGCCTCAGAAGACGAACGTGCCATGCGGCTTCCACTGAGTGCAAGATCCTGAGGCCTAGCTGTCGGCTATCGAGTTTTCGGTTTTCAAACGTTTCAGAACTTGAATGGTCTTCCAGTACGGATTACGTTCAAAAACTGAGGTACCACTGTAACTGTTAAAAACAAATTGTTTCAGAAAGACAAATTTCCTTCTGTTTTTTCCTGCCTGTACTAACTAGCCATAGTCAACCAGCTGATGGTTCTTTGAAAACTTAATAGGCTGCCCAAATTTTTTTTGGGGGGGGGTGGTTTTCCCTAGAGCTGGGTGATATCTGGCTGGAAGCTGCCCAGAGTGGCTGGGGCAACCCAGTCAGATGGGCAGAGTACCAATAAATTATTATTATGCATCATAATGTATCACCAGCTAAATATCGTGATATACCGATATATCATGATGTCTGAAGTACAGATGGAGCTATGTAGAGGCACTGGCTGGCTTCACAGTTTTCCCCACATTGTGAGTTTTGTGTAGGAAGTACACACACTCACACTAGGGTTAGCAACGTATCAATACATTGTTAGAAATCAGTTTGTAGTCCAAATTGTGGTCACTGTTTCATAATATTCAACATGGTGATACATTGTGAATCACAGTGTGTGCGTGTGCTATGTAAAAATTTGCAATATGGGAAAAACCATGAAGCCAGTTATTGCGTCTCATGATTCCTTCTGTCCCTGTTGCTCTGTACTATAAAATGGCAGTTGTAACAATATGTTAAAGGTACGTAAAAATGTATCAGCTTTAGACCCCTAAGTAGTAGCGGTTTCCAGGATATTACCCTGTTTACACAGTTACGTCTTTATTTCAGACATCATGATACAGTGGTACTTTGGTTCTCAAACAGCTTAGTTGTTGAACAAATCAGCTCTCGAACGCCGCAAACCCGGAAGTAAGTATTCCAGTTTGCAAACATTTTTCAGAAGCCGAACATCCGCTGTGGCTTCCACTTGAGTGAAGGAAGCTCCTGCACCCAATCAGAAGCCGCACTGTGGTTTTCGAATGGTTTCGGGAGTCGAACAGACGATCGAAACAGATTAAGTTTGAGAACCAAGGTTCCACTGTATATTGGTGATGTTTAGCTGGTGATATATCACAGTGTTGAAAGAAAAAGAAGAGGAGTTTGGATTTGATATCCCGCTTTATCACTACCCGAAGGAGTCTCAAAGCGGCTAACATTCTCCTTTCCCTTCCTCCCCCACAACAAACACTCTGTGAGGTGAGTGGGGCTGAGAGACTTCAGAGAAGTGTGACTAGCCCAAGGTCACCCAGGAGCTGCATGTGGAGGAGTGGAGATGCGAACCCAGTTCACCAGATTACGAGTCTACCATTCTTAACCACTACACCACACTGGCTCTCAAAGCCAGACATTGCTCAGCCCTAATACACATCATGATTCGTGATATACTGCCAGGTCAAAAATTATGAAACTGATATCATAATACAGACTTCAAACTGGTTTTGGATGATATATCAATATATTGGCCTGTCCTTGTTTTTCCGCAGACCAGCATTTATATACCATTAAGACAAATAAAAAAAATACATTAGTTATCATTAGATCTGATCTCTCGGGGCTCGTTCACACTTCTGTTTGCCCTGCTGCTTCCCCCTGAGATTCAACTCTTTACTGCTGAATTGGAGCAAACATCAGCTGGGGAAAAGTGCTCAGGCCCCTGCCTAGAAAACACGGGACAAGCAGAAAACCTCTCAGACCTGTGCTTTGTACACACAGGGCAAGCGAAGTGTGGATGAGCCCTTGCCTAATAAAGGGTTTTGCTCCTATGGTAAAGGAATGGTGCTACCTAAAATGCCCTCTCTAAAGTATCAAGTATTAAGATTTTTGAATATTTGGAATCAGATTTTGGAAGACTATTCAGCCTCAGCATCCTATTTAAATTAAACTGATTAAGCCATTTAATTTATATCCACACAACAAGTAACTAAAGGCAACTTAGTTCTAACTCTAAAAACTAAATATAAATATATACCGTATATTTTAAATATTTAGGAACAAGGAAATGAAAAACTCAAGGAAACCATTAAATACCTTCTTCCAGCTCCATCTGTCAGCTAGAAATGAGCAGATTCAGTTACTGTGATGACCTCATTTACCAACCAGCATTGTTGTGTAATCATGACATCATAGAGAAAAGAGAAAAGAAATATGACTGGCTGAGTAGATGCTGCTGCTTCTGAAATATGGTCTTCAGACCATATTTTGCGCTCTCCTCTTTCACCCTCATTAAAAGGTTCTTTAATTCCTCCTCACTTTCTGCCATCAAGGTTGTGTCATCTGCATATCTGAGGTTGTTGATATTTCTTCCGACGATCTTAATTCCTGCTTGGGATTCATCCAGCTCAGCCTTTCGCATGATGAATTCTGCATATAAGTTAAATAAGCAGGGAGACAATATACAGCCTTGCCGTACTCCTTTCCCAATTTTGAACCAGTCAGTTGTTCCATATCCAGTTCTAACTGTCGCTTCTTGTCCCACATAGAGATTTATCAGGAGACAGATGAGGTGATCAGGCACTCCCATTTCTTTAAGAACTTGCCATAGCTTGCTGTGGTCAACACAGTCAAAGACTTTTGCATAGTCAATGAAGCAGAAGTAGATGTCTTTCTGGAACTCTCTAGCTTTCTCCATAATCCAGCGCATGTTTGCAATTTGGTCTCTGGTTCCTCTGCCTCTTCGAAATCCAGCTTGCACTTCTGGGAGTTCTCAGTCCACATACTGCATAAGCCTGCCTTGTAGAATTTTAAGCATAATCTTGCTAGAAGAAGAACAAGAAGAAGAGTTTGGATTTTATATCCCGCCTTTCACTCCCTTTAAGGAGTCGCAAAGCGGCTAACATTCTCCTTTCCCTTCCTCCCCCACAACAAACACTCTGTGAGGTGAGTGGGGCTGAGACACTTCAGAGAAGTGTGACTAGCCCAAGGTCACCCAGCAGCTGCATGTGGAGGAGCGGAGACGCAAACCCAGTTCCCCAGATTACGAGACTACCGCTCTTAACCACTACACCACACTGGCTAGCGTGTGAAATTAGTGCAATTGTGCGGTAGTTGGAGCATTATTTGGCACTGCCCTTTGGGATTGGGATGTAGACTGATCTCCAATCCTCTGGCCACTGCTGAGTTTTCAAAATTTGCTGGCAGATTGAGTGTAGCACCTTAACAGCATCATCTTTTAAAATTTTAAATAGTTCAGCTGGAATACCATATTAGCAGTGCTTTCTAAGACCCATTTGATTTCACTCTCCAGTATGTCTGGCTCAAGGTCAGCAACCACACTACCTGGGGTGTACGAGACATCCATATCTTTCTGGTATAATTCCTCTGCATTCTCACCACCTCTTCTTGATGTCTTCTGCTTCTGTTAGGTCCTTTCCACTTTTGTCTTTTATTATGGTGATCTTTGTATGAAATGTTCCTTTCATATCTCCAATTTTCTTGAACAGATCTCTGGTTTTTCCCATTCTGTTGTTTTCCTCTATTTCTTTGCATTGCTCGTTTAAGAAGGCCTTCTTGTCTCTCCTTGCTATTTTTTGCCCACATAGTAACAGAATAAACTCCCTGCAGCATCCTGTCTAATCTAAACTTTAAAAATCCTAAATAATTGGAAAAACTCTAAACCTAAATGCAATACATAAATATTTTTAAAATAGTAACTTCAGGACAATCAAAAATGAACAAATCAAGAAAACTACTAACTTCTCCTTCCAGCTGTGACAGAAATTAGCACATTCATTTACAGTGCCTTTCTCATCTACCTACTAGCATTGTTTAGCAAGCATGACCTCACAGAAGACAGACAGTGGAGAAAGGTGATTGGCTGAGCAGATGCAGCTGTTTAGAGAGGCTTTGCACAACCTTTATATGATCATATCTCAATATTAGCCTCTTAGGAGGCTCAGCAGAAATTTCAATCTGGAAAAAAAGAGAAAAGATTGGCAACTGACCAGATAAAACCTGCCTGGCCTGCTTTTGTACCCTGAAAATAAATGGATCTGCAGAAATATTCAAGTGAAGCTTCTTCCTGGCATGGATCTGTTCACAGGTGGAGCTTATTCTTCTGTTCAGTGCAAAGCTACAAGATTCACGAAGTGGCAATTCTAAGCAAAGTTTTGTGAAAGTGAAAACTGATCACTTTTCATGTTAGTTTTTAATGTAACCAATACACTCCTTAAAGGATTTCCTTATAGAAATTGTAGCTATTCATTGGAAATGTGGCATTGCCACACTACCTCCCTAAGCTCCAGTTACAGATAGGTAGCCGTGTTGGTCTGCCATAGTCAAAACAAAACAAATTCCTTCCAGTAGCACCTTAAAGACCAACTAAGTCAGTTCTTGGTATGAGCTTTCGTGTGCATGCACACTTCTTCTTCGTATCTGAAGAAGTGTGCATGCACACGAAAGCTCATACCAAGAACTGACTTAGTTGGTCTTTAAGGTGCTACTGGAAGGAATTTGTTTTGTTTTACCTCCCTAAGGTCTGCTATACAGTGGTACCTCAGGTTAAGTACTTAATTAATTCCGGAAGTCCGTTCTTAACCTGAAACTGTTCTTAACCTGAAGCCCCACTTTAGCTAGTGGGGCCTCTTGCTGCTGCTACGCCGCCGAAGCACGATTTCTGTTCTCATCCTGAAGCAAAGTTCTTAACCTGAAGCACTATTTCTGGGTTAATGGAGTCTGTAACCTGAAGCATATGTAACCTGAAGCGTAGGTAACCTGAGGTACCGCTGTAGAGTACTTTTCTGCATTCTTCCAACAATTTGCTGTAATAGATTATCAGTTTCTTCCAAATAATTTGAAAATAAGGCATAACGGAAGTAATCGAGTAGCTCTGGGTATACCACCTTTGATGCCAATATTTATTACCCAAATTTTATAAGGCAATGGTTTGTCTACCAGACTCTTTTTATTTTATTTTTTCCCTAGTGCAAGGAAAGATCCTTTGATTTGGGTGCTCAACCCTTTCCCCACCCAGAACTGCCCTGATCAAACCTGGAATTTTTCTGTAATAATACTAAGGGCAAGAAGGGGTTGGTGGGATTTGGAGTACATATCTCCAGTGTATTGTTTGGTGCTATCTGAACACTTGCCTTATTAACACGATTTTATTATACGTAGCTGCCCTGTCCTCCTGGCCTGGGCACTGTCGCCAGCCCTGCTTCTAATAATAATAATAATAATAATTTTATTATTCATACACCGCCCATCTGGCTGGGTTTCCCCAGCCACTCTGGCGGTTTACAGCACCTAAAAAAAATGTAAAACATTAGACATTAAAAAAACCTGATACAGGGTTGCCTTCAGATGTCTTCTAAAAGTCAGATAGTTTCCTTGACATCTGATGGGAGGGCATCCCACAGGGCGGGCGCCACCACCGAGAAGGCCCTCTGCCTGGTTCCCTGTAACCTCACTTCTCGCAGTGAGGGAACCGCCAGAAGGCCCTCAGAGCTGGACCTCAGGGTCCGGGATGAACGATGGGGGTGGAGATGCTCCTTCAGGTATACTGGTCCGAGGCCGTTTAGGCCTTTAAAGGTCAGCACCAGAAATGGTGTTCTAACTGTAGTAGCTTTAACAACTATTGGACTAGCGCCCAGGAGGACAGGGTTCGAGTTCCCACTCAACCATGAAGTCTACTGGGTGACCTTGGGGCCAGTTGTCTTCTCAGCTTAGCTCACCTCGCTGGGTTGTTGCTGTGAGGATAAAATAAGGATGGGAACAGTGTACTCCACCTTGAGCTCCTCGGAGGAAAAAAAAGTGGGAACTCCCTGCCTATTGATATCAAGCAGGTAATACCTTAACAGTATTACCACTATTTATTAAATTTGTATTTAATAAACCACCCCACGGGGGGTGGTTCACAGCAGTATGCTTTTCTGGTGCCTTCTATTTTTCTTTAAAATATAAGGCGGTATAGAAATGCAAAATAAAATAATTCCTTCCAGTAGCACCTTAAAGGTAAAGGGAATCCTGACCATTAGGTCCAGTCGTGACCGACTCTCGGGTTGCGGTGCTCATCTTGCTTTATTTGCCAAGGGAACCAGTGTACAGCTTCCGGGTCATGTGGCCAGCATGACTAAGCCGCTTCTGGTGAGCCAGAGCAGCGCATGGAAGTGCCGTTTACCTTCCCGCTGGAGCGGTACCTACCGTATTTTTCGCCCTATAGGATGCACTTTTTCCCCTCCAAAAATGAAGGGGAAATGTGTGTGCGTCCTATGGGGTGAATGCAGGCTTTCATTGAAGCCTGGAGAGCGAGAGGGGTCGGTGCGCACCGACCCCTCTCGCTCTCCAGGCTTCAGGAAGCTATCCGCAAGCCGTGGGAGAGCTGCACTAATAGTAATAATAATAATAATAATAATAATAATAATAACGTTCTTGTTTGGGCAAGCCTAAACATGTGCTTAATAAATGTTGTGGGGGTTTGGTTTTTTTAGTATTTTAACTATTTTGTTACATTTTGAAGTGTAGATTTTAATTTATCAAGTGGCACATCAATTTTAATGGAATGATGAAATGAAACTGCTTTTTGTGGGCTGCTCTTTTTTTGTAGGCTAAAAGGCGGGGTACAAATACTGCTAAACAAAAAAACTAAATATTTAAAAGCGCCTCCCCCACCCCTTCTCCTGTATGTGTGTGTGTGTAAAGCCGCCCTGTTGCTTCTCACGGGGTTTACGTGTGCTTGAAAATAATGTGACATGTGTAAAGGAGCTAAAGGAGAACGTGGGAAAACATACTCCCCCCTCCCCCCGCCTCAAACAATCTCAGCCGCAGTGGCGGCACTATTGCGCACGCGCACCATCAACCCGACGCCGGCTACTGTGCGCGTGTTGGGGGAAGGGAAGAAAGAGCCGCGCGCGCCCGTCGCTTCGCCTTGCCTCTCCCCTCCCTCTGACAAAGGAGCGCGAAACCTTCTCCTTCCGCCGCTTACATTGGCTGAAGCTGGCATGAAGGGGCGGGGTTTCCCCCCCCCGAGTCAGAAAGCCCGCCTTCCGAAAGATGCTCGGCTGTGATACGATGCCAAAGCTGTCCCTTGTATCCCTCCCACCCACCCCCCGCTCCGCTCCGCCGCCGCTCTCTAGTCCTTATTCAACTGGAGGAGGGGCCCCAGGGCGGGAACACAACAATGCGACGTCTCCCTATTGGCCAGCCGGCGACTGAAGGGGGGGGACTTTTTCCCTCTTCCCCTGATTGGCTTTGCCATGCGGAGAGAGCTCTCTTCCCATTGGGTTGGAAGAAAAGAGAAGGCCGGTTCAGCCGAGAGGGAGCACGCGCGTGTCCCAATGGGCGCGCGCGCGCACGCACGCACACGGGCGAGAAACCTGTTCTGCCTGTTGGGTGAGCGAGCGCGGCCGAGCGCCTTCTTGGTTAGCGCTCGCTCAGTCGGGGACGCGCGGCAGAGGGGGCGGTGGGGGAGGGGAGCGAGAGCATCTTTTTCTCTCACACGCGCGGCCGCGGCGGTAGCGGCGGCTCCAGCTCCTCCTTTGTTCGCCTCCACACACCCCACCTCGCCCGCTCTTAGAGATACCGGGCCGCCCGGCTGGCGGGGGCCAGCACGGTAAGGGGTGGGGTCGGGTCGGGTCGGTGGGGGGGGATGTGGGGGCTGAGGGAGGGTTGACCGCGCACGCGCGTGGATGGATGGATGAATGGATGAAAGAAATGTACAGCCGTGTGAACGAGGAGGGAGGGGGGGTCGTGAGGAGGGGGCGGCGAGGGGGGGGAATATGACCTTCGGAGCGTCGTGTGTGGTCGGAGTGGGGGGGGCGCCGTTATTTCGCCTCACCTGCCGTGGGGGTGGGGTGGGGGGGGTCGGCGGAATTGAGGGTAAGCTGATAAAGGCGTGCGCCCGCGTCCCCGCCTCCTCCTCGCACACCCCCACCCGCAGCATCCTTCCTTTCTTCATGTTCCCCCCCCCCACCCGAAAGGACCCCCTCCTAGCATTTCGCACCCCGATCTCAGCATCGATTTTGGCGTGTTGTTTCATAGATGTAGTTAACGTCCTTTTAAAAAAAATAAAAATCATTCAGGATGGGGATGTGGGGCAGTTTCCAGCTATCCAGCTTTTTAAATCCATTCATTCATTCATTCATTCACTTCTTATCACATCTACATTTTGTCTGCGCTTGACCCGCTTAAACCCGTCGACTTCCCCAGAGCTGTAATAGGTAACTGTTAAAAATCCACACACCCCCCAAAGAGAAATGCATGTGGATGGATTTACAACTGGTTTGGAATAAATAATATATTGTGATATTGTGAAGGCATTGACGGTCAGTTCGGTCAGTTCTCCCCCACCGGTACAGTATTAGCAACATTTAACTGTTACGTTAACATTTCAGGGTAATAGTTGATAGGTATGATTTATATTGTACTATGTAGCAGCCTAAATGAGAATAAAAATTCTATTATGTTGATATTATGTATTATATTAAAACCACCCATACACAACCGAAAACCAGTTCTAATGGGCCCAATATTGGCCACCAGCAGCCCAGTATTATTCCCCACTCACCCTCCCTCACCCACCAGCCCAGTACCTTCACTTGCCATTCTTGCTTCCACTTCTATAATCCAGTGCCTCCTGCTTCAAGCCAACATCCCCGGGGACAGTACTTACTCTTCTTGTTGTTGTTATTTATTTGTACCCTGCATTTTTCCCTGACAGGGACTCAAGGCAGCTTACAGATAACATAGGGGGGAATGATAGAACCATAGAAATTTAGAGTTGGAAGGGACCCTGAGGGTCGTCTTGTCCACCCACCCGCAATGCAGGAATTTGCAGCTGTCCTAATAATTAAAAAGACAATTAAACAGTAATATAATTAAACTATATATATAAAGCTCTCTCTCAATATATGATCTATTAAAAACATACAGATAATTACAATAAAAGCATCACAGCACCAGCCCTTTCATTAAAAGCAGTTCCAGAAAGCCTGTTGGAACAAGAAAGTCTTCACCTGCTTGCAAAAGTACAGCAAGAAGGGAGCCAGTCTAACTTCTCTAGAGAGGGAGTTCCAAAGTCTGAGCAGTCACTGAGAAGGCCCATCACTTGCTCCTCCACTTACCATCAGCAGGTCTCTGTAGCATCACTGTTTATTCAGAGTAGAATAGCCAATTGCTAATGGATCACCCAGTATCATCTGGTTGCTGGGATTGCTGTGAATTGTGTTGGACTAGTGTGCCTTGGTCTGATCCAGCCCTTAAACAAGTGTGCATATTCAGGATTGCTTGAAACTCCTTTCATTTATGCTGTAACTGTTAAAAGGACCTGCATGCATATACCCTTCTACATAACAAGCATAAGAGGAACATGAGAATTTTAGTTTTGCTGCTTAAAGTAGAGACCTTACAGGACTCTTTCCTGACCCTGTTGTGCACTATAGCAAGCCTCTAGCTATCTCCTTCATACACTTCCTTATTCCCAAGGGCTGACAGATGCATCCCTCCAACACGACCTTTTCTCCAGCTACCCCTAATGCTACTGCTCCTTCATTATTCCTTGTGGCTTCTTGTACAATAGCAGTATTTTCTCATGTTTTCCCCACAATTTTTTAAGGTATTGGACAAGATATTTAGTATTTTTATTGATTTTTTTATGCCCTGAATCTTTTTTTGTGTGTGTGTGAGAGGGAGAGAGAATGGTAAATAAATTTATTAAATAAATGGGTGACCCATCTCCAGGCTCCTATAGCCAGCTAGGGATGGAGGCTTTTTCTGTCCTGCCCTCCTAGTTCTCTTCACTCCTTTGCACATTCCTCTTCTTTTATTCTTCTCCCTTTATGGCTTGCTTGCCCCTTGTTTACTCTCCTCCAGTCCCCTCTGTCCTTTGGTTTTTCTGGAAGCCTTGAATAAAATAGGAATGTCATCAAGGCAGTGGAATCTCTCTGTGGAGGTTCGTAGAGGTATCTTTTCCTGTTCTCTTTTTTCTTCTTGTTTCCTTTTAAGCTGTTGTCTTATTTTATTGTGGAAAAACTTCATTTAAAAAAGAAAGAAAGAAATAGCATAAGCCTCCCTCATCCTGGTTTAATATTCCTAGAAGTGCTGCTCAGAGTAAGTTCTCCATTCCAGAGTCCATTGCAAATTGCAAAGTACTCAGTATGTTTATACAGTGGGTGAATTTGTCTGACTATCTGTCACTTTCTCTGTCTTGCGCTTCGATTATGACGGACTGATGCTGTTTTCAGTCTCTCTGGACATCCAGCATGTCATGAGAATGCCCTTCTTTGCCCTGCCAAAGTCCTTGTTATGTGCAGGGGACCAGTAAGCTAGGCTATTTTCCACTGCACAGTGGAGCAAAAGGGAAGTTTGTGCTGTTGTTCTTTTGATGACAGCATGATAGGTATGACAGGCCCCTTACTCAGCTACAGCATTTGCTTAGTCTGGCCACCTTCTGGAGCCAGCCATTGACATATCCAGCATTTTCTTAAGGAACCTAGGAAATTGAGCTCCACATCTTTCTCTCTTCACAGATGCACTCCCCTTCTGAACCATGAGCATTCTTCCCATTACTCCGGACTCTCCTCACAGACAGTGCCCTTTTCCTTTCAGCCTCTCCCACATGCTCACTGCTCTTTCCCACCCTGCTTTAGTTGGGGAAATTGCATTTCTATTATTGCTTGTGCCATTCACCAACCCACCCACACCATTTCCTTTGCTCCTTCAGTGTCTCTCCTTGCCACTTTACCCAAGGGTCACAGTTACCCATTACCTTTTTGAAATGTTTTCTTTGTCAACAGCCCAACCACTCTTTCACTCCTCTTTTTTTGGCAGAATTCTGCAGAAAATTGAAATATTTGCCTGGCTGAGATAATTGGGGCTCAGAAATAATACATAATAATACTGAATTCATTCATCCATAGCACTGATTCATTGGTTTAGCTTTATGAGGAGCGAGCCTTGTGTTTGCTTCCCTTCTCCAGTGCAGCTGTGAAGAGGCACTAAAAGCATTTGCTCCCATTTTGGACTAACTGTAGCTTGTGACATCCAAACCCAGAAATATTGCAGTTAGTCTTAACTTCTTAGATGAAACAAGCCAACATCAAACCATGATTTATCAAGCTGCTTGTTTTTACTAGCCGTAGTTGACATTAACTACAGTTTGTAATTCATATGTAATGCTATACCATGGAAGCTTCCAATCTTGCAGTCGTGCTGGAGGAAGGGTTAGTAAGCAAGTCCTAGGCTTGGTTCACTCCATCCTTGTAACCTAAAACTGTGGTTTAGCATTAGGTGTGAAGCAGGCCATTGTATAAACTGCAAAACAGATGTCACATGTACGTGGCTCCAGTGTTAGAAATTCAGATATATAAGCTAGGTGCCTAATGGCTCCTTAAACCAAGTTTACAGTCACCAAAACAGAATGTATAGTTGCCATTTTTGGGCAAGACAGTTTTAAAGTATGCAGCCTGGGATTCATTTTGGACTCACGGCTCTCCATGGAGATGCAGGTCAATTCTGTGTCCAGGGCAGCTGTCTACCAGCTCCATCTGGTACGCTGGCTGAGACCCTGCCTGCCCACAAACTGTCTCACCAGAGTGAGGCATGCTCTGATTATCTGCCGCTTGGACTATTGCAATGTGCTCTATGTGTGGCTACCTTTGAAGATGACCTGGAAACTACAATTAATCCAGAATGCGGCAGCTAGACTGGTGACTGGGAGTGGCTGCCGAGAGCATATAACACTGGTCCTGAAAGACCTGCATTGGCTCCCAGTACGTTTCCAAGCACAATTCAAAGTGTTGATGCTGACCTTTAAAGCCCTAAACAGCCTCGGACCCGTATACCTGAAGGAGCGTCTCCACCCCCATCATTCAGCCCAGACACTGAGGTCCAGCTCTGAGGGCCTTCTCGGTAGTGGCACCTGCCCTGTGGAATGCCTTCCCATCAGATGTCAAGGAAATAAACAACTATCTGACTTTTAGAAGACATCTGAAGGCAGGCCTGTTTAGGGAAGTTTTTAATGTTTGAAGTTTTATTCTGTTTTTAGTGTTCTGTTGGGAGCTGCCCAGAGTGGCTGGGAAAATAAAATTATTATTATTATTATTATTATTATTATTATTATTATTATTATTCAAATGATGGCCTGGCTGTGCTTGATATTCAGTTAAACATCTGGCTAGTTAAACCTTTAGCTAGGTTAAGAACTTTGAAAATGTAAAGAAGAAAAGTCACTTGATCCAGGGATAGTCCACACATATATTGGCCTATTCCTACCTCTTTCTCTTAGTGGTGACTGCTCCTGCTCAGGCTGCACAAAAAGCATTTTGGTTCCAGAAATCCAATCAGTTATAAAATATAACTGATAGAATTCTACATGGTGGGGTATTAGTGTGTGAAAACAGTCCAGATCCAATGATCCCCAGGAATGCAGCTCCTGATGGTGGAGATGCCAGGCACAATCCTGATGCCTAGGCATCTTCACTTGGTCACAACTGGTTGAAAACCAGGTGCAAAATGCGCCTGGCTAATTTTGAACACTGCTTGGCACATTTAGAAGAATGATAGCAGTGTTAGAAACTCAGATATATTAGCTAATCTTCAAATGCCACCTTAAACCTACAGTTGCCACAATGAAATGTCTAGGCACCCTTTTTGCCGTGGAGTTTCTTATTATTTGTTTTAAGGGGGGGAAATATCAAAGCAGCTTACGACATATTAAAATATCAAATAAAACAATCCAGAATAAAACAAATTCAATCTTCAAGGAAAATATTTCAGATAAGTAACATTTTGCTTTCCCCATATTTATTTGCCTACTGAATTTATATAGCTGACCCATAAGAGAAGTACTCAAGCAAGCCAGTGGGGTTTAGTGGCTAGAGTGTCGGACTAGGATCAAATCCTCACTCAGTCATGAAACTTTGCTGAGTGATCTTAAGGCAGTTACAGCCTCTAAACCTACCTCATAGGGTCATTGTAGGCATTAACTGAGGAGGCGATGAACCATGTACTATACTACCTGGAGAAAAAGGTGGGATATAAATGCAATGAATAAGCCCTCCTGCTTACCTGCTTAAGAAAGCTAGTGGAGCCAGTCAGATGGAGATGTCAATTGCCACCCTGGCATCCAGGCATCTCCATGTGGTTGTAATTGGATTCACACACCAGTCGCAAAATGCGGCTGGCAAATTTTGAGAACTTAATTTGATTTGATTCTGGCATTTAGTTCTCTTGTTTATTTTATTTATATTTTAATGCTGTATTATTGTTTTAACATGCAATTTTGAGTTGTCTTGGGGGCTCATATGAGGCTGAGAGGCAGAATATAAATTATTTGATAAATAAATATTTGAATTTAGGCCTCCTTTGGTACAAGTGAATATGTTTATGTTTTCCTTTTCAAAACTGTAACAGAAGCATTACTCTTACTACATTTATGCATAGTGCAGTGTAGGAGTGGGGAGCACATTTTATGGCAATGGGCTTGTTTTAATGTGTTGTAAACTCTTTTGAGATTTTTTTTCTCTTTAATATATAAAGTGGTCTAGAAATGAAATGAATAAAAAGAAACTCCAAAAGGGACACCTAGACATTCCATTGTGGCGACTGTAACCTAGGTTTAAGGAGCCATTTGGCGATTAGCTTATATATCGCGGATGGAGAGGGACGTGGGTGGCACTGTGGTCTAAACCACAGAGCCTAGGGCTTGCCGATCAGAAGGTCGGCAGTTTGAATCCCCGCGATGGGGTGAGCTCCTGTTGCTCGGTCCCTGCTCCTGCCCACCTAGCAGTTCAAAAGCACGTCACAGTGTAAGTAGATAAATAGGTACAGCTCCAGTGGGAAGGTAAACGGCATTTCCATGCACTGCTCTGGTTTTGCCAGAAGCGGCTTAGTCATGCTGGCCGCATGACCCAGAAAAACTATCTGTGGGCAAAAGTCGGCTCCCTCGGGCAGTAAAACCAGATGAGCACCACAACCTCATTCACGACTGGACTTAACTGTCAGGGGTCCCTTTACCTTTTATATATCTGAGTTTTTAACATGGACTCAAATATAACAGCGGGGGAGGGGCTTAAATCAACCTTAACAGCTTGTGTAAAAAACGTGTGAGTGGGGGCTTAAGAGAGCTCCAAAAAGCTAACAGATTTATGAAAGTTCTGTTCTAGTTCTCACCCATCTGAACTTCCAGTGCCAATGGCACATGAATCTTTTAAATAAAGTCACATGTTTACCATAAAAAGCATTCTATTACTGTGTTAAGTATTTAAGGACTGTCATCCTAGAAACACTTAACTAGAAGTCCTATTGAACTCTTAAGTATTATTTTGAACTATAGGTGGGGATATTATGATATTTCTTTATATTTGTCAAAGCTCCAAGTTTTCCCTTAAACTATGAAAAAATCTTGTCTTTATAAAGGTTTGGTTGCCCACATCAATAAATGCAGTGCTGCCTTAGCATCTTTTTTGCCACCATTCTTTTGTCTCTCTCCCCCCCGCCTACTTAAAAAAGGGAACAGCCTAAAGAATTTTGTGCAAATTTCCCCCACTGCTTCCCCTTGAAGCTTAGATTATCATAGTCAAACATCATAATTAATTATAGTTAGCTACTAACTAGGAGTGCTTATGAGCTTCAACTCCTGGTTAAAAGCAATTCCTTATTAGTGTTAGCATCAGTGACCGTGTTACCTTTAGAAGTGATAAAGGTCAATGGAAGTAGTGATTTATTCATGAGACTAGGAAGTGCGAGTGCATAATATGGTTGCCTGTCTGAGATGCATTAACTGGTTTAAGGGATTGTTCCCTCTTCACATCAGTTAAATCATAGAGCTGGAAGAGGATCCCAAGCATCAATTTATATCAACCCTTCCTGTCCAGGAATCACAGCTAAAGACTCACTGGCAGATGGCAACCCAACATCTGTTTAAAAATGGTAGTCTGTTCCACTGTCAAAACAGCTCTTATCAGAAAATTATCCCTAATGTTTAGTCGGAGTCTCCTTTCCTGTCATTTGAATCCATTGGTTCCTACCTTTTGGAGCAACAGAAAATAAGTTTGCTCCATCATCCTTATGACACACTTTCAGATAATTGAAGATTGTAGTATGTACCTCCTTCTCACGCAGTGTTAGAAACTCAGATTTATAAGCTAGGTGCCAATCATAGGTTATGGTCACTACAGCAGAATGTCGATTTGCCAGGAGGTTGGACTAGATTACTCTCGTACCTTTCAACCCTACAATTCTATGATCTCAACTACATTGCTTGACTCTTACAGCAATTCACTTGTCCCGGTATGCAAGAAGAAGAATCACACACAATGGAAATTGTATTAACTGTGAACTAAGGCAGAAGTTGTTGCCATCCTGACACCCAGATATCTCCATTTAATCGCAATTGAACCCATGCTAGTAGCAAAATGCGCCTGAGAAATTTCAAACACTGTTCTCAGATGCTTTTCACCTGTCTGTTTAACTGTTTACCTTGATATTTTGTCATTGAGGCTGAGACTTTCCATCACCTGTGGTTCCCCTCATGCTTGTAGAGTTTGGCATCCTTACAGGCTGTTTTTTTATACCCCTGGCTAGCTTTTCTCCTTAGGAAACACTAGCTTCAGAATAACAATTTTCTTCTGAACCACTGTGGGAGGAAAACAAATTCTGCCTCCACACATGTCCTGACCCCATTAATCATCATCTCCGGCAACTAATGCAATGTACATTTTTTTTTAAATCCTACGAGAAGATTTTAAAGGAAGGGTGGCTAACCTTTAACCATTCAGATGCTGCTGAACTGCGACATTATCCCTCACCATTGTCTATGCCAGGCATAGGGAGTTGTAGTCCCAAAACATCTGGAGGGCCAAGTTTGGCCATGCCTGGTCTATGCTGACTGTGGATGATGGGAGTTGTAGTCCAACAACATCTGGAGCACAACAGGTTAGCCACCCCTTACACACCAAGAACAATCAGATGAGTGCTATTTATGAGAACCAGCATTATTGTTGCAGCATTTTAAGCATTCCATTTTATCTTATGTGTTTTCAGGGAGCCACATGCATAAAAAATACCCTTACCACATCCCTTGTGTTAACTTGGTCTTTGGTAAAGGTAAAGGGACCCTTGACCATTAGGTCCAGTCGTGACCGACTCTGGGGTTGCGGCGTTCATCTCGCTTTAGTGGCCGAGGGAGCCGGCGTAGAGCTTCCGGGTCATGTGGCCAGCATGACTAAGCCACTTCTGGCGAACCAGAGCAGCGCACGGAAATGCCGTTTACCTTCCCACCAGAGCGGTACCTATTTATCTACTTGCACTTTGATGTGCTTTCGAACTGCTAGGTTGGCAGGAGCAGGGACCAAGCAATGGGAGCTCACCCCGTCGCAGGGATTCAAACCGTCGACCTTCTGATCAGCAAGTCCTAGGCTCTGTGGTCTTTTGTATGTCTCCCTAAATGAGTACTGAAGATAATGAAGGGATAAGTGGATTTAATGGGTGATATTGTATCCTTTAAGTAGGATTTTACTTGGGATTACCTTAATAAATACTTTTCAGTTGCCAGCGCAGCAACAGCAACCCCCACAATAATATTAAAATATTATTTTCAGGTGCAGGCACATTAATATGCATTATTATTTCGATTTAAGACCTCTCTTCATCAGAGACCACAGGGTAATGTAAGAAATAATAATAACATTTACTAAATAAATAAATTAATGAAATTTATTAGAGTGCCTGTTTCAAAATATATCACAAATGGTGTGTGTGTGTGTGTGTGTGTGTTTGGGGGTTGCTTTTCTTTTGTGCAAGTATTTAAATGTGTGATTTGCCTAGACTGGAATGCAGCAATTCTTAGTGTTTGGCATGATCCTAGAAAGGCTTACTTACCTATATATAACATTTATATATCAGGTCGCTGTGTTGATTTTTTGATAGGCAGCTGGCGTCCTTGAAAAGCTAGGGTGTATATATTTTAAACAGAAAAGTAAGTTCAGTTGTGGTTTTTTCAACAGCATTGAAATAGATACTGACAATTCAAAGAAATTGCTCATTGCCACGGTGGACAACTGCTATGAGTTAACAAACAACCTGAAGTTCACAGGTAGGTGAACTTAAAGGATAAAAAAATCATGTATATTTCAGCTGTTTTTAAAAAATGAGAGACTTTGACAAAATACATTTCAGGGTTTTATTTTGGGCAGGTTTTGCGTTACTTATCAGCATTTCTGTAGTTAGGAATGGAAAAGAGATTGTTAAAATAACAAAATCTTCAAGTTGCTAACAGTTTTTAGATAGTGGAGAAAGCTAGGGTCCCCATGGTCGGGTTCATTGGGTTTTGTCTGTACATGTGTAAAACGAGGTATCAGTTTTAAATTAAAGCAATTTATGTTCATTCTAAATGAAGTTAACCACTTTCCCGCAAAATGTGTCTTAAAGAGGCAGTGTTTTCTATAGGAATATGTTAAGTAGCGATGCTTCTGGGCATAGCCTTAAGTCGAATTTCGCACAAATAAGATTTCTGGGTGTGAGAGAAAGTGGTAAAGAAGATCAGATGGAAAATATTGTGCTTCAGGTGACACACAGGCAGAGGGATACTACTAGAATCACAGTCCCAACAGTAGTCTGATGTCCAAACTCGTGATACCATGAGAGGCAAGGTCTGGGCAGTTCAAAATCCAAACACAGGGAATGTATGTATGTACTTACTGCTGTAGCATAAACATATATTACAGTGGCTTTACAACAATAAAAAAAATAAAATAAAGCAAGACAGTAAAGTTATAGAAAAATAACAATACTGAAAAGCAAAAAGAAATTAAAAACAAACACCAACAGACCATTGTGGGGGACGTACCTAGGCCTGGTGGAATGGAAAAGTTTTCAGTAAGCATTTAAAAGTTGGCACAGAGGGCCTCCACTGAATCTCTGTTGTCCACGTGTTCCAATGGACTGGGCCAATGACACTAAAGACTCAGGTTCTCATTGTTTTCAAACAAGCCTCCCCGACTTGGGGAACAACCAGAGACTCTCCTGCATATGATCTCAGTGATTCAGCTGTAATGTAAGGGTTCAGGCAATCTTTGGTCTGGGCTCTATCCAGGCCTTGCTGGAGAATGTGGGATCCCTAAGGCAGACTCCAGCTGTCTGTGTCTGTACAGACACTTTCTAACTCTCATCTAAAGTCCTGGAGGGCTTGGGACACAACAGCCATAGTAACCCTCTGTTGGTGTCTGTCCGGCAGATTTAATGACAAAAAGGAGGGACTGAGATATGTTGGCTTATCCTGAGGTGACTGGCCCTGCTTCCTAGTACTGGGTGATGAGAGAAGGAAGCCAGGAGCTGGTGTTATCCTTTGTGCTGATGTAACAATATCCATTGAATGGTATCAGATTGTATCTTTTTTAGGAAACAGAAGAGGCAAAAGCCAGCTGGTGTTTTGTACATTAATAACCTTAATAGTAGGATGCTGCTGTGCAGGCTTCGGGAAATTGGAAGAAAGGACTTGTGGCACCGTGTGGGCAGGGCTTGCCTTTAGCCAGTAGCTCCTAGGAATGGTGTCAGCTGGTGAGCTGCAATTCAGCTGGGGAGTGGCAAGGAGGCGAATGGGGTAAGAGGTACAGCTGGCTGAAAACGCTACTGACAAAGACTATGGGGAAGGCGAGGAGAGAAGGCCACACCTCTTTACTCAGCCAGGGGGATGGGGAGATGCAGATAACGCAGCTTCCTTCTGTGAAGAACATGGAAGGGCTGTCCATGAACTAGTGACAGGTCAGAGGCTTCTGAACAGGCTATGCTGGGAGAAATTGAAGGGGAGCTTTGGAAGCAAATACATGTACACCAGGAAATAAAGTCTGCTTATCTGCATCACATTAACCTGCTTGAAAGATTTCCTGTGAGCATAAAGGCCCTGATCCATGGGTGGGGTGGAAGTAAGTCCTAGTCATACTACATTATCCAAAGGTACTCCAGTTATTCTCTCTTTTTCCACCTCAAGCACAAATGGTGATGTTTCCAGAGCAACACATAACTCTGTCATGCTGTGAACCACTGATGATGTATTTTTCCTCTGACAATGAAACACAAATGGTTTGGGGGCTTTGTTTCTCACTAATAATGAATTATCTTGCCCTAGGATACTATCTTGAACAACATTGTTGAAAATGTCTACTCCTGATCCTCCAATGGGAGGAACGCCTCGTCCTGGGCCTTCTCCTGGGCCTGGACCTTCTCCTGGTGCTATGCTGGGCCCCAGCCCTGGACCGTCTCCAGGTTCTGCACATAGCATGATGGGCCCTAGCCCCGGGCCACCATCAGCAGGACACCCTATACCACCACAAGGGCCCGGAGGTTATTCTCAGGACAACATGCATCAGATGCATAAGGTAATAAACCACAACATTGCTTTGCCTTTGTGTGTATATAATGGCACTGCTGTGCTCTCCTGGTGTGGAAAAACAAGTGATCTTTGTTGCAATCTTCCTTCTTTCAACGCCCCCTCCCCAATAAAATGTAGCACATCTCTTATGTTTCAGCATAAGAAGTAGAAGGCTTCCCTTCGCAGGTCTATTCTTTAGAAATTTAATATTTTGGTTCTCTGGTTTTAACCACATCCTGGGGCTTCAGGTGACTGTTTCTACCTGGTACTGAGACTTTCCTTTTTCCAGATTGTGTTAACCCCCAATGTTTCAGGCAATTCTTCCGTTCTAAAAAGTGTTTCATTGCTATCTTGCTGTGTGAAATGTCCATACATCTTTTAAAATTAGGCCATCTTGTACATTTTTGAAAGAAGGTAGAAACTTAGCAGTGTTGTTGGGCATACTTATTACCTAAGTCACACTGCAAGAGCACCTTAACCGACAGGTGTTTAGAAACGGAACTTTAATGTTCAGTGAAATGTGTGTAGTAGCAGTTCTCAATAAGCTGGTTTGCACATCCCATTGGGTGCACACTTAGAAACTGTTGCAATGAAATAGCTATTTAAATGGATTTTCGATATTCGTTTTTATATTGTTGTTGCAGCCAATGGATTCAATGCATGAGAAGGGAATATCTGAGGATCCTCGTTACAGCCAAATGAAGGGCATGGGAATGAGGGCTGGTGGGCACACAGGAATGGGACCTCCTCCTAGTCCAATGGATCAGCATTCTCAAGGTATTGCTTTCTTAAGATTAATGTGCATCAGATTGCAGATTAACTCTGTATTCTTAATATAAATTACAGAATCTGAGATTGATTTTAAGCAAGAAAAAGAGTTTCAATTTTGGTGGTACTGGATAAGTTGCTGCTTTTACAACTGGGCAGATGTAACAGGCAGTAACAGCACTGCTGCTGCTTTCTGTTACTGATCTGACTGAGAACCACCTCTGTAGACTTTCAGCATACATTTGAAGCATTTGTGCTCTTTATTCCTAGCAAATTTTGGCATTATTATGGTGTGCGTTTTTAAATAAAAACAGCTGTATATTATATTGTTGTATCCCACCTTGGAACCTTACGGTGAAGTGTGGGTAAGAAATATTTTGAATAAACCTCTCGTTTTAAATGGCTATTTAAAAATAGATAAGTGTAGTATCTGTAAAATGCAAAAGCATGTTTAAAACAGAATTGTATTTAAAGCTTGATTACAGCAGATTGATCTTTCTCCCTCTGTCTGCCCACTCTTCTCTCCAGGTTACCCTTCTCCCCTTGGTGGTTCTGAACATGCATCGAGTCCAGTTCCAGCTAATGGTCCTTCTTCTGGCCCCCAGATACCCTCTGGTCCTGGAGGAGTCCCATTAGATGGTACTGACCCCCAAGCGCTAGGGCAGCAGAATCGTGGCCCAACTCCTTTTAACCAGAATCAGCTGCATCAACTGAGGGCTCAGATAATGGCCTACAAGATGCTCGCCAGAGGCCAGCCTTTACCTGACCATCTTCACATGGCCGTGCAGGGGAAAAGACCAATGCCTGGAATGCAGCAGCAAATGCCAACTCTACCTCCACCTTCTGTATCTGGAACAGGACCAGTGCAAGGACCAGGGCCTGCACCTGGACCAACACCTCCGAACTACAACAGACCTCATGGTACGTATAAGCTTGAGTGCATTATTCTGGGGTGATTGGCCACAGAGTAACCCACTTTTGCTAGAGCCACACCTTCTCCCTCTCCCATTTAAGGAGTGATACAAACGGTGGAGGAAGAAAAACCTTACTCTGTGTGTATGTGTCTGTCCAATGTATGCACAGGTATGGGAGGGCCTAACATGCCCCCTCCTGGACCCTCAGGAGTTCCCCCAGGAATGCCCGGGCAGCCCCCTGGTGGACCCCCAAAGCCCTGGCCTGAAGGTAAGACCTCTGTGAGGGCAGGCTGAATTGAAGTTTAGCTTTTTGTTTAAGTTGCATATTGAAATGCATTTTGCATGAACAGCAAAATCCTATAAAAACTTGAAGGATGCAACTGTACTTTTTGTTGAGTTTTGTTACATTAAACTAGTATGGCTCCCCTATATAATCCATTCCATATCACATTGTTTCAGTGATACCAATTTGGCGATTTTTTTCTGAGTTGAAAGTGATAATTCTTAAGATATGTGTTCAGAAATATTAAAAGATCATTTCAGATGTTTGAAAACTGCCACTGAATTACAGTTCTATTTTTTGTACACAAATTATTATTAAATTTATTTTTATGACATCTTTCTGATACCTCATCCCAGCTCCTCTTCCCCCCCTCCCCCCGACTTTTGTGGTGCCAATGGTGACCCACTTTAGGACAAGCTGTTGTGATCCACCTTTGGGTCCCACTCCAGTAGTTGAAGACAAATGCTTTAAATAACCACAAAGTGGGATTCAAATCATGGGATTTAAAAACTTTAACTAGGATATCTTTTGACTTGATTGATTCTGCCATCCATGCATAAACTGAACACCTCCAAGATAGTCTGCAGCACCATGAGGCTGAAAAAGATTACAGAACTCCTCAGCCATCTTGATGTTTCAAATCCAGAAATTCTATTAACTTCCACCATTGGAAGGTATAAGTACCATTAGAAACTCCAGGTCACATTGGAACCCATTGGAAAGTCAACTTCTGGAGATTATTGTATTAAATTTGAGGTAATTTGGCACTGATTTGTTAAAAAACAATAAATATTTATTGGCAAAAAAGGGGAACTTCTGCCTGACAAATGGAGTCATCTTCAAGTAGGATAAGATCAACTCCTGAAAACCACAACATATTCAGACCACTTTCTTTTTGTTCTGAACTTGTGTTTAGCAAAATAGTTGCTTTCCTCACTTAAAAAGGCCTCTGGGACTTGCCTCAGCAGGATCCAAACTTCCTTTTGTAACATACAGTTTTGAGGAGGAAAATGGGGACTAGCCGCCTGAGGACATCGGAACAAGGTGGCGGTTTGGGGATATGTTTTGGTGCTAGTAGGAGAAGCTGCTTTGCAAACTGCTGAAGGTGTTATTAGTGTATCAGAGATTTCATGTAACTAGTTTTGCCAGCTTCTCGTTAATTCCTTTTCCCTTTACGTTCTGTATTTTTTGATCCACTCCTCCCAGCCATAGAGCCCCTGAAATATTTTTGTTTTTCTCCCAAACCAGATGAGCAGATATTATGCTCTTTGGAAAGATTCTTACTGACGGCTCATTTTTCTTTTGACCAAATAGAGTTAGAAAGTTGTGAACATTCCATGACATCACAGCAGCTTAATGGCTTGAATAAAATGGTGGTTGAATAGTAATAGTTGTCAAACAGTTTTCAGCTTATTATTATAGGCCAGATAGTGGAACCAGGTGTTCACATTTAGTTCTCCTTTAATTCATTCTAGAGATCACTATAAGAGGGTGTGGTATTTTTTTCAGGTCATTTCCTGGGTTGAGAGCCAGTCTCATGTATGAGTGGATGGAATGGCAGGTGTATACAGCAGAGGCCTTAGCGAGCCACAGTGGGAAGTGGTTGACTTTCTCTTAGCTTACTGTATAAGAAGTCTGTGAGGATGAGCAGGGGAGCTGAACACCACTATCTTCTGTCTTGAGCTGCTTGCAGGAAGGTTGGGTTAAATTATAACAAAACAAAACTATTATTCAGCATGTAGAAATTGGTCCTTGAACACTGCAGTCTTTATGCTCATATGTGCTTATATCAGGCTCTTCTACGAGGGAGTCTTTTAACAGCCTTCTTTCTACCAACGTTCATCTATAGGACCAATGGCAAATGCTGCAGCCCCTACTAGCACACCTCAGAAACTGATTCCTCCTCAGCCAACAGGCCGTCCTTCACCAGCACCTCCGGCGGTACCTCCAGCAGCATCCCCTGTAATGCCTCCCCAAACTCAGTCACCGGGACAACCAGCCCAACCTGCCCCAATGGTGCAACTCCACCAGAAGCAAAACCGTATCACTCCAATCCAGAAACCAAGAGGACTTGACCCAGTTGAAATCCTTCAAGAGAGGGAGTACAGGTAAAAATGGAGCTACTACAACCTTAACTGTTTCACTGGTGCTTCTGGGCAACAGGTTGACTTTAATGAAGGCTGCATTCAGTGAAGTGACTTTTTAGGGCCTGTTAGCATTACTCTAGTCTTGGTCTTCATTGTACTCTCATGCTGGAACAGCAGGAGAATGTTATTAGCAAACCTGTGTTTGACCAAAGCCAAGTGTTATAGCTTTGTCCCTTTGCAGAGGGGTGGATTTAGGTTTATCTTGAACCTGTGTTGCCTTTCTCTTAGCTTCCTGACCCCTTGGTAGATAACTGCTGTAGCTGATATCTCTTGTTTAGACATGACAAAAGAAATAAACAAATGCATTGTTTGTCTTAATCTACTGTGTCAGATTGCAGGCTCGCATTGCTCACAGGATACAAGAACTTGAAAACCTTCCTGGGTCACTGGCTGGTGACTTGCGAACCAAAGCTACCATTGAACTTAAAGCACTACGGTTGCTTAACTTCCAGAGACAGGTAGGCTGAGTTCCATAGCTGGAACTCCTGTTGCTCCAGACTATTTTGGAAATCGGAATCACATATTTTACTCCAGGGTTTCGTAACTTAATGGAAGCATACAAGAGGCAGCATTTCAGATTGAGTAGCTTCATTTCAATAAAATCAGAAGCTTAAAATGTGACAAGCACCTCCTGGCCTTCCAGGGTCAGTTACTTGCTTTTCTGGTAATTTTTTTGTTTAGATACGGGCATGGTTTCATATTAGAGGACCAAATCAATTGTCAGGTGTTCCAGTGCTGTTTTGTATTCATAGAAATGTATCTTGAAAGCAAGAGGTGCTAACTTGTGCCAATACTACCTTAGTGGGGTAGTCTTTTAGCATCTGGCTTACCTGTTTGGCTTGAAGTGCTGGAATTTGTGCTTTAGGCAAATACGTCTCTGTGTGTTATGAATTGGAATAATTTTCTATTTATGTCTGCCTCATATTTATATATCATAAGATAGTTAAAAGAGGTGGCAATTCAGTAGCTTTCCCTTTGAAGAGAAAATGACCTGATAGCCATACCAATGTAGATAAGTCCTTCAAAATGCACTTACTGTTCTTTTCCTCTTATTTTCCTTTCTTCCATTTCTTTGCTGCTGCTTTGTCTCCCATTTTATCCATGCTCCTCTTCTTTCCCTTTCTGTTCTCCTTTCAGCATTTCCTTTTCTTTCTACACAGTTCTCCACCTTGTTATGTCTTCCTTCTCCACTCTGCTTCCCCCACAAATTATTTTGTTTGGTCTTCTGCATATCTTTATTGAATCCATGTGCATCTCCCCCATGCCATTCTTCTTTTCTCCAGTGCTCCCACTCAATAATTTTCTGCCCAGCCCAGCCATTTTTTAAATTTATCCTTAGCTTTCTTTAATTTAGCTTTATTATTATTAACCTTTTTTCTCCAAAAGCCTTTCCTAGACTAGGCCTCACTTTGAATCAAGGTGTTTCAGAGACCCTGGATTTTCCTATTCTTCCTCTGTTGTGTTTGGCAACTCCTCTTCCTGAAGGACACTTTGGGGGTGGTTGTGCTCATCTAAGTACTCTGTGTTTTTTTTTAAAAAAGGAGCAGGTGGAGTTACTTAAATAACAAAATAGAAATAATGAGCAATATCTTCATCATTTTATTTGTATGCCGCCTTTCCATAGTTGAAACTATGCTCAAGGCGGCTTACAACATGACAAGATTTACATAATTACAAACATAACAAGTCATAAACAATAAATAAAACACATCAAAAGTACACAACCTAATGGAAACAATTTCCACATGAATCATAAGATCTAAAACCAAAGATACAACTTCCAGTTGGAAGATTGTTATTGAAAATGAATAAATTCTTTAATAAAGCTAAAGATACGACAATAATATCAGTAACAGTAACATCTCTCTCACCCCCCCCCCCCAGTAAACAATACTCCAGCCCAAGAATCTGTTCAACAGCCTCAGCTTTTGTAGCTGGAGTCAGTCAGCACTCCACTCTCCCAGGCCAGAAAAGCAGGTTTTCCAGTGCTCACAGCCAAGATGGTCTCATTTAAAACAACACAGATATAAATTAAAAACAATTTAAAAGAGGAGCCCTCGGTGCTAAGCAGCAGCTGCAGTCCTTGTGGAACCTGTCAAGCCCTGCCCCAAGCCAGGTGGAGAGAGGCAAGGGCGGGGCCCTTCAGGCCCTCAGCAGGCAGTCCTATCAATCATTTGAGGTGGCTATCTATGTATATATGCTTTGTCCTCCTGCCTTGCTTGGAATTCTAGTGGTTTGGGCTCTGAGGTTCAAAGGAACCTCAGATGTGGATACGTCTCATGCCTTGCAGCAGGGTCACGTGTTTATTTTCCCTGCTTAAATAGACTGATAAATGAAGTTACAGATAGGTAGCCGTGTTGGTCTGCCATAGTCAAAACAAAACAAATTCCTTCCAGTAGCACCTTAAAGACCAGAATGATAAATGAAGGATCCTCTAAAACAGTGATGGCCAAACTTGGCCCTTCAGCGGTTTTGGAACTACACCTCGCATCATCCCTAGCTAACAGGACCAGTGGTCAGGGATGATGGGAATTGTAGTCCCAAAACAGCCGGAGGGTCAAGTTGGGCCGTCAGTGCCCTAAAACATATTGGAGAAAAGGCACCAGAAGTAATCTTCCTGATTCATATTCCTTACCTTGCCCATCCCTTTAAGGTATGTGTACATATATTTGAGATCTAAACCATTCTGGGACTTTGAGACCATTTCTATAAATACCTTGTTGTATAGTTTCTCCTTAAGTTTAGCACTTCCGTTCACTCAGTTTAACCCTAACACAATTAATGCTTTGCTTTTTCTTTTGAAAAGCCACTACAAAAGACAACTGCAAAAATATCTTCTTGTAATGTGCAGTTTTGGATATGACATGGCAGGTACATGCCTTGTGACAGCGTGCAGGTGTATGTCTTAGTCCACTTCTTTCTCAACTTTCAGATAGTAATTGACTCTTTCTTTTAAAATTGTTGTTCCAAAGCTGCGTCAAGAAGTTGTGGTATGCATGAGAAGAGATACTGCTCTGGAAACAGCACTGAACGCCAAGGCATACAAACGTAGCAAACGGCAGTCCCTGCGGGAAGCTCGCATCACCGAGAAGCTGGAGAAACAGCAGAAGATTGAACAAGAACGAAAACGCCGGCAAAAACATCAGGCATGCAATTCTTCTGTTTTTATGTGAGATGGTGGTGTGTAGAGGAGGGTGGCAAAAAGAGCAGTGGCAGTGAATATTTATTATACTACTAATGTTTCCATTTTATTTTTCTACATGAAGTTCCTGCATTTTTGTAGGTAACTAACATGCACCAAACAAAGTAACCCCATCAATGTATTGAATGAGGAGAAGGAAAATTATGTGGTGGGGTAGAAATCACTCCTAAATGTTGAGTAGGCTAAAGGGTTAAGAGAAGAGGGTTAAAAGAAGAGATAAAGGGAAGTAAAATGCATGGCAACAATGGAGGTAAAGAACTAGGTGCATCACTACTCAAAGAGCTATTGAAAATATGGAGTTAACCATCTTTGGTATCCATTAAAAGGTAAAGGGACCCCTGACCATTAGTTCCAGTCGTGACCGACTCTAGGGTTGCGGCGCTCATCTCGCTTTATTGGCCGAGGGAGCCAGCGTACAGCTTCCAGGTCATGTGGCCAGCATGACTAAGCCACTTCTGGCGAACCAGAGCAGCGCACAGAAACGCCGTTTACCTTCCCGCCAGAGCGGTACCTATTTATCTGCTTGCACTTTGACATGCTTTCGAACTGCTAGGTTGGCAGGAGCAGGGACCAAGCAACGGGAGCTCACTCCGTCGCGGGGATTCGAACCGCCAACCTTCTTATCGGCAAGTCCTAGACTCTGTGGTTTAACCCACAGCGCCACCCGCGTCCCTAGTAGTAGTCAATGGTATCCCTTGCTGTAGGTCTAATTTCTTTAGCATAAAAAGTTAGCATATCGCCAGCCTGTTTATCCAGAGAGGGAGGTAGATGAGACTTCTAACGTTCTCTACAATAAACTTCTTAGCTACTAAAACAGTTCCTATATTTTCAGATTATCATGGAACTGCCTAAACATGGACTATGATTAAAATCTTAAATAAGAATACACTGCACTGTTTTGCTTAAGAGTGTTGAGTAGCATTCCTGCTACAACCCTGTGAGGTGGGCTACAGCAGGCATAGGCAAACTCCGGCCCTCCAGATGTTTGGACTACAATTCCCATCATCCCTAGCTAACAGGTCCAGTGGTCAGGGATGATGGGAATTGTAGTCCCAAACATCTGGAGGGCCGGAGTTTGCCTATGCCTGGGTTACAGGGTGAGAAATTGTGAATGTCCTGGGGATACCCAGTGAGTTTGACAATGGAGTAGAGATTTGAACCCAGGTCTCCATAGTCCAATCCCAAACCTCTTTCCACTGCATCTCACTAGCTATAGGATAGGGTCATGTTCACTCCTTGTTCACCTTTGGCCACTCTCTGTATCTGAGGAGATGTTTTTGATTCACTGAGTATCCTTTGGCTTACCATTCTCACACAACTGAACCTATCTCACAAACAATTTTAGTGTTCCCCTCAGGAGTTTATGGGCAGCTTGGTGTACATTGGGCTTCCCTGGAGGTTGCCTCAACCTGAGTGCTCTGTTTGTCTGCTTCTGGCTTTGTGGAGATAAGACTAAAATAAATTACAAGCAGAAATTGAGATTTTGGCTGGAGGAAGGAAACCTAAATTATTGAAAGCAGTAACATCCTGCAGAACATTTGCAACAGCTAAGAATGTGACTGGGCTTAATATGCAATTGAATACACTTGTAATGGGCATTTTGTGATTGCTAATATCACAGTTGTAGATTGCCAGCAGTCTTAAGAGGCTCTGTCACAGGTGTATAAATTCTTTAATCCCTTTTGTTTTACATTTCCTTTTAGGAGTACCTCAATAGCATTCTTCAGCATGCCAAGGATTTTAAAGAATACCACCGGTCTGTCACAGGGAAGATTCAAAAACTTACAAAGGCTGTGGCCACTTACCATGCCAATACTGAGCGTGAACAAAAGAAGGAGAATGAGAGAATTGAGAAGGAGAGAATGCGTAGGTTGATGGTAAGGCTTGTTTCAAGACTGGAAACTAGAAATGTTTCAGGCATAAACTTTACCCAGCTGAGCTTGCAGTAGATTGCAGTTTGATGCACTTTGTTTTAAATTACTGTTGTTCCTAATTTAAAGCTTCTTTTTTTTTTAAGGCTGAAGATGAAGAAGGGTACCGTAAGCTAATTGATCAAAAGAAAGATAAGCGCTTAGCCTACCTGCTTCAGCAAACAGATGAATATGTAGCCAACCTCACAGAGCTGGTGAGACAGCACAAGGCTGCCCAAGTTGCAAAGGAGAAAAAGAAGAAGAAGAAAAAGAAGGTAAGCTGGAGTTCATTAACTTGCTATGATCAATAATGCTGATGAAATGCAAACTTCGTATAAGCATTTGGGTTGGAAGATGCTTTTCATTTCATTTCAGGCCTTTGGTTGTGTGCTTCTGAACAAGGTCCAATTCTCTAGTTATTTTATTGGCATAAACATAGCATTGGTATCATAGCAAATCAGAATAGATCACACAATATCCATAAATAAAACCCAAAGCAATTGTTGTTAAATAAACTACTATTTCAACATTTTATGTTAAAACCAGTCCTTTTTCATGAACAAATAACATGACTAAAGGATCTAACTGTTCGGTCATAACCTGTTAGATTTCTCACGTCATCTTTTGAAGCTGCCTAGAAGGTCCAGAATACGCAAAACGTACCAGCTCTTCAACATGTTCTTTACCCATCTATAAATGTGATTAAGCCTTAGATGTCAGATACCAACAGAACATAAATTTATAGAAGCTTTTCTTAAGATTTGTACTTACATTTTGTTGTGGAACACATTGCCATAGCTATTTCTGGACATCTAAGGAAATACCTTGCTCCAAATCCCTTTCCCATAGCAAGCAGCCGGTTTGTGGTCCCTTCTCAAAAGCTTCCTGCTTTAAGGAACATAGATGTTTCTGTGTCTTGAGTGCAATTAATTAAATCGAATTTATTTCCTTTAAAGCTTCCAATTTTCTATATGTTGCCTTGGAACATGTTTCTGCTCTATTTGTACTAGATCTTTAAAATTTTGTAATGTGGGTCATGGTAATGCAATAAGCAAGTTATATACCCATTCTCAATTGAGCATGGGAGGTATCCAAGTGGATTACAATCTCCCCTATTGATTGGAAGGCAAGACTCATATGAACAGCTTTTTCCTGGAGACGTCTCCTGGTCCTTCAGTTCATTTTCTGCCTTTGCTTGGAGCAAATCCTACTTGCTACTCCTGTGTGTTATTCCTGAGCCTCAGGCCTGTTGTTTTTCCTCCATTTAGTTAGTCCCTTGTTTGTTTTCTCCTGGTCCCAGTCTCCTTTTCTTCAGCATTCTTTATTATTATTATTATTATTATTATTATTATTATTATTATCTGAAAGCAAAGGAGGAAGAAACACTTTCTTATCATTCTACGTTGGTTTGTTGCCTATATTCTCTTATTACCTGTTTTTACTCCCTCTCCTCCCATGCTCCTACAGGAAAAAAGGCGATAGTCTCCAAAATTATGCTCAGCATTACATCATGACACATTATGTCAGGGTGGTCAAGCATTCGTGGACTGCCTCAATAATTGTCAGGAGGCAAGTTCCATCCTCTACTGTCAATGTGCATGTTCTCCGGGAGCTGATAGTGTTTATTGGTTGACCCCAGTTGTTGATGTTGTAGCCACAACCAGGAATGAGATCCTCATAGCACTGTACCTACTTTACAAAGGATCACTGTGGCTCTTGTCTTCAGTACAAAACCAGCCAGGATTCTTACTGTACTCGCTGCAGACACGCTCTCCAGCCAGCACCATTATCACCCACAAATGTTAGCCCTGCAGTGTCAAATGTGGGCCTCCAGAGGGCACATGATGACTTTGATTATACCAGGCATGCCCAAACTCAGCCCTCCAGATGTTTTGGGACTACAACTCCCATCATCCCTAGGTAACAGGACCAGTGGTCAGGGATGATGGGAATTGTCGTCCCAAAACATCTAGAGCGCCGAGTTTGGGGGTGCCTGGATTATACTGAGGAGATTGATTCAGAAGGAGAAGGCATTTTAAATGCACTAGCAGTGATTGAAACTGCAGTTCTCCAGAGGGGATCAAACTGAATGGTTAAGTCAATGTCTACTGTTAACTTGACAGTTATTAAGCCAGTCCTCTTGTTTTCACCATGACCTACAGATCATTTTGAACCACCTGAAGGATCATGGGTTTCTCATCAGTCAAGACAAAAGCCATCTACATTCCACTTGCAGGATTCAGCATAAGGGAGCAATGATAAATACTGCTCAAGGCACATCCCCACTCTTCCTCCTGAGAAGTTCTGCTTCACCATGGCATCTATGGCCTCTAGCAGGACAGCAGAAATAATGGTTCTTGCCCAAGCTTTGGAACACATATTGCCATGGGAAAGTTTCTATTCTAGGCCACATCAGTGGACACTTCTCTCATATCAAGATGCCACTCTGGAAATTTATTTTTTCCCATGCGCCAGTCTCTGTGCTGGTGGACAAGATCTAGCAACTTCTCCAGGGGAGTCCTGATCAAGGACTTGCTGTACATGAATAAATGCCAGTTTCTTAGGATAGGGAACCCACTGCAGGGGCACATGGGACATATCAGAAGCACCCCACAGCTTCAGCTGAAGGACCAGCAACTTCAGTTCTTCCTCTCCTTGTAATCTTTTCATTCTAGCTGGTCACTGCACTCTGTAACTAAGAGAAATGCTGCTTGAGGTTCGTTGCTGTTTTTACCTCCTCCATCACAATCCCTTTTCTTTTCATGTCATGTCTTAGATTGTAAGGCTGAAGGCAAGAAATGTTTTATCGCTGACATCTAGGAGCCTTTTTTGGCTGAAGAGTGGGATAAAAGTGTCTTAAGTAAATAAAGTGTTTAAAAATGCAATTTGCTATTATTCCTGTTAACAAAGGATTAATATTCTCCCTTTATTTCCAGAAGGCTGAAACTGCAGAAGGACAGACACCAGCAATTGGACCAGATGGTGAAGTAAGATCCAGTAACAACAATAATCATAATAATATTCTCCCTATTCATGACTTTTCTAGCCACAGTTTAGTGTGCTGATCTGTAGCCATTGGTCATAACACACTATAAAGTGCTATGGAGCAGTCATCAGATACTGTTCCATTTCATTCCTTCCCTATGTCCCAGTTCCTTATAATGGCTAAATGGATATTCCCTGTTCAGCGACAGTTACTGAGAAGGACACAACAGGCCAGGGGCTGAGTTCTTTGGCCTTCATGCCCTGCTTAACATGCTGCTGGACTAGAAAAGACCAATGGGGTGACCTGACATAGGCAGTCTTTGTGTTCCCAGTGTGCTCTCACTTCTTGTGCATCTAGTCTGACCATCAAGAGCAGCACTGTATTTATATCCTTGGAGGATTTCGGGGAGTTTTGTACTTTATAATCCCAAGCCAATGTTAAGGGCGTTCCATTAAAAAGGCATTGTTCCCTTCCACTTAACCCAAGCCAGAGCCACCATGTTCTTAGGCCTAAACAGAAGAATCGTATAGAATACTTTACCAGAGCCCTGTCCAGGCATCAAGGCATGAAAATGACAGTTTCAAAAATGGAGAGCAACTGCCTATGTTGCTTTTGTGCTGGCAATAACCTCTTCTCATCCTGTAAGTTCTGTTGCATGCCTTTTCAATGTTTGGTCCTTTCTTTACGTTCTTCTGTATGTTTTACTTCCCACTGAAAAGCTCACCTGATTTTGTGGAGCGCATTCCTTGGTGGTAGTAGCAGGTTCCACCTGAGGCTCAGGATCCGTGTCCTGAACCTTGGTCTGTTTTGGATTGTCTGGACAAAGCGGAAGGCATGGAAACCCAGCACTTGAGCCACAGGCTTAGATTAAGGTTTTTGACTATGTGGAAATGAATTTTGGAGGATAGCCAGCATCAACATTCACAGGAGAAAATTGAAAGAAATGTTAAAAACAAGTTTCTGATTGCTTCTTGAAAATCAATCCTTACCTGGTAAGCTAGAGGCTGTACTAACTTGCCACAGTCAACCCAGCTGATGGTTCTTTACAAACTTGTCAAACTGCCTAACATTTTTAGTAGTTTTCCCTCAGACTAGCATTTACATATCATTAATACAAGGACAATACAGTAGCTATATCATTAGAGCATCAAGTCTCTTACGTGATAAAGGACTTTGCCTGTATAGTAAAAGGAATAACCCTTCCTGTAACATCCTATCTAAATTAAACTTATAAGCCATTTAATTTATATCCACGCAAGTAACAAAAAGCAACTAGTTCTAATTCTAAAAACAGCTAAATCTAAATATATATAGTTTAAATATTTAGGAACAAGAAAATGAAAAACTCAAGAAAACCATGTAATAACTTCTTCCACTTCCAACAGTCGGTTAGAAATGAGTATATTCAAACAGCTATTGTGATGACCTCATTTACCAACCAGTATTGTTGTCTAAGCATGACTTCATAGAGGAAAGAGAGAAGAATGGTGATTGGCTGACTAGATGTTCCTGCTTATAGGGGCTTTCCACAAGCTTTATATGATCATATTTCAATATCTGCTTCTTAGGAGGATCAGCAGAACCATTAACCGGAAGAAGTTAGGGCCTGCTGCCCATATTAAAAAAACTTCAACTAGCATGTTTTTGTGCCTTTCAACAAAGATTGTTCCTCAGAAATCCGCCAGTGAAGCTTAATATGAACATTGCTGTTTCACTGCGGTTAAAGGCAATTTGAGCACCAGCTCTCTGAGAGGTTCAAAGAAGAAACTACAATACTGCTTTTGAACAATTGAGCAGAAAATAAATGAGCTGCTTAAGCAGAAAGATGAACTAATGAAGAAGCTTGAAAACTTGTTGTTGAAAATTAAACAGGAAACACACAAGTGCTGCCTCACACAAAATGACCTCAAGAGTATTGTCAGTGTGTTGAAAGTGATGGAGAAACAGTTAAAACAGGAGGCTCACCACCATGTTGAAATAAAGCTAAGTTTGAAAAATGAGCCCTGCAAGGAACATGAAGGTTTTGGAAAAGATCATGAAAGGGCTGAAGATGAAAGAAATGGTACCTAGGCTTCAACGAGAAACTGTGGAAAAAGAAGAGCTGAAGAATCAATTTAAAAGAAGCCAAAGAATAAATTGCATGTATAAACAAGTAACAATGATATAAAACTGCTTAAGGCTCAGTATGAGAAACATCCAGCTTATGAGAGGACCATCAAAGCCCAGGCTATAAATAAGCTGGCTGTAGTCATTTCAGTCCAAGTGTCTTGGTCATTATTTGCCAGCTGCTTCCCTATCGCAGCTTCGCTGCAAACAGACCATAGATTTTCAACCATTTAGATAGTATCATAATCATCATAATTTTATTTGTGTGCCAATGTGAGATTTACATAATTACACACATAACAAAAGTAGTCATAAACAATAAATAAAACACATTAAAACATACACAACCAAATTTATTTTAAATAAAATGTATTATAAAAGCAAACATACACAACCAAATTGAGCAATTTCCACATAAATCATAATGCAATCTAAAAATAGAGATGCAAAAAATTTATAACAGCAAAACAGCCCCTAAACAGTACCCCAACCCAAGAGTTTGTTCAGCAGTCTCAGCTTTTGTAGCTGGAGTCGGTCAGCGCCCTGCTCTCCCAGGCCAAGTGGGAAAAGCTAGCAGGGTGTAGAGACAGCATTGCATGTACTCACTAATTTCTTCTGACCCTTTGTCTATTCTAATCAAACATATGTGAAGCACTCCAAAAGCTGCAGGAATGTGCAAGTTACCCTGTCCTTGTCCAGCAAAGTGTCCACTATGTCCCAAAAGCTCTCAGTAAGCCATTTTTTCATAGAATTATAGCGTTGGAAGGTACCTTGAGGGTCCACCCCCTGCAATGCAGGAATCTCAACCAGATCCTACATGCCAGGTGACCAACCAACTTTTTTTAAAAAGGATGCATAAACAGTACCATCATTGGGGACCCTCATTTTTTGTACTGTGGAAATATAAAACAATATGTTTAACACACATTTGTGTTTTTTCAGCCTTTGGATGAAACCAGCCAAATGAGTGACCTACCTGTGAAGGTGATCCATGTAGAAAGTGGGAAAATTCTTACTGGCACGGATGCACCGAAAGCAGGACAACTGGATACTTGGTTAGAAATGAATCCTGGGTAAGTTGCCAACAGATTTAATCCTTTGTATTTTGCCATGAAATTAGCACCTTGTAACTGCATCCTGTTTGTTTGCTCAAAAGTCATATTCATGGGGTCATCCTCTACATCTGAACTGTGAGTGTTAAGAAAAGCTAGCTTGTAATATGCCTCGTAAGTTTTGTCTTCAAAAGGGGATAATTGGTCTAGCAACAGCTATAAGCCTCAGTTGCTTAAATCAGAGGTTTTCAACTTGGGTTCCTCGGCACCCTTGGGTGACAGCGATTGGTCAGGGATGCCGTGGGAGGGCTCTCCTTCTCCCTCCCTCCCTCTTGACATCATTCTTGCATATCTGCAAATCGATCAATCTTTGTCTCTATCCCCACCCCAGTCCAGCCTGAATTGTGCTGCTCTTCCTGCTGTTCCCACTTACATGCACACCAAAAGCCGCACCCGAAAAGGGTGGGGTGCGGCAGGGCGGAATGTGGGGGGGATGGGGGGGCGGAACAGGGAAATCCCTACAAAAACACGTCCTGTAATGGAACCCCAGTGTACATAGCTACCACGGGGGAGCCGCAGAAAGAATGTGGTTGGTCAAGGGCACTGTGGACTCAAAAAGGTTGAAAACCGCCCCCCCCCCGAACTTGAAGCATGGGAAGTCCCAACAAAAATTTATAATTTGGCAGAATATTTGGACTATATGATATGTATTTGTATAATTTGGAATATTCATTGTGATTTGATTGGATTGTTAAAATGGAAAACTTAATAAAAATTATTTTTTAAAAAAACAAAAAGGTTGAAAACCACTAGCTTAAATCAAGCTTTCCTATAAAGAGACAGTAAATCTGGCTACCAGTTTCTATCAAGGCATCTCAGATGCTTCCAGTTGTTCACAGTTGGGGGGTAAGGTTATGCTGGGCTTAGGTAGCTCCTTGATCTGACCCCACAGGGCTCTTCTTATGTATTTGGGGCTCACATTCATGAAACCTTCCTTTGGTTGGATGTCATGTTACAGAGCAAGTGTTCTCTTTATTTGATTTTCCCACTCAGCAATATTGCCCTAGTTTGGAAATCCCAAGTCATAGCTTCCCTCACTATGTGGGGAAAGAGAAAATTTGATTTGTGGTGAACTTAGATTTTGCTTGTTTATCAGAGAAACATTTTTCCCTTCCAGCCTTGGGCATATTAGGGATTACTTCTTGCTGTGTGTACAAGGGACTGGAGTGGGGATAACTTTTTAGAAATGTCTCATTTTCTCTGTTCAAGATTCCCCCAACCCCAGTGCTACTGACAGAATACAGACCCCTGTTTTCTAGACTTGAGATTCTTTCTTCCTGCAAACTCCCCCAGTGACTTCAGAAAAGAGGAGCAACCCTAGTCAGATTGCTCTCCGTGACTGATTAAGTAGAAAATTAAGAGTATCACATTTTCCTATCTAATTTTTTCCCGTGTTATCCTTATTAGCCATTTTAATATCTGTTTAAATAGATATGAAGTAGCACCAAGATCTGACAGTGAAGAAAGCGGATCCGAAGAGGAAGAAGAGGTATGAAGGAATGGCTCAGCTTTCACATAATTTTCTTGATCACGTTCTGTGCAGATGTAGCAGATAAGCCAGAAGACTGCTGTGGAGGCATGGTCAATGCCCACAAATTGTATCTACATAAATTCCATGTTAAATATTACAATATACACAGGCTGTGGTTCTTGAGATTTTGCCTGTGGCTGGTCAGTGTATGCAAGTATTTCAGCAGACTTTCCTCCTAATTAAGACAGCATTAAAAGCATTTTGATTTTATGTCAGTATATATAACAAAACTGATTCAGTTTTTGTTTCTGACAGGAGGAGGAAGAGGAACAACCACAACCTTCTCAGTCTGCTTTACCTGTGGAGGAGAAGAAAAAAATTCCAGATCCAGATAGCGATGATGTATCTGAAGTGGATGCAAGGCACATTATTGAGTAAGGCTCACATCATCCCTCCATGTTTATGTTAGCAACTATCTTTCAGGTTTCCCTCTAAATATAAGTGGAAGTGTCAGATGAAGGTGTTGGTCTCTTTCTTCACTGGAGGTTTTTAAACAAAGGTAGGGATGTTAGCTTATCAGGGATGATAGAGCCAAATAACCGTTGGGGTCCCTTCCAACTCTACAATTCTGTGATTCTAATGAATAAGTTCACCCCACTGGTAGAAGCGGGCAGAGTCTGTGCTTGTAAGTCTACCAAAGTGTCTGAAGTCAACACACACAAAGACTTGAATGCCAGCAGCAGAAAGATACAAGGCTGTAGTTAAACAGGCTTGAGCAGAGGTTGCCCTTATTCTGAGATCTCTTGTTCCTGCCCTACCTTTCCTACAGCCCACTTTCAAAGGGGCAAGAGGAAGAGTTCTCCATCTACAGTCAAGGAGTAGAAGACTCTCTCTTGCTCCCTATCTCTCTTTCTCTCTCCCCTACCCATGAGGATAGGAGTTGGGGAAAGGACCTATTACTCTCCACCCCCATATACACGTAGGTATCAGGGATACCATAGATCCAGGATTAGTAGTTGGGTCTGGTTGTGTAAATTATTTTCAGCCTGCCTTTCTGGCTGACAGGAGGCCTCCAAGGTACCAAAAGAAAGAGAAAATTAGTGCACATTAACATACAATGCAATTATTTTTAAATAGAGTCATGACTTGTGAAAAATTAAGGGGATGTTTATTTAATTTATTCGCCGTACAAATTTTTCATCTCAAGCTGATTTACACTAAAAGAGGCAATACATTTCAGTAACAATAAGCTATGGATAAAAATAACTTACATAACTAATTGGCTAAAAAATATTGCACAGCAGCAGCATCAGATCCCCCAGTCATTCACCTAAGAGAGAAGCAGGTTATAGATCACTTGAATGATCCTAGAAGAGGGGCTCCACGGTGCTGTGTAGAGTTAGATCTGCCCTCACTGTTCCTTGTACAGTGGAACATTGATTTTCGAATGTAATCTGTTCTGGAAATCAGTTAGACTTCTGAAACATTTGAAAACCGAGGATCAAAGGGCTGTCAGCAAGTTCAATGGGGAAAATTGAGAAACGTGCCTCAGACGCCGTTCGACTTCCGAGGCATGTTTGAAAATGGAAGCATTCACTTCCCAGTTTTTGGCGTTCGGCTGCTGAAATGTTCAGCAGCCGAGACGTCCAAAAACCAAGGTTTGACTGTATTGCAACCCCTCCATCTTCCCAGAGGCCACAACCCTCCCACAGTACTAGGAACTTTAGGGAGGGCCTTCCCCCAAAAGAGAAATAAACCCAGCCCCAACTCCTCCCACAGCCCTGAGGGTGGGGAGGCTAACTGGGATGATGCTGCAGTTCAGAGGAGGTGTTTTTTCACCTGAACCTCATGCCAGTTTCCAACCTAAAACACTTATCTCCCACATTTAGGTTGATCCTACACAAAAAATACACAACCAACCAACCAACCAATAACCCTGCTCAAACAAACAATAGTCTTTGTCGTCCAACGCTATAAAAGGTTAAGTTTTCTTTTAAATGTTCTAAGTTAGTAAGGGTTTTACCAGTTAGGTATATGATCCAAGTTTACCCCCCCCCCCTCATTTTTTTCTCTCACTCTTAACCCATTTTCCCAACCTGTTTAATCTTTTTCTTTAGGAATGCAAAGCAAGATGTTGATGACGAGTATGGAGTGTCTCAAGCCCTGGCAAGGGGGTTACAGTCTTACTACGCTGTGGCTCATGCAGTCACTGAAAGGGTGGACAAACAGTCCACTCTCATGGTGAATGGTGTCCTCAAGCAGTATCAGGTGAGAAACTGAAAGCAAGGCCCTTTTCTTCAGAGCAGTGTTAGCTTAGGCACTTGTGCTGGGTGTAGATGTGCTTAAAATTGCAAAGGAGGAAGCAAGTATTGACAATATTTTCTCTCCATTTGTCCAGAAACGTGTGAGCATTTCTTTTTCTTTTCCCATAGATTAAAGGTTTAGAGTGGCTAGTATCCTTGTACAATAATAATCTAAATGGAATCCTGGCAGATGAAATGGGTCTGGGTAAGACAATCCAGACCATTGCTTTAATTACATACCTCATGGAGCACAAACGTATCAATGGACCGTTCCTCATTATAGTACCTCTGTCGTAAGTATTCCTATTGGATCCATCTGCCACTTAAGGATTGTCACATTCAAACGCTTCTGTGTTCATGCAAAATATCTTATTGTAGTATATCACCGTTATAGTTCTGATGCAGCCATCTGGGCTGGTCTGCTTCGTGCAGAAATATGAACAAAATATGGTCACCAAATTCAGCAAACCTGATAGAAACAGGGCGAGACTAGCAGAGTATGTATGGTAATAGTATAAATAACTTTCAGAATTGGGAGTGTTAAAGATTAGACCTGTTAAGCATAGCAAGAGATCGCTGAGAGAGTGTGGCTGGTGTAATGCTGGAAGTATGATTTAACTCAGACTTAGCAAAAAGCTGGTTTGCACTAACCACTGCATGGCCACTTTTTGAGGCAAGTTACTAGGCCAGATTAATCCCATTCAGTTCTTTGATCCCATGTAACTATATAGTTGATTGATTTGAATCAGGTGGTCAGAAGTCAGTTCTATGAAATCTGTAAATACTGTATTTGAAGTGCCATTGAGAACTAGTCTGCTTTGTATTATTCCTCCAAAGCTTTTAGTGTTCTATTCTTAAGAGGAACTAGGTAAATAGTTCATATCGTTATTTGATGCAGTATTTGCAAGAGAGACGGCAAAAGCATTACATGAGCTTTGCTAATACAACAAATGGCTGCTTGAAAAACAAGTTTGCATGTCAAACTCTGTTTCAGGATGGGTGAAACTGACTCTTATCTCCAGCTGACCAAATCACGTGATGAACTGGCAGTTGTGAATGCACATTTATAATGCGCTTTGGTGATGTGCTATTTTGAAGGGGTTGTACACAGTTCTTGTTTTTTAAACTGCCAATCTTCGTATTATGTGTGGTTCGTGACTATATAAAATGGAGTCCTTGCTGTTTTTCTGTTCTAGAACTCTCTCAAACTGGGCATATGAATTTGATAAGTGGGCTCCTTCTGTGGTTAAAGTCTCATACAAGGCAAGTATCGTGGTTCAGATTTTCATTTTAAATTTGTCAAGTCAGTTATGATTCCAAGGAAAGAACCAAGCATCCTCTGACTGAAAGCAAATTGTTGCATTTCCCTGTACATTCAGCAACAACTGTGGCATAATATTGGGGGCGGGGTCACCTTTCTGTTTCTTAAACTGCTCTTGCCCATCAGTGTAGCAGGTCTGCTACAGAAAAGCTTCTTCTAAAGTTAAAGAGAGAAAATGCTTATTTTTTTCTTCTTATTTTCCAAAGTCCAGCATATTTGTTTGTGACCCAAAGTTGTCAGCCCTCTCCCAAAGCCTCTTGCTTTTCAACTTCTTTCCTGCAAATATCACACAGCTTCCCCCCCATAATCCCTCAGACCTGTGTGTGAAAAGGAAATTTCTGTTTCCTTAAGTGGTATGCATCTTCATCAGCCCTTCCCCATTAACCCTTCTTTCTCAGTCATCTCCCTGTACCTTCTGCCTTTTTCTTCAGTGCTCCTTTTTAATTTACATTTCCTGTTCCTGCTTATTTGTGCAGTGTCTGCCTTTCTTATAATTCCTTCCAGCCTATCAGCTCTATATTCCTTATATCTAAGTTTCCCTCAGCCAGCTCCACAAAGCCCCTGTCTTTTGTTTGTCTTCCTTTGCTAAATCTTGACTGCAGACAACTTTGTTAGAAAGTTCATGTTCATATTAGATCATCACTCCCCAAACTTCAGAGCATAGGAAGACACCCAAAGATATATAATTTGGCATGAATATTTGGCTTTTTTATTGTATTATAATTTGGAATGTTTTATGTGGTTTTTATTGGATGGTTAAAATGGAAAACTTAATAAATATTATTTTTTTATAAAAGAAAAGAAAAGAAGGAATGCTCATGTTCTAGCTCAGCCAGACAGAGTCAGGGGTTTCACAGCCACAAGTGCAACACAAATGTCAATTACTTCTCCAAATTCTGTGCTTAGTTTTTCTTAATTCTTTTTTATTAGGGCTCCCCAGCTGCAAGACGGGCATTTGTACCTCAGCTTCGAAGTGGGAAGTTTAATGTTTTGCTCACTACATATGAATATATCATCAAAGATAAGCACATTCTTGCAAAGGTGAGGCTTTCCTATTTGAAAGCAGGATTTGCTGGTGTGTTGATTTTCCATTAGTTCTAGAAATGAATCATTGTGGTATCCTGAAGGTATACACAATATTAAACAGCTTTTCTTGCAAAACCAACGTTAAGTAATATACATTATTAGTATTAGAATAACAGATAAATGAAGCATTTACAAAATCCCCTCACCATGCATAACATTTTCTTGATTACTGAAAAATGGAGGACCCTTGCTTATTTTGTCCTTTTAAACCAGGGACAGGGAACCTATGGCTCTCCAGATGTTCCTTCCTTGACCATTGTCAATGCTGGCTTGGGCTCATGGGAACTGGAGTCAACATCTGGCAAGCCACAGGTTTCCCCATCCCTGAATTAAACTAGGGTGTCTCCTCCCCCAGTCACTTGATCTTCAAGATGGATCATGTCAGTTATGCCTTCTGAAGCAATTCAAAGTGGCAGGCCCCTCTCCTCTCTGATTAAGAGCAGATACACGTCTCACCCATAATGAAAGGGAGAAAGAAAGATTGTAGAGTAATTCAGCTAATGCAAATGGCACTTGTTTTATATGGTACTGTGGTTGAATATGATATGCAATCTCTTGCTTCTCGGTTCTCGGTGAGATACTTTTGCTGCAGTAACACCTGTACAGTATTATTTGCTCATTGGTTGCATGAATAACACTGCATGTGCTATGTTGTGTTATGTCCTTATTAAATTTTCAATAAAAAGTAATATTGAAAGAACAAAAACAAATAACGGCTTTTCTCAGCCCACATGTCAGCTGCCTTGTATGGCTCAATAACTTCAGCTGCAGTCATCGGACCCTTTGCCATAAAGCAACAACAGTGTCCTGGGAGATGTTGCCAAGATGGGGTATTAATAAGTGCCAATTCACAACTTTCTCATCATGATTACATTTGAGTAATTGCTCACAAGAGCCATAACACTAGTTTAGCCTATGTGGGATGCTTCAGAAGTCGCATTTCTCTGGAGCATTTGAGGATGGTGAGAATTTCCCCGTCTTCAATATTTCCATTATATTGATTCTACCTGTTCTATTGTTTCTACAAATTAGTGGCATAGTGAATATTCCCCTGCATTTTTCTTAGGTGCAAATCAAAACTGAACTAGTTTAACAGATACCTAGCTACATCCAAACTATCACCTTGCTGTGGGGTGAGCTGTACTGTATTGAAAGCCTAACAATCATGCCTGAGAAGTAAACTCTTAAGTAAAGTAGATTTGGTTACTGTCCTGCATCATCAGATTCGTTGGAAGTACATGATTGTTGACGAAGGTCACCGAATGAAGAACCACCATTGCAAGCTAACCCAAGTCCTGAATACACACTATGTAGCTCCACGTCGTCTGCTTCTCACAGGGACTCCACTACAGAATAAGCTGCCTGAACTATGGGCTCTGCTCAACTTTCTCCTTCCAACTATCTTCAAGAGCTGTAGCACATTTGAACAGTGGTTTAATGCTCCTTTTGCCATGACTGGAGAAAAGGTAAGTGCAGGAAGAAACGTCTACCAGCGTTTTTCACCCAGGGTTTTTCACTCCAGGCTCTGGAGTCATTCCCTGTTGGTCCCATGAAATTTTGCAATCTTCCACCTTCACTTTCCCCTCCAGTTTTTATTTAATTTTTCTTAGGGGGAGGGGGTTGGATTTCCTTAGGGTGTCACAATGTGATACAGATGTCATACAAAAAAAAAAAAAAAATACTGTTTTTAACCAATTTTATTTATTAGAGTCTTGTGATTCTGTGTGACCCCAAATAGTTTTATTGCAATGATTAGGTCAGTTGGCACAACGTTTCTAACATTTTGTACATTCTTTTAGTGAGCTCAAGTGTTAGGCCACATTTACTTTCAGAATTGACTTCGCTGTTGACTGTCTTAGTATACATGCATGCAGCATGCTGTTCTGATCAGATGCAATGGTGAATTTCCTTTCAAGGCCTTTCTTCCACTGTGTATTGTTCAATATAGTAAGTACCGATGGGACTGCAATTAACCCATAGTAGAAGGCACTGCTAAAGAAAAACACCTTTCTGGTGTTTGCTTTTAATATTTTGCATTTCAAAAGACAGTGCTCACTCTGAGGTAGAGTTTTAAAATACTACGCCAATTTTGTGTACGTGTGCATTTGGCACTTCAAATAGTTTGGGGCAGAAGATGAATAAGGATAGAAGATCCACATTTTCCCTGTGATTACATTTGCTTTGACTTCTGGGTGGACATTTTCCTCATTCCAAGCCCTTTAAGAGAACTGTAGCATTTCTCCCTCACTCCTGCCCTCCTCCTCCTCCTATGGTAGCATGTATGTGAAGGAGGGAGAGGGGGGAAATGTGAGAGTTTATTTTGGGGGAAGTGGATGGGAAATTATATCTATATATCTATATATCTATCTATACACACACACACACACACACACACACACACACACACACACACACACTTATAGTGCTGTTACACTCTGTTATTTTGTTTTTCAGTCTATGCAAGATGTTTCCTCTAATTTGCCATGTTGTAATCTTGATGCTCATAGCATTTTAAGTCAGGGTTACAGATTGGTAAATTGGAGCATCCGTAACCAATGGTGACTTGGGGCCAAATTAAGTAGACTTGCCTCTCGGAAGCCAGGTTGCTGTCAATCAGCAAAGGGGCTGTAAGATTTGAAACAGAGAAATGGATGGCAGGAGGAATGTACTAAAGCTTCACCCTTCCGTTCCCTGCTGCTTTTCCCTTAAGAGACAGCACTCATATCTGTTGCAGGAAAAAGGCTGTCTGGAACCCCCGCTGGGAAAGGGGGCTGTAGAGGAAGCATCAGGTGCAGGAGGCATTAAGCACTGTGCCCTCTTTGACCATTTTACACCTCTTTGGTAGTCTGGATTTGCTTTCAAATATCTTCTTCAACCCTGCTGCATTTATCTATCTATTGATATGTGAGATTGTGTAATAGTTACGGCAATTGTGATAATTTTAGGGGATTAGAGATGAATCAGTGAAATGAAATTTTTTTGGTTCATGGTTTTATTGTTTATTGTTAACATTATACTTAATAATGATAGTATGGGCTTTTTGTCTGAAAGTGATCATACTTTTTTTCTAGTGATGTTGGGAAAATATATTTAAATAACGCTTGTTTCCTTGAATCTGTGTGCAACTAAAAACAGGTGGATTTAAATGAAGAAGAAACTATTCTGATTATCCGTCGTTTGCACAAAGTGTTGCGTCCCTTCCTGCTAAGAAGGTTAAAGAAGGAGGTAGAAGCACAGCTGCCTGAAAAGGTAACACTAAAAAAGCAGGCAATATTCCAGCTCTTAGTAGAATCTTTCATGTCATGTTGTCCATATGCAAGTTCTTCTGGATAGCATCATTCCTAGTTCACTTGTTTTGAAGGGGCTGCTGGAAATTCTGTTTTATCAAGGGAAGTCTGTAGAGAGGCTTGGGACATGGGAGGCATGATGGTTCAGTTGTAGAGTGGCAGTTCAGCACCAAACTAAAATGGTTCTTTGGTAGCTGAGATGGGAAGGACCTAGAGCTGGAAACTTGGAGAGCCACTAGCAGAATGTACAGTACAAGACTAGACAAACAAATGGCTTGTCTCAGAATAAAGCTTGGTATGTATCAATGGACCATTCACATAATTTCAAAGAAGGCTGGGGTACTGCTACTAAAGACATCTTTCATTACGTCAGGCTTAAGATGCTCCTCTGGGTGCTTGTGATGCTCCATCCCCAACACAGAGCCTGGAATCTGTTGTAATATTTAACTTTGTGAGAATATTTCTGACTTGTATTCCGTTTCTAGCTCTTGTGGTTGCAGAGAAAAATCTGAGCACTGCAGTTTGTGGGAGGAAAGGAAGCCCTGCTTTTGGTGCAGCTGTCTTCATTCTGTAGGGCTTGAAAAGAAAGATGGTAAAAAATAAGTGTGGAACTAACAGTTCTGGCAGTATTTTGTCCTTCACTCTCAGTGCACACACCAATCCCAGTTCATTATTATTCCTATTTATTACCGGTAAATTTGTATACCACCATCCAAATATCACAGGGCAGTTCACAACATAAAAATACAAAATGAAAACAAACTGCATAATAAATCAAAACCAATAACCCCCTTCCCACAAAGACATATTAAAAGCTATAGAATTTACTTGGTTGGTGTATTCTGTGATCTGCATCCTAGACATGGGGTGTAGAACTCAGAGGCTGATAGAATAAGAGCTTTCTGATTCAATTAATGGTATTTGATCTCTCCCAGGGCATGGTTGGATCCTACTCCAGTGAGCTGCACTGACTACTACCTCTTCCCTTTCAGAATGAGATCACAAACGGGGCATGTCCTGAGTCTTTTTGATTCAATCTTTCCTTAGACCTTTGCTAACAGCTGCTTCCTGGGCATCTGACCCAGGAGAGATCCCATGAGGTCCAGTTGACTATTAGATATCAGAAAGATCTGCTGTAATGAGTTTTACAAACAACAACAACCACCATCCTAAAGTTCATGACTTAAGGCAAATTTATCCATAGAGGAATCCCAAACAAATGTTGTTTGGCAGAAGTTGACCTAGCTGCCTTCATCTCAGCATCACTGTAACATCACCATTGTCAGTGTCATCACAGATCCCTATACTGTGTGCAGGGTAGATGAGATCCTTTCATGCAGATGAGATCCTCACATCTGCATGCAATGCCAAATTTTGCCCTCCAGGAGAGCTCTCTTCTGACAGATCTGCTGTCTACATGAATATCAGCTTCCAGTGCAATCGGAGGAGTCATCAGTCAGGAAGTTTGGGGCCCTTTCATAACTTCTGTAATTCTTCCTAAACAACTAAGAGATTCACCACCACCAATGGTGTTTCCAGCTCAAAGGTCTTCATATTTCCATGTTGGGATTGTATAGGGCGTGGCTCTTTCTCACCTTTCTGCAACGCAAGCCCTCCTTATAAAACAGACATGGCCATGGAGAACTTATATTTTGTTTGTTTGGTCTCATAGAATCTTTGGACATACTTGGTGGGTTATGACCACAGAGATTACAAAACCAACTGTTCAGCCACCACAATTGCATTACCTGAAAATTGAGTCTGCAAACTCTGATGGATACAGCTGCATGCAAACAGATGCATGCCTTAACACAACCTGTTAAGAAATTAATCTGACTATAAACACTATTCTGAAGGGGAAATGGTGGTACTCAAATCTGCCCCAGCTCTGTTTGGTTGTCTGCTATGTCCTAGGATTTGCCCATCAGCTTTCTTACTAGCTCTTTTCTGTGAAAGGGTGCTCCAGAAATACATTAATATTAATATATTTTTTTAAATATTTTTTTATATACTAGGGGTTGTACCCCTACTGACATTGCTCGCCAACTCTGTCTTTTTGCACCCAGGCAAACCCCACCCTCCCTTTATGCCTGTTCAACCTCCCTTTATACCTCATTCCCCTAAATCCTTCCTTTACTCTTTAACCCCTCAAAAATCCCCCTCCACCCTTTATACCCCCAAACTCTCCTGCTTCATGAAGCCCCACTTCGCTGTACAACGTGCCTCCCAAAATCCTTCCTCCTGCAGCTCATCCCAAAAAACAACTTCCCCTCACAGCTTGCCAAAACCACCACTCCCTTTACATGTCGCCAAACCCCCCTCCCTTTCGTCCCTGTCCCTCACTGCTGCTGCTGTGTGAAGCTGTGGGGGGAAGGAGAGAGAAAAAAAATGCATTTTGAAATTCAAGCTTCTCTCTTTTTTACAAGGCAGGAGAGAAGAAAGCTTCTTATTTCCCTTTGTTTCCCAGTCTATTGCTGCTGACCAATTAGAGAGAAGAAAGTGCATTTTAAAATGGGGCAGGAATGAAGGGAAAAACCTTTCTCTGCTTTGTTCCCCTCCCACCCCCACCAGTAGCAGTGAGGAGCTCAGGAAACAAACTGGGCCTGCTCCAAACCTTTCCACCCCACCCCCTGCCTCAAGTGTCCCCCATCATATATTTGTGCACCTGGTTATTCCTGTCTAAGTGCAGAACCTTTCTTTTGTCCCTCTTGAAAAGCATTTTGTTGGGTTGGACCTAGTTTTCCCATCTGTGAAGGTCATCTTGCATCCTGATTCTGTTTTCTGAAATATGAGATACCCCTCCCAGTTTGTTGTCGTCTGCAGATTTGATTAGCACCCCCTCTATTCCTCATCCAAGGACAGAACCCTCCTGTTACTTTTTTCCGGGATGACAAGGAACCATTTGTGGGGACTCTTTGGAAAGCCTTATACCAAGTCAGAGACCATTGGTCCTTCTATCTCAGTACTGTATACACTGACTAGCACAGGCTCTCCAAGGTTTCAGACAGAGCAACTTTTCCACCCCTACCTAAAGGTACCAGGGACTGATTGAACTTAGAACCTTCTCCCCAACCGCCCCCCAAATACTGCTACTCAAAGATTTCTACAAGTCTGAAGACACTGAAAGCAATGAAATTTTCCAAACTCAGGAAGGTTATTTGGATCCATGCTTTGTGAATGCAGTTTCATGAATTAATATCTCCTCTCTCTGTTCACAACAGGTGGAATATGTGATTAAGTGTGATATGTCTGCATTACAAAGGGTACTTTATAGACACATGCAAGCCAAGGGAGTGCTGCTTACGGATGGATCAGAGAAGGACAAAAAGGTTTGGATTTCAGCCTTTTTCTCTAATGTGCAGTAAGGACAGGCATCTTATTGTCAGGTCTAGTCAATGAGTGTTTTTATTTTTTTCATGCAAGGATAGTTGTTATGATAGACAATGTTTTTTCAGAGGGGGAAAGCATTTTACTAAAGAATTTGAGTTTGGGCTCTTGAGGGCCTTCAGATTCATGATGAAGAAACACCAGCTCTCTTCACACAAGCCATTGAACAAACAATAATAGTATCTGACTGTAACACTGTTTTGAAACGTAATTTTAAAATTTCTTACTAGTTCCAAAATTTGTAGCAATATCAGGGTGAGAAGCTTTCCTGCAGTGGTGCTCATTTTTAAAAACGTGATGTTGCAACATGGTTGCTTGAATAATTTTTGTGAAGAGGTGCACCTTCATGAAATTGTTTACTTAGGTTATCTGGTTGCATACTGCTCAAGCAAAAAAGCCAAAACAAACACACACTTCGTGAAATAAGGCAAAAGAAGGTCTCTGCCATGGTTCCTGTACTGTCCAACATTTGTTCCATGGTTTAATCCCTAGATAGAAAATGATAGATTTATTAGGAAGCACGGTGATGAAATATGCCATAAATAGTTTAACACTTAAAATCTTTTTTAAAGGTTTTGCACACATTGCTATCAATAATTGTAGTTCACTGAGGGAGAAATGTTTGAGTAGTGCTGTCTTATTTTCCCAGGGCAAAGGTGGTACAAAAACGCTCATGAACACTATCATGCAGCTGAGGAAGATTTGCAACCATCCCTACATGTTTCAGCACATAGAGGTAAACAAGTGTTTTTGCTGTTGACATTTTCAGCCTGCTCAATGAGGGCAACTAGCAATGATGGGCCAAAAGTATTGCTGGAATACTTGTTCTTTAGCAGGAATGAGGAACTGCAGCCCCCCATGGTGTTGAACTACAACTCCCATCAGCCCCAGCCAATATGGCCAATGGTTTGGGATGTTAGTTGTAGTCAAACACCATCTAGAAGACCACAGGTTCTCCTTCCTGGCCTACAAAGTACTTTGGGCATGGGATGTCTCGTAAATGTTAGATTGACCCACCATTTCTATTCAGTTCTGTCCTGCTTCCACAACTTATTCTACCTTCTGGAACCTCCTCAATGCTGGGCCTTAGCGGTGCAGCTACATGGAGAATCTGACATGCAGTTGCATATTTCTTGCTGCTGTGACTTTGTGTGATAATATTAAATATAGTTTCGGTAAGAATGCAGCTCCTTCTCCTTCACACTCATGCACCCACCACCCCGCTTTATCCCACAATTTGAAGATCCAAAAGTTAACTGTTTAGGCTCTTTTTAAGTTCTTATTCATGGAGGAGAGGGTTATCAAAAGCTGGCCATGATGGCTACACTGCCTCCACAGTTGGTGGCAATAATGCTTCTGATTACCAGCTGCTGGAAACCACAGGGGGGACAGAGTATTTTTGTGCTTGGATCCTGCTTGCGGGTTTCCCACAGGCATCTGGTTGGCCACTGTGAGAACAGGATGCTGGAATGGATAGACCATTGGCCTGGTCCAGTGGTTGTATATAGTGCAATACTTTGACAACATCAGCCTTTACCAACCTGGTGCCCTTCATGTGCTTGGGGCTGTTAACTCCCATTGACTGCAGTCAGCAAAGCCATCGTAGTTCTAGTTCAAAGGATATGGAGGGCACCCGGTTGGCAAAGGCTGGGCTTAATGATGGAATCTTGGAATCTATATGGAAAGCTTACAGATGTGGAATCCAGTGGTGTTTGTCTCCTGTTCTTCTGTATATATTTATGCCTCATTGGAAAAGATTTCAAACCCAACTGAAGCATCAGTTTATTTGTAGGGTGCTTAGATTTTAAAATTGTCATAATAATGGTTATGATAGCTGAAAAGTTAATTATTGTTTACCATTATCTCTTTGCATGTTACTAAAGCATGTGGACCATTATCTCTTAGAGGAAACCGTCTCTGAAATATTGTTTGGCCTGTCCTGTTCATGCTTAGACTGGCTTTCTTTTGTTTTGTTGTAGGAATCCTTTTCTGAGCACTTAGGCTTCACTGGAGGCATTGTGCAAGGGTAAGTTGGCCACCACAAAGAATTTTAGGAAGTGCATGTTTTTCTTGGGTAATCACTGAAACCAAATACTGAAGAGGAGGAGATTTTTGTGCCCTGCTTGTCAGCTTCCAGAGACATTTGACAGGCTGCTTCTGAGTTATTGTTTGATCACTCACTGCTTTCTCTTCAGTAAAAGGATTTTGGTTAGGCTCAAAGTGCCCTCAGAACCCCAAAACCCTCTATTGTTCATTGAGGGGCTCTGGTGAGTCTTTATTTCTCCAGGAGAAAGACCAGGCCTCTTTTCATCATTGGGCACCAACACTTGCCAAGTGTTATGTTAGCCTGCCTGTTTTTAGCTTACAGAAGCCCTCACAATTCTGTTCCTAGTGTTCACATCCCTCCTTTTAACCGTTAAGTAAATTTCCCACTTGTCTTGTAGTTCCACCTTCCGTGTTGGTTTGTGGTTCTGGTATTTTCCAGAATCCTTCTGTCTTTAGCTTTCAAGGTTGGTTGCTCTCAGTCATCTATCAAGCATGTATTAATTACCCTGCTGGCTGTACCTTGAGTTACCCTGAGAGCACCTGGGGACCCCACAGCTAGAAGACTAGTTACGATTAACATTTCCCCCTGAAAAACACTAATGTCAGCCTTTCCCTGCAACCTGAAGCTGTATAGAAGTATTAGTTATGTTCTAGAGCCTTCTTAGTGAAAGGGCTGGTGCCGTGTTGTTTTTTGCTGTGATTATTGGCACGGTTTTAATAGATTTTATATTTGTACATAGTTTTAATTCTATCAATGTTTAATTGTTTTTTTCATTATTGTCCCCTTCCCCCGTGTTTTTAGCAGTTCTTATTTTTATCTGTAAGCCTCCTTGAGTCTCTTAGGGGAAAAGAGATTGTAAAAAAATAAATGATTGGTTGATTGATTGATTGATTGATTGAGCGAGCCACACTGTCAGTTCACACAGTTAAAAAGGAGATCCAGTAGGGCCAGGCTTTGTGTAAAATTGCTGTGCTTCTTGAATAATTCCCAGTATACACTGAACATCCAAGACTTCCACCGCAAACACACAAGCATTGCTTGGCAGATAAATTGATGTGAAAGCAGGTCCCCGAAGGCAGAATGTTAAAAGCCACTATACCAGAAGAAAACAGTTTCTTTGTTTCTCCTCCTCATGTTCTGAACCAGGCTTGACCTGTACCGCGCTTCAGGGAAGTTTGAGCTCCTAGATCGGATTCTTCCCAAGTTACGAGCTACCAACCACAAGGTGCTGCTTTTTTGTCAGATGACCTCCCTCATGACCATAATGGAAGATTATTTTGCTTACCGTGGCTTCAAATACCTCAGGCTAGATGGTGAGTTTTGCATTAGGGCCTGTAATGTTGTAGGAAGGCCTGATTTTGGCACGCGGTTAATAAAGTACCTTTCTTCATGTAGTCTCTGTATGTCTTTAGTCAGGCTGTGTGTGTGGAGCAATGTAAGAAAGTGAAATGCACCAACTTCAGTGCATAGGAAGATTCTCTTGGCATGTGCAATTTTGGGGTGTGATCCTGTATGGCCCATGGTGTAGCATGTGGAGCCATCATGTAGGAATTTGAGCTTTTCCCTCCCCCACTGGGCCCACTTCATGCTAAGCTTACAGTGTTCTGGCTGCACCATTTCCAGTTCTTCCTCTCTGCTACAAACCTTCACAAGTTGATTTCTCTTTCAAATTTCAGAATGGCAACCAGACACTGTCAAGTGGGCTGATTCCTTTGCCAAAGTTACAGTGACTTGCCCTGGTTCTCCCTCCCCTCCATCCTTCAAGTCGTACTCTTTCCCAAAGACGCCCCCTTTCAGGTGGTTCTCTTGAAATGATGGCTCCTTTTTTTTAGTAATGATACCAAAATACCATTGGTTTAAACATTTGGGCAGATCTGTTCCTCTATCACAAGAGGATTTGAGCACATTCCCTCTGTATTTATTCCTCTTTGGTTATACCAGCCTTTTATTATTTCAGTTTTCATGTTTCCTCTTTTTTTCCTGTCAACTGGTTCCTTAATTAGTGGCAGCGACCCTGTTCACACATTTTTTTTTTCATTTTAAGGTTGGTTTGTGAGGTAAGATCAAGAGCAGGTCTTGAACTCATTCCCCCTCAACACGTGATGCTTCACTTTGCATGGGAATGAGGCCTTTATGGTGTGTTCCCAAGTGAATGCCATAAAGTTTGAAGTATTTACAATCCGACAGGTGACAGTCCAATAGCATCATGTGCTGCACATGTGACTCCCAACACTGGTCAAAAATGGGGGTCTGCTTGTATTGTGCTAGTAACAGAGAAGGCTAAGTGTAGCCAGTGTTGATGGCCTACACTGGGCGAAACAGAAGTCTGTTTATGTCATCAGCGTAGGCCCTGCATGGTTGCTACAGAGGCCTGGCAGATCACGTACCCTACCTCCCATGTCACCAGTAATGCTGACCTAGGAACTTGCTACATGATACACTGTGTGATTGTAGGTCAGTATCTAGTTGAGTATGGGGGTCCCAACCATGTAGAAGCAGCAGCTGTTCTTTTATAAATCGGCCTTAACATAGCCTGCCCCAATGGTTTCCTTGGTGAATGATAGTGGACAAAAGCAGGATGGTGCCTTTTTACTGCAGGTACTGGTGTGCAGCTGAGTGTTCATTTCTATCTTATTCCCCTCTTATCCCCAGTTTGGAGTACAGAAGTAGGAAGAGGCAGGATTGGGAGAAAGAACCAGTACCAACTTCCCTGTCCTCTCTTTTCCCCTTCCCCCTCTCCACCCCACCCCAAGACAGTATCTGCTAATCCAAACCACCTGATTGTTCTCTGATTGTAAGTTGTCTTTCGTAATACCATTAGGAACTTAAATAGTTAAATTGATATGCAAGCTCTCCAGACATTTTGGAATGTGGGTGTATATCTCAACTTGGTTGGTTCCCAGTATAAAAAATGCTTCCCCTCTGTGGACCAGTGCTATGCTTACCCAGATTTCTGGGGTTCTTAAAGATGACAGGTTTTCTACTCAAACCAAAATTTGTAGCAGTGGGGGGAAAACCACTCTTGTCTCTCTACTTTTAAAGGAACCACTAAAGCGGAAGACCGTGGCATGCTGCTGAAAACGTTCAATGAACCAGGCTCTGAATATTTTATTTTTTTGCTGAGTACCCGAGCTGGAGGCCTGGGGCTAAACCTACAGTCTGCTGACACTGTGATCATTTTTGACAGTGATTGGAATCCCCACCAGGTAATAATAAAATGTATTTATGGGCTTCAGAAATTAAGTTTTTTGAAACTGAATACTAGTATGGGAGTGGGGTGGAGTGAGGTTGGTAATGATAAATTTGTAGCATGCCTGTCTTATCTGTTGAGCTGATACAAAAGAAGCAGAGCTTTTCTGTGTCTTGCTGTACTTTGGTCAACAGTAAATGCACATCTATTTGATTACTGAAGTTCTGGATTTTCAACAGAATCTTGAATGTTAGCGCTTCTCTATAGTAATCATGTGCCAAACATGATGGGAATCTTGGGGTAGAAATCTTCCTATCGCCTCCTAAAGCAATTTGGCAACACTGAACACACTATGCCATGGGTGTCTTTGGGAAGCTCCTCACATAATTGATTAACAATGTTTCTTGTATCTCATGCTTCTTCCTAAAGGAAACCCAGGGCAACTAACTTAATGTAATACAGAAAAATACATAAAGCTGTACAGCATTTAAAATGTCAATTACAATATATTTAAAATAGCATGCTAATACCTTCAGCGCAGAGACCTCACAATTATGCCCCAAAGTCCTAGACAAAAGTTTTAACATTCTGCCTGAATGTGGCGAATCTAGCAGACTACCTGATTTCAGCAGAAACAGACTTCCTTAAACAGGGCACTTTTGCCGAAAACACGCTGTCCTAAATCACCTTGCCACCCCTGCTGATGGGACCACAAACAGGACCTCTCCCACCGATCATTAGTTTTGGGTCAGAAGCTATGGGGAAGGCACTCCTTCAGGTACTCAGGTCCCAAGTTACGGCTTTGTAAACCAAGATTTATGTAAAAAGTTTCTATATTACCCTTCGCCAGAGTTTCCAAGACATACACACACACACAAATATATAAATAAAACCAGCTATTCCGATAACCCTGGTGAATGGGCCACAGAGTAGAACACTGGTCTTCAGTGGAAGGGTCAGAATACACTACAGGTTCACAGGCTGACCTAAGGTAAGTCACCGCAGCTTCACTACTACTATGCAAATGTATGGTGGTAAATTAAGAAGTGGGTTCTGAACAACACTGATGTCACGTATTTGCACCTTACTCCATTGGAGTATTGTGGGTTGAATCTCTCTAAAGTGCTGTGCATAAAAGCACATGAAGGTGATAGCTGAATTTTAACTACTCTCTGAACAGTGAGAGCTTTCTTCTTCTTCTCCCTTTCTTAGGACCTGCAGGCCCAGGACCGAGCGCATCGCATCGGGCAGCAGAATGAAGTCCGTGTGCTGCGCCTTTGCACTGTGAACAGCGTGGAAGAGAAGATCCTTGCTGCAGCCAAGTACAAGCTGAATGTAGATCAAAAGGTTATCCAGGCTGGCATGTTTGACCAGAAATCTTCCAGCCATGAAAGGAGAGCTTTTCTCCAGGCTATCTTGGAGCATGAGGAGCAGGATGAGGTAAGGGAGCAGAGGGGTGGTTTTTTTGCTTTCTCCTCCTCCAGCGTATGAGTGGTGAATGCATTGCCTAGCTTTGTGTTTTGTATGACGCTGACGCAAGGGACTGTGGGCTGGAAGGAAATGGCATGAACCCTTGTCATGCTAGAAAGTGAATTTGAGTGTCAGTGAAAGGGGCTGGCTTGACAGCCCTGGAGACTGAAGTCCTCTATCTATCCACAGACCAGATACAGCACGGGCAGCGGCAGTGGCAGCGCAAGCTTTCCCCACACTGCCTCAACCCTGTGCCTCAACTCCGACTTGGAGGAACCACCTTTAAAGGTGAGAGGGGTCATTCAGTCGCCGCGCCTGTCCAGTCCTTCGCCTCACTGTGTTTTAAGACTGTCAGCAAAGTTGCCAACTCGGGTGGCGAACTTCCCTGTCCACTGAGACTACCCAGCTCGTTTTTACATGAGTAGCCAAATCAAATGTGAAATAGTAAAAACACATTCAATGTACAGTTTTGAGCAGTGAGTTGCCAGATGGTGCATCTCCATACGAGTTAAACGGGGCTCTTTTGAAATCTTTCAGGAGGAAGATGAAGTTCCTGATGATGAGACAGTTAACCAGATGATTGCCCGGCACGAGGAGGAGTTTGACCTTTTTATGGTGAGAGTGACTGCCTTGCTTCTTGCATTTCAAACAGGTCAGCCTTATCTTCCTGAATTCAGTCTAGTATTAAGGTATACTGGAGGGGTGCTAAGTAGTGTTAACAAAAAACACGAGTCCGGGTCTAGAAATCAAGAGTCCTTCCAATAAAGAGAAGGTTTTTTTTGGGGGGGGGGATACAAGGTTTCTGCATATTCTGCCCTTGCAAACCCTTTGAGTTCATTCAATTAACTGATTATACTTGCTTTAAAAAAATCCCAGTGGCAGTGAAAGCAGGACAAGCACTATGGGTTCTTGTACAAAAAAACATAAACTTGAGGAAGTACTTGTGTTCTGGTTGACTAGGGTGGCTATTAGTCTGAGTCTCACATTATGGCAGCAGTAGTGGAGAGAATGAATAGATAGCTGAGAGTGCCATCTTATTCTTTGTGAATAAGCTGTTACCCAGTTCTAAGGCTCAGGGCAGGTGACATACTGCAGCTGTTGGGTTGGATCCTATGCCCTTGGGATGCTGCTGCCCTTCTGTTTCCTCCAATAATCATGAGCCCCTCACTTTAGGTCCCTGAGAAAAAAGGCAGAAGGGGGTGGGGAAGAGAACCCTCCTACCCTTCAGCCTGTGAACACCTAGGTTTACACTAGCTACAGGTTGCTAGAGGAGGGGAGAAGGTGACAGGTGAAGTTCTGGATTTTCAACAGAAAGGAGGGAAGTGGCAGCTGAATCTGGCTTCTTTCAAAGAAAATGATTGCATTGTTTCCTTCTGCTCTGATATGGTGTCTAGGGACAAGAGTTCTAACAGGTAGAACTCGGTTCATGCTTTTCCATAGAAACATACACATTTCAGGTATAAACCCCTTTTGGAGCATACTTGAAATGGCTTCCTCACCTTTCAACAGGCTATCACGCATCCATGCTGGCCTCCAAAGCCTGTTAAATTGAAAATAAGCCCAATTATAAAATTAATGAGATTTATGTCAAGCATATTGCAGCCCAACCTTCATCCACTAGGCAAAGGGTGGCTAACCTGTGGCACTCCAGGTATGGTCGTACTCCAGCTCCCATCAGCCCAATAAGCTTGGGAGTCCTACAACATTTGGACATTGTCTAATGGACAGGGCATTCCTGGGTTTTATTTCAATGAGAGAGGCAATATATAAATATTTTAAATTAATGTTGTTAGGCTCTGTCTCCTTTTGATGGCAAGTCTTGCCCTACTCTAGGGACATGATGCCTGCTGGTGTTTCCCCACTGTTTCTCAGCAGAAACAACTATGATTGTGGCATGAATTAGTGTAATTTTAATCCTTTGTTTTCTGTATAACCCCTAGTCTGCCCAGTATGTTGCTAACACAGGCTTAGTTTCCCATTGATGACCTTCTTCGGCTTGATGACTCTCTAAGAGCAGCTACCCTGGGTCCAAGTAGAATATATAGCCAGTATAGCCTTAGAATATATAACTAGTACAGCCAACATACTCTTTGGAGCCTTCACCTCAGGCTATTTTCCTTACAGCGCATGGACTTGGATCGCAGGCGAGAAGAAGCCCGCAATCCAAAGAGAAAGCCACGTCTAATGGAAGAGGATGAATTGCCCTCTTGGATCATTAAAGATGATGCTGAAGTAGAGAGGCTAACCTGCGAGGAAGAGGAAGAAAAGATGTTTGGGCGAGGTTCTCGTCACCGTAAGGAAGTGGACTATAGTGACTCGCTGACTGAGAAGCAGTGGCTCAAGGTATACATGGTACAGCATCGTTCTCCAATGATTTTCTAAATTTTTATTTCTACTTGTGTCTGTGTTGTCTGTCTGTGTGTCAGAAAGTTGAGGAAAATACCCAGTCTCAGAAGTTTTGATGGTCAGCTAAGATTGTGCTAGCAAGCACCGAGTTTGGCAACAATACTTTTTCTACACGACTATCAGAAATACTATGATGTTGTTAAATTGATAACCTAAATGTTGGCATTTATAAAGTCTAGGAGCTTTCTTGAAACACACATCAACTTCACCATGCAAAACTTCTGTTGGGTATTAGGAACTCAGCTGTGTGGAAACCATGTTGCCAAATTTAAATTCAACTGATCTCCTTGACAGATTGCAAACATTTCAGATGCAGTAAGCCTGCTTGCTATGCAGCTGAGTGTATGCTCTTCTTGCCTGTCTGGCCCAGCAAATATTTCATCCTACTTGTTGCTAGGCAGTGATCCAGAGACTGGGGGCTCTTTGGCCTGCAAGAGGCAGACTTTGGGGCAGCACGGGGAGGGAATAGGAAGCTGGTCCTGAACTGCAGTAGCCATCCCGAAGCACTGTTCCTCCTCCGAGCTTGTGCAAGAGAAAGAAAGTGCAGGTTTGGTTAACTTTGCTCTGCTGCCGATCAAGCTAAGCTGGTTTTTCTTTGTGGAACATCCCAGATGCTGAGTTAGGCTCTTATGAGTTGAAGGATTCAAGCCCAAGTGTTAATCAGCAAAGGAGAAAGAGTTGTTCTGCTTTGTTCAGCCTTCCCAAAGGGTGAGAAATTCAGTGTGCAAGTTAGGAGCCAGAGAATCTTGCTATGAAATTCAGTTATGAGTTCCTCCTTCCAACCTGCTCCCTTAAGGGCATGGTGGCGAAGCCAGGTTCTGCAGCTGAATAGTGAGGCCTCCTCCCACACGTTATGCTGTCCTGTTTGTCCAAGGCAGAGACATGTGACTAACATGGTGAACCCCCGTTTCAAGACATTTCTTACAGCTTTGTAGAGTGAACCAAACAAGGTGTCCTGTCCAGACTAAACACTAGACAAGGATCTGTCCACTGTACTCTGAGTCTCGGTTGTTCTTGTTGCCTAAAATACTTGAAGCTTTGACATTTCTTACCATAGACTTCTGCTTGCTACCTGAGGGGAACACCCAGGCCTATGGAACAAGTGCACAGAAAGTGAGCCTGGCCTTAAGAAGACCCATAGAGTACATGACTGAAGTCATTAAGGTGGTCTCTGCCACGACTTATCCTGTTAGAGGCATTCTAGCCTGCCTTAAGGCCCTGAAGGAGGAGTTTCTTGTACCTCATACATGCTATTGTTGCAAGTGCTGACATTTTTTTGAGAGAACTTATTCCTTCTTTTCCTCTTTCTGGAGAAGTGCAAAGACCATCCTGGAACTGTTAAGGGGAAACAGTTTTGTCAAAGAAGGTGGCTCAAGATGCTGTCACGTCCACTAGCTGGTCTCTGCAGACCTTGACATGTATCTACATCTTTGTGATGTTTCATCTATCCCTTTGGAGAGGAGCAATGCTTTAAAAACCTGTACCAGTGCCTTGCCATTGGGAAGTTTGGTGCTGGTCAGCAGGTGCTTTTGAGCTACATAGACCAGAGCATGTAACACGGTACTAAACAACTCCTTCTGGTAACTGCCAGTAGTGTGAAAGTGAGGTTGCCCATTATGCAAGTTAGTTGCATGTTCTCATGGGCACCTGCCTGTCTTCCCTGGAACAAATTCTTTGGGAGAGGGACTGAAATGTTGAGGTGGCATGCATGCCTTGCATGCGTCAGATTCAGTCCATTTGAAGATCACAAGCTGAGAAAGGCATCTGCTGGAGACACTGGGGAGTAGCTGATGTTCAGCAGTGTCTCTAGATGCATCATATTAATTTCCAAGGGCAGGAGGCCGAAACTCAAATCGAGAAAATGCCATTCCAGCTCTCCAGCTTCTCTGATGGTAATGGCAATGCCATTAGAGGAGATCTGCTTAAAAGACTGTGCCTCACTGCAAGGTTTTTTCACAGACCACATCACAGCAAACCAGATTTCAGAGAAGTTTATTTTGCAGAAGAGTCACTGGCATGATGACTGTTGGTGTTCCAACAGTTCCAGAGGAAACGCAGGCATCATGCATCAGGATTCATGCAGGCAACACTTCTACTTCAACCCAGAGATTGTTCAAGCGCTTTCTAGCTTGAGACCAGCATGGGTCTTTGTCACCAAGTAGAGTATCCCTTACTGGGTTTGAAGTGCGTTTGAAACCATGCTGAGAACATGATCAGCACCTTGATGCTTTGGATTTGGGCTTTACTTTGTTGGACTTTACTCTGTTCCGAGTCATCATACGCCTTGGTGGGCAAGCATAAGCCCACTCTCTTTCATCTCCACCCCCTTCCGGGGCTGAAAATGGCACATGTGTCATTGGTCGCACATGCCTTGAACGCAGGCAAAATGGGAGCTGCCTGTATTTCATATTGGGAGCTCCAGCATTTAAACCTTCACAGGTGAAAAAGCTGTGCATGGCCCTTTTACAATATACACTGCATACATTGAATTTGAAGGGCTGTGTGCTGTAAAATATCTACTGTCGAAGCTATAAGTTGAAACGCATCCTGCAGTTTTTTGTGAACCAAGTAGACGTCTAATAGTCAAACTTGGGTTCTTCAGTCTGCAAAACCTTTGCTTCAGCAATTCTTACAGGGTCAAGCTGCTTTTTACAACCAAACATGGGGCACTTTGCTGTGGATATTGCTGCTTTTAAAGAAAAAGAAATCACTTTAAACTTGTCTATATGATCAGATCAATATTTGGTGGGCACTGAAGCAAAACTATTGCCTATAACTGGTTTGTGTTCTGCTTGTGCAGACCCAGAGTAACCTGGTGGAGCAAGATATTTATTTCTGAGTGCTGTGCACATTTTCATAAGATCTATCAGTATGAAGAGAGACATGTCTAAGCCTATCTTTCTACCAAGGGGTATCCAAACCTTGCTTATAAATTAGAAAAACAGTGCATGAACCTCAGGGTTCTGGTGCTCTCACCTACCTCCAGTGAGCAGACCACTGCCCAGCAACAAATAAAACAGAAAATGTTTTCTTAGCTGAAAATTTTCTGTCCGATTGTTTATTGGACAGTAATCTATAACCTGCATGTTTCAGTGGTAGTCTGTTGGTTGTATAGTGTGCTTGTTGTTTGAGTTGTAGTGTGTGAGGTCTTAGGCTAGGAGTGGATGGTTGTACAGAGGAAGAGGTGGGTGCTCTCTAAGTCCTTCCCAGACTTTTTGCTTCAGCATCTGCTCCTTTTTGGCTGATCAGAGAGCGTGCCCTGTCTCTGGACTGCTACCTATCAAACAAGTAGAAACAAAAAAAGGTAATACCACTTTTTCTGTGTTACACCGTGTTTGAAGGTAGCAGGGAGGAAAATATCATTTTATTTTATTTTTGCTTCTGGCCTAAGTACTTCAAAAGTTAGATGCTGTATCAAAAGATAATGAAGATCATATGTTGCCAATAAGTCCGTCACTAAATATCAGAGTGACCTGCCAAGCAAGGTTATATGTTCTGCTCCTTTATTGCAGATCACCTTAGTTTCCCCCCTGACAGAGTCATTGAATTCTTTTTTATATTTAAAAAAATTGCAGAAGCGTAGCCATATTAGTTCTAAACAGCAAACAAACTACCATGTTTTGCATTATGAATGCCAGGGATATCTGAGCTTTCATCGAGTAAACCAGTTAGTCTCTAAGGGCGACATCTTTTCTAGAAGATGTCACATAGCAAGCACTGGCTGGCTGAAGCAGTGCAAACAAACTGGCAGGCAATCCTTGCCAGGTTTATTAATCCATTGTATGTGATGACGCTGCATATGGTTGGTCCACACATTTGGTTTCTGGTCCTGAGAAGAAATGTGAGGGCAAATCCATTCGCCAGATAAGTCTCTGTCAGAACCATGTGGCACTTACTCAGCTGCCTCTTTTTACAAACCAGATATTATTCCAACTGGGCCGTCTTCGTGGGCATGCTTTTCTCCTGCATCTTTACCCAGTAGCTGGATTCTCCAGGGCAGCATCTTCCTGCCTTCTGATAGGAAAGGCAGCATGTTTGGGATCTCTCTGTAGCCCCTCTTTTCAAGGCTGTCTTGAGCTATGCCCACTAGCAAGTAGCTGAGGCTTAACCACCAGGAACCACACTGGTCCTAATAGGCAGCCCAGACTTCAGCTGTAATGCTTTGCAGTTACACGGGTTGCTTTCATATTGAAGTTGAAGATCACATCTTTTTACCGCGCATAATGAGGGAAACAGGAAACTGATCTCATCTTGGAAGTTCCCTGGCACTTAAAGGAATTGTGCCAGTATCTGAAGACAATGTGCTTAGTTTATTAGGTGGAGCATTTCTTGTAATCGCCTTTTTTGAACATCCCACCCTATCCAAAAGAGCAAGCAGAAGCGAGAATACCTTCTTGTGGAATGAGCATACCCCACAGCTGGACAGTGGATCATTGACCAGAGGATCTGGAAAGGGATTAACAATGCTTTATTTCCTAGGAAAGATTTTAAAACCTGCTATAGCTTAGGGCAGTGAGTGGCAAACACAGCCATACCAGTGAGAGGGAAATTGCTCAAGTGTGAGCCAAGCTGGTTTTTTTGTTTTTTATGTTTTACATGGGACAAGGGACTCCATTTCAGTTCTGGATCAAGAAAAAGGAACGCCTTTAGCTCCCGGATATGTTTTCATTGGACTCCACATTTAATGTTTCATACTTGTGCCCTTTAAAAGTGAATTCTGCTTTCCACTAGAGCCCAATCAGAATCTAGCAAGGTCTTCACCCCATACTATGTGTTTTGGTGTTCTCTCTTGAAGAGGCACAGCAGTGTCTCACAGCTAATGTTCTGGACATCCCTTCCTGGTATGTCCTAATTGATCACAAAGCAGAGGCCCCAACAAAAACATAGAAGAAACTACGTGTATTCATAGTTCCTTGAGTGATTTCACCCCACCCTCCTTCCTCTGGAGGTGTCTTGCTCTGAGTGAGACAGTAAGACCTTAAGACTTTGGAAGGGGATGAATAGAAAGCAGCATTCTGGGACCCCTTTTGTTTTGACACCAGTTCTGAGAGAGATGTAGGCACTCTTCTCCCATGCACCAGAGCTTTCTGTGGTGTTTCACGTGTTGGCCAGTGCTGAGGTATAGTACCTAATGTGTGATTAAAGAAGACCATTCCAAGAAGGCGAGTAATCTCCATATTTGGGGGGAAAGTGAGGTTGAGGCGGGGAATTTGAAAGTGGCAGATAGAGTAGGTGGAACCCCCCATAGGCCCAAATATCTATAGAAGAAGAGTCAGGGCAATTTCTTAGGCTCCAGTCTTTTTCTTTACAGTCATTCAAGAGCCGCCTGCCTCTATTGCACTTGTTCTCTGTTCACCAAATTGACCAGAGTCAATATGACACATGCAGACTCCAGGTCTCAGTTCCTCAGCAACTGACAATAGCATCTACAGCACGTATTCCACAACTTACTATTCACCATAATTGAAAAGGTGGGTATTGAGTGTGTGGAGAGGCTTGGAACCAAAATGGGTTGAAGCCAGGGTGTCGATGCCATTTAAACAAATGGCAACTAGAACCTTGTTGGCAGGCCATTCTCCTCTTAAAAGTCCTATACCAGTTTTCAGGTGTTGTGGATAGTGCCTGAATTGCAACCTCGAGGTTAATTTGCTTTGGATGAGAGCCTCTAGCCATGTATGACTAAAGAAAAAGGAAAGATGGGCCATTTTTACTTCTGAGTTTTCCTACTTCTGTTATACATGGCCTGCAGTTTGCTGGCCTCTATTCCTCTCCTGTGCAATCTGAAGCATTAATATGTATTGTTAACTGGTGGTTAGTAGCCGCGGGTCTCTTTGCAGCTTCGGAAGAATTTGCAACTGAGCTGGCAGGAAGGGGCATCCCCACACCCTCCTCTGCATTGTCACGACAGATTCCTCTGCAGAGTCCCAGCCTGCCGGCCCTGTTTAACATGAGAAGAAAAGCTCATAGGTAAGAGAACCATCTTTCCTTTCCCACCGCTACAGAGTTGCAGCCTTCCATTATCCTTTACTGGTTAACCCGGGAAATAAGTGTCTTTTGGGAAGCGGCCCATGCAGACATCCCATTCCTCACTGTGCTAGATTGCTTGGATGTTTGTGTGAATGTCTGTGTTTGATCATTTCACGGTGTGTCGTCTTCATGCTTGCTGTTCATTTTACCTGGCTGACTGAGCTGCTCCTGTCCGCAGGCCATAGAGGAGGGAACGCTGGAGGAGATAGAAGAGGAGGTGCGCCAGAAGAAATCTTCCCGCAAGCGGAAGAGGGACGTGGACGTCAGCTCATCCACGCCAACCACCAGCACTCGCAGCCGGGATAAAGACGATGACAGCAAGAAGCAGAAGAAGCGTGGGAGGCCACCGGCCGAGAAGCTTTCGCCAAATCCACCCAACCTCACCAAGAAAATGAAGAAGATAGTTGACGCTGTGATTAAATATAAGGACAGGTAACAGAAGAGTGGGATGTTTGTTTGTTTGTTTGTTTCTAAGAAGTCATAGGACATTCTTCAGTATTTCTGCTCTCTGGGTAAAAGTTCACTTTCCTAAATCTCTCCCGGATAGACTTCCTGCTGCTGCATTTGGCTTCAATTCAAGGAAAGATATCACAAGTTAAAAGGACAGTGTGAATTAGGCACATGTCATTTACATAATTTGCATTTTTTTCTCACCATCATGGAGAATCCAAACTGAAGTTGATGGATAGACATGTTGTTCTTCTGGATGAAGGCAGTGGGTTGATTCAAATATTGAAAGGCGCAAATGTGGGTTAATTTGTAGCCGTGCATATAAATCAGTATTAAAATCAGTGGGTAAAACCTCAGTGCCTAGGGCTTGCCGATCGCATGGTTGGCAGTTCGAATCCCCGCGGCGGGGTGAGCTCCCGTCTTTCGGTCCCAGCTCCTGCCCACCTAGCAGTTCGAAAGCACCCCTAAGTGCAAGTAGATAAATAGGTACCGCTTTATAGCGGGAAGGTAAACTGTGTTTCTGTGTGCTGCGCTGGTGCCGGCTCGCCAGAGCAGCTTCGTCACGCTGGCCACGTGACCCGGAAGTGTCTCCGGACAGTGCTGGCCCCTGGCCTCTTAAGTGAGATGGGCGCACAACCCTAGAGTCGGACATGACTGGCCCGTACGGGCAGGGGTACCTTTACCTTTATATACATCAGTATTAAAATCAGGAACTAAGAAGTAATCTCAGTATTACCACTTTTATCAGTTGCCATCATTTCTGATGTTTGTGGTTGAGTGCTGTTGTTTTTGTATCCAAAATGGCACCAACCACAAACAAAATGGAAAGATACCAGTATGCTCAGAACTGCAGAAGTACAGAGAAGCTTTCAGGTGTTAAAAAGGCCAAGCAGACAAAAAACAAAAAATCCCACCAGTGATGATGGTGTGTGCTGAAGTGGGCAGAGAATGCTGATTGCTTGGGGACAGGGAATGCAATGGAGTATCCTGGAAGAAGGCCTGGCTGATTGGCTGGAACAATGTTCATGAGCATTACAAACTGCAACATTTTGTCATAGGTTCCACTTGTCTACCTTGATCCTCTTAAATACCCTTGAGCTGGCTAGATCAATTACTGAGCGATTTGAAGGCTGCTGGTGATCCAGGGGGCCAGGCAATGAGCTAATCCTTGCATCAGATTATTATTTTTGCTTAAGTGGAGAAGGAAATATTAAGCCTCCAACCTTGGCTCATATTGATCATGCAACAGGATGCTCATTTCCTTCTGGTCTCTTGTGATCCATCCTGACAACTTTTATTCAGGACCTTGAGCCTGAACCACCAACCCTGATTTTTCCGTATTTGGAAAGGCTAAAGAGAGTTGGTACTTATCCAGTGATTGCTGGTGTTCACATTCCTAAGTCAACAAAGTGATTAACGTGAGGATGTGACATATTGTGCAAGCCATTTGTAAGAAAAGTCATCTTTGTATTTTGCTGTTGGTACTTCATGGCTATTGAAGACCCGTGGAGACTGTGAGGGAAGCAGACCTCTTTTTAATCGTCTTCCTTTTTCTTGTCTTGTAGCAGCAGTGGACGCCAGCTTAGTGAAGTCTTCATCCAACTTCCTTCTCGCAAGGAGCTTCCAGAGTACTATGAACTCATCCGCAAACCAGTGGACTTCAAGAAAATAAAGGTAATTATTCTTGCCTCGTTGTAGCAGCACAACATTCACCTTTATGTTCTCGTATTTCCAAAATTCTAATACTACCAACAATATAAGGTAGTTGGAAAATGTTCCTGCTGGCCATCCTGATTAGGGCATCCACCATTTTATGTTAGTAGTGCAATTTGTTGTTCACTCAAGATGATAGTGGACTCCAGGAAAGAAGCCCACCTTGTGGAACGCCCTCCCATCAGATGTCAGGGAAATAAACTATGACTTTTAGAAGACATCTGAAGGCAGCCCTGTTTAGGGAAGTTTTGAGTGTTTGATGTTTTAACGTGTTTTTAATATTCTGTTGGGAGCAGCCCAGGGTGGCTGGGGAAACGCAGCCAGATGGGCGGGGTATAAATAAATAAATGATGATGATGGCAAACAGACCTGATCCCATCACTGCAGGGCTATTCTAAGGATTTGTCATGGCCTGTTAAAGCTGAGTTTCCATGCTGTTGTTGCCAACTATGGAAAAGCAATGCCATCTCTAATTGATCACAGGAATAGCTCACTTTTTCTCCCTTAGTTTTGAAAGTCCAGTTTACAGTGTGTTGAAGTGCTGTACTTAATGCCATTCACCACAACAAAGGCAAATGAACAGGAACTGGCCAATGCAACACAGTTGTGACAGACGTGTAGCAGCATCTACAGTGGGGAGACCCAGTATTTTTCTGCATTATTTGTAGGAACACTTTTTGGTAGGCTTGTAAGAACAGTGCACACGGCTCTTGCAGTTTCAGCAGCAGTGCATTGATCCATTTTTGCTCTACATCTTGTGTTGATCTGTTAGGTTGGATGCTGTAGACCTTATTTTAACACATTAGTTTTCATTGCATTTTAATATTCTTGAGAGCAACCTAAATAATGTGCTGTTACCTGAAGTGTGATCCAGCTCTGCTGACGTATTAAATTGATCTCCTGTTTAGCAACATATATTGCTTTATGAATGTAATTTTATTATTGATTTTATGCTGTACACCACCACAATATTTTCTTAATGCTGCCAGTATGGAAAGTTTTGAAAATAAATAATAAGCATGATTTTGAAGAGGGGTGGGTGGGTATAAATATATCACTAAATTCAATTACAGTTTTAAGTATCCTGTGGTTTTTCTAGATGAGGCCAGTGTTGGTTTGCCAGTAAATGCACCTATTTTGGCTCAGAAGCATATTATTTGGTAGTTGCTAACGCGTAAGTGGCTGGTTGGTTTTGCTGGGACTTCTGTTGTGTACATGAGCATTTCAAGGGGCTTCCCACTTAGCTTTCTGGAATAGATGATATTTATGTGTTTCAAATTGGTTTCATAGACTTCATAGACTGGCTCTTTCTAGGGTGGAATATAAAAAACGCTGTGAAAATGCTAAAAGAACGTTTTGAAAAATACATTGAATTGAGTGTCGCATTTGTGTATTACACTTTACAACATATTTAAAACGTTTTATTTGCAGCTGAATCCTAGGAAGAGCAACTGAGCCCTAGCCTGGGCAAGGCTGAGTAGGATGTGTTTCGTTTCTTTCTGCTTTGCCATACCCTTTTTATCTGAATACAATGTACTATATAGATGGTTTTATATGGTTTAACGCGGTGGGCAGTTGTTGCTTTTACTCCCATTACATTAAATCTTTTCCTTTGTTTAACTGCTAAGAGGTAGAGCCATGGACAGATAGAAAGCACAGTATCCAAGGAGACAAAGCAGAACCTATTTAAATACTGATGACTACTGTGCAGACATGACCTGGAACCTGTCCCTTTTGTTCCCTTTCCTTTTCAGGAGCGCATCCGGAACCACAAGTACCGCAGCCTGAATGATCTGGAGAAGGATGTCATGCTCCTGTGTCAGAACGCACAGACTTTCAACCTTGAAGGCTCTCTGGTAAGGCAGTTGCCGCTGTCGTATGAATGGCATGTATGTCCCTGTCCATGCAAAGAAAGGTTCACTGCATCTCTCTCCCTTGAGTCCCTTAAGGTGCGCATTGAACTAGACCTCTTGTTCTGGAACTGGAATTGTCAAAACCTGATTGCCAGCTGTTTATCCTTAGAACAAGTAGCTGCTGTTGTGTCATCCCAGTTATCACAGGGGCTGTAATTTTTTTATGGAACCATGGTACGTTGGCAGTGTATGAAGCAAGTTCTGAGGTTGCATAGAATTGTTATTTGCTGCGTCGTGAGGTTTTCTGAGACTTCAGGGGTGTGTATAATATGAAGTGCCTTGAACACTCAGAAGCACTTTCAGCATGAGCCCTGAAAAGATTTCTCTTTGAGCAAAAGCATTGTGACAGTGTAGCATGATAGTAAACATGTGAACTAGCTTTGTGGAGCTAGGATTTTACCCTGAAATGTGATTTGCATGTTCCTTGCAGATTTATGAAGACTCGATTGTGTTGCAGTCTGTCTTCACCAGTGTGAGGCAGAAAATTGAAAAAGAGGAAGACAGTGAAGGCGAAGAGAGCGAAGAAGAGGAAGAAGGAGAAGAGGAAGGATCTGAATCTGAATGTGCGTACTTGCTTGCTAAGGTTTCTTTTGTAAAAAGTATGTGTATGCAGTTTAGTAAAAGAAAATGCCTGAAAGGAGGAACCAGAAAGTCAGCAAACTGGTATTGGATTGAGCCACGGACTCATGTTCTGTGTACACTCAGAGCATCATATAGGGGAAACCCTTGTGCTGCCACTGTTTTCTCTATCCTTGGAGACTTCTTGATTTTCCTCGAGGGAAAAAAGCCCGTTTTCAGTGTGCAGATGCAAAGCCTTACAGTCATTGTTCAGAACCAACTGGAGGTGAAAGTATTGGTTCTTGATTTAAAAAGGCAATGAAGTACAGGTGGCATAAAGGGAATTAGGCTATATAATGATGGAGCCTTGTCATGAATGGTATTGCATTTCCATTCCTGTGTTCTTTGCTCATGAAGAGATGGGAGCACACAGAGATGGGGAGAGAGAGAGAGCATGAAGGCTGATCCTATCCTGTTGTGGCCTTGCCAATCTTACCTTTTTCTCTTTCCCCTCAGCTCGTTCTGTCAAAGTGAAGATTAAACTGGGCAGGAAGGAGAAAGCACAAGACCGGATGAAAGGACGCAGGCGCACCAGCCGTGGGTCACGGGCCAAACCTGTAGTTAGTGATGATGATAGCGAGGAAGAGCAAGAAGAGGTAACTGCAGGATGTCATTCCCCTCACATTCTTGCCAGTGGTTCTCAAAGGAGTCTTCAAGGACAAATTTGTGCAATTCCAGTGAAGGGAAAGGGGCAAAGAAAGGAAGACAGACAAGTCCTTTTACAGTTTAGGCAAGCACAGAATTGGGTCCCACTGCTCATGATCCAGCCTCTTGGGTTTGTAGTGGACAAAATGCTGAGTTAGAGCCAGGGGCCACTACTCATCCTGAAATTTCCTGGATGACTTTAGGCCAGTATGTCAGTCTGGCTGCTGTGAGGATAAAGGGGGAGGGCACCCTGCATAAAAAAATTAATTGCCTAAAAAAGAGTGACCTATATTATTTTTCTTTCTCCTTCAGGATCGCTCAGGAAGTGGCACCGAAGATGATTAAAGAGACATTCCATGGTGCAGACCTCAAAGCACCCGTCTTTCCAAAGCAGAGATGCTGTATTCCCTTAGCTGCAACGGGTAGCAAGAAACGTAGTGTCGGATGTGGGCAAACTGTATAAAACTCTTCCATATTTATACTGCAGTGAAGATGTAGGACTTGTTTGTGTCTTGCCTTGTCCTCACATCAGTAGCATTTGTAACAGCATTAACTGTTTTAAAAAGAATTATGAATTGGGGAACACTTGATATATATATTTTTTCTTTTTATGGCAGTACTATTTTCAGTTGCAGTATTGAATCACTGTAGTTTTAACCTGTGGGTGCATGTGTGTAGCAGTCCACTTCTTAGTACTGTATTTTATGAAAACAGGTTGAGCAGCCAGCTGCCCACCAGGTGAGGAGAGGGTGGCAGTGGCAACTGTGTGTCACTGGATTTCAAAACAGTAATAAATTAAGCAAAAAGTACACCCCTTTGTCTGTGTGATGCTTTCATCTTGCCGTGTCAGCTAAATAAATTCCTCCAACTGTTGCCATTTTTAAATAGCTCCTTATCCACAGCATCAGGGGTGTCTGTTTGAGACCATTAATCAGCATTCTGTCTCACTTTACAAGCCTTTCTTAAAATCACAACCCATTTCCTAGCCTCTCTTGTGATAACAGTTTTATGTCATTTTTTCCTACCCCCAAAAAATCCATATTCCTTGAACAAACACCCAGCTGTTGGAATCAAATATTTATACAAAGCACAGACATACAAAAAGTACATTGCTGCAGCAAATTAACTTCTGTGGGCCAATTATTTTCTCCGTGCAGCCCCCAAAACTGTGGCAGGTGCTGTTGAGGAGACTGAAGGAGAGGGAAGTCCAAAGCAAAGCCCATCATGTTCCCAAGTTTGGCAAGGGGTCATTTTCAGAAACGGGTGGAAGGCGGGAAACTGGGGGAGCTAAGAAGTGGCAGAGCCCATTTCACAGGAGCGGGGATGGTTCACAGCACCAGAATATACCAGGACCCAAAACTGGGAGGAGCAAACAGGATCATGGGAACAATTTGAGGTGGTGGTGCTTAGCCCTTGGGAGTCACCCATGGCACTCTTACCCAGTTTGGTGAGCCATGTTCGCCTGGTATGGCTGAGGCTTCTCAGGTGATCACAGTCCGTGTAGCGGGCTAGTGCCCGGCACCATCACAATCGGTGTATTTCTGTACTAAAGAGCGGAAGGCCTTCCACACGGCTGCATCACGACAGCAGATGGTGCCACCTCCACGGTATTCCTCCGCACGATTGCGGTTCATGTCCCCAACACAGGCCCAGCCAGGATCACTCTCTGTGCTCACACACCACTTGGAATGGTCCACCATGGAAGCAAAGGAAATGGCTTCATGCTGGAAGGCTATTTCCTCCATATTGTAGACTCGGAAGTGCCCGGAACAATTGGAAGACAGGATCCCTCTGGACCTGAGCCAGAACTGGACGTATAGATTACTGGCGAGAGCTTGGGCCAGCCAGCCTGAGTAGAGATCTAGGTAGAGGAAAAGTTTTTATCAGAAGAGCCTTGACATGACTGTGATGACATATTACCAACCCCTTCTTTTAAATGTGTTGCTCAACACCTCCCATCACCTCCATCTCATCACCTACCATCATCAAAGGAGCGAAACTTTGCAAAGCTGATAAATTCCTTGCCCCCCACCGATCTGAGGGCCACGCTGGAGTTCCAAGGCTCCTCCTCAATGTGTTGCCCCTCTGAAGCATTCAACAAGGCAGGCAGGTCCTGGGCAAAGGTTCCTTCCACGTGATGATCATAGACAAGAGGCTCAGTGTAGAGCAGCTGATTCCCTGCAGCGGAGACAACATCTGGCACATCAGAGCCACTGGCTTGTAAAGGAGCTGTCCCCCAGCTGACAAACCTCCTAATAGAGACACTCAAGATTTACCAGATATGCCAGCTAATAGCCATCCCAGCCAATAGACCTACCTGAGCTACGTTTCATGCTTAAGGGCAAACTCCTGTGTATGTAAACCTTACATACCAAAGGTACATAGGACAGGGAGAGGGATGAGGGATAGCTTGCCTTGAAAATGACTGGCATGGCATATACACTTGCATCTTGCATCACAGCATTGTCAGGGGCAGGAGAAACGCTGTCTTGTTGACCCATTTCCCTACCAATGCAGCTGGGTATCTATCCGGCAAAGTTAGCTGAGAACAGAGAGCCTTCCAAGCCCAACTGTGGCAATTCTGTTCCTTGCTCTGGTTCCACTAGATCATAGATGACAGAAGTGGGTCCCTTGCCCCTAAGTAAGGAGTGTTTATGTGTATGTGCAGAGTAGCTAGAGCTAGAGTTAGGATCCTTTTCTCCTAACTTCCCCTGTCCTGTGGCGTATTTTCCCGAAGCTGGGGATAGTCTCAAATAGTACACAGGGGCCAATTTCTGCCTTAAGCTACTCTGTAAAGTACCACGTACCCCTATGGTGCTGTATACAGGTTTGGTTCATACAAAACACATGTCAATGAAACAGAATTTGCAGGGAAAACCTACCATAGGGAAGCCCTAGCCCTTCCCCACCAGGAGCCTGGAAAGAATCCCAGATACTTCCAGTATTGATGTTCCGTCTGTATCAAGATCCTACACCTACCAATCTCTTTGAATTGGCCATAGGGAAGTGTGATGCACAGGAAGGTCTGCCCATAGGATAGGCCAGTGTGAGGCCAGTCATACTGCTCATCTGCACTGGGTGGGAAATGAGGAGTGCTGTGAAGCAGCCAGAATCCCTGTGTTTTGTCCAGCAGGATGACTCCTAGAAGGGGAAACAAAAACAAAAGTGGGGGTTGAAACTTAACCCAGGTGTGCTGAAGTTCCAAGAGTGTTGTGCCAGGTGCCCAGGTGGCTGGTCTGGCCAAGTCATGATCTACAGCCACCACATAAGTTGACGATAACACAGAACCAGTAGCTGAAGTTCTCAACCTTCTTCAAACTTAAAGACACATTTGCTGCGCTCCTTTGCATGCATTTGGAGAAGAAGAAGAAGAAGAAGAAGAAGAAGAAGAAGAAGAAGAAGAAGAGGAGGAGTTTGGATTTGATATCCCGCCTTTCACTCCCCTTCAGGAGTCTCAAAGAGGCTAACATTCTCCTTTCCCTTCCTCCCCCACAACAAACACTCTGTGAGGTGAGTGGGGCTGAGAAGCTTCAGAGAAGTGTGACTGGCCCAAGGTCACCCAGCAGCTGCATGTGGAGGGGCGGAGACGCGAACCCAGTTCCCCAGATTGCGAGTCCACCGCTCTTAACCACTACACCACACTGGCTCTCAAGGGGGGGCTACCTTTTGTATGGCCATTGAGGCTGGAGAAAAGCTCATCTGGAGGCTCATAATTGAGGCTGGAGACAAACTCCTTTGGAGGCTCATCGTTGTATAGGACATAGGCTGTTTGCTCCTCCTGGGTGAGAAATGAAAGATAGGGTGGTTAGAGAACTGGTCTATTTTCCAAGCTTTCCTCTTCACTGAGTTTATTGAAGCAGCCAATACTTTAGCCCCTCCTCTGGGCCAGGCACTCAAGAGCCAGCCAAACTGCACAAGGAGTCCAGGTAGTTGCACTACTGGCAAATGTAAAAGGGGTGTTTAAAAGCTTTCCCAAAGCTGGAAAAGCACTAACGAGACTTTGGGAAGGAGGCGGGAGGAATATAGGATCCTGTGTTGAGCCCTCACACCTTCTTCCCAAAGCCCAGCACCTCCATTGCGTGACAGCATGAGGGGAGGCAGCAGGGGGGCTGGAGGGGGCTTCCAAAGTTGGCAAGGGCTGCCAAAAAACGGCCTTGAGGGTTGCATGTGGCCCTTGGGCCACCCTGCTGTAAAGGATCCTTGGCTGGACCTTGGAGATCATGCAGCACTTCTTGCAGGAGCCACAAAATAAATCTGAGCTTGAGGAGGGCCATCGCTCAGTAACAGAGCATCTTGTTTTGCATGCAAAAGGTTCCAGTTTCAATCTCTAGCATTTCCAGGTAGTATGCCTAAAACTACAGAGACCAACAGCTAGTCTTTGCAGACAGCATTGAGCTAGATGGACTAACGGCCTCCCTAGATATAAGTTGGCTTCCTTTTTAAATTAATTAAGCCATTTTGAAAGCCTGGGCTCTAATCTAGGCAGCTGAGACAGCCTGCCAGTGGACACACAGTGAACCAGTCTGCCTGGAGTGAAGGCTTTTGCTTTGGGCTGGAATTGAGCCTTCGCAACCAAGGTCACCCTTCCTATCACTCCTACTCATTTGGGATACTGCAAAAGCAGCCTCACACCTCCTTTTCTCAGACTCACCTGTCTCCGGGATGCCTCTTTGTAGAGCTGCTGTACAGTCCGTCCCACGGCTCCTTCGGTACTGTTCATCAGGCTTTTGCCTTGTACCCAGCCCTGGGTCTGGCCATCTAGATACATGTACCGCATGCCCTCTGCTGGGGGGCTACGATGGGGTTTGGGCAGCTTGTAGGCAATAAACCTGAAACCCAAAGCCCATTAGAAATCACACACCTTGCCACACTGGGGACAGAAGTCTGCCCTTTCTACTTAGGACACAGGTGGGCAACATGGTTACTAACTAGACATTCCTAGTTTACAATCCCCTTTTCAAATACCCCACCCACATTTGTTAGGAGTGTAAAATCCTTTATTTATTTATTTTATTGGTTAAAGCACCCTGAAAACTTTGCAGAAGGGTAGTAACTTTGCAGAAGCATAGTATGTAAACCTCATAGAATAAAGCAAGAGTAATAAAAGCAATTAGGTCCAATGGACACACACACCAATCCACAGGCTGCCCAGAGTCATCATAGCAGGAAATGCTCCCCGAGACGGCATTGTGGAGGACGGGCACAGACAACAGCAGCAGGATGGGCAGCATGAGGCCTTTGTCTGAAGTCCCTGCAAGGAATACAGCAACAGCAATGAGTGATGGTCAAGAAGTAGCCTTGAAAAGCATACAGCACCTTGTATCCTTGGTGATTGCAGCCCCACTTTCTGAATTTTCAGCTTCTATTGCAATAAAGCGTCTTCAGCGCTTTTACTGACATGCAGGCAGATTTTTTTTTTATCCAATTCCTCTCCAAGGAAAACAGACTCCTTAGTTAGCCCCTTACTGACCAAGCTGCATAGGAACTTCCCTTGGCCCTTTTTCTTTCCTGTTTATTTCCATGAGCACTCCCCATTAACAGCAGGTAAGAATGAGCTCATGGGACACGGCTGGCACTGTGGCCTAACCACTGAGCCTCTTGGGCTTGCCGATCAGAGGGTCGGCAGTTCAAATCCCCGCGCCCCGAGCTCCCGTTGCTTGGTCCCAGCTCCTGCCAACCTAGCAGTTAAAAAGCACGCCAGCACAAGTAGATAAATAGGCAGGAAGGTAAACGGCGTTTCTGTGCGCTGCTCTGGTTTCGCCAGAAGTGGCTTAGTCATGCTGGCCACATGACCCGGAAAAACTGTCTGCGGACAAACGCTCCCTTGGCCTGTAAAGTGAGATGAGCGCCGCAACCCCAGAGTCGTTCGCAACTGGACTGAACTGTCAGGGGTCCTTTACCTTTTTTAAGAATGAGCTCAAATACCAGCTGTTGATCAGTAGCTGCTAACAGGGGTTCCAGCATCATATTGCAAGATCCTGAAGAGTTTGCTCATGTGAGGAATGCCACCAGCTACAAATGGGACTGAGAGCTACAAGAGCAATGCCCCTCTTAAGACAAGGAGCTAGAAAGTGCAAAACAGATCTGAAACCCATGATGAGCCTCCTGACATTTACACCCAAGAAGATTTCAGGATTCAGCATCTCCCACTACACACAAAGGCGTACTTCACTCTTTGGTGGGGAAAGCAAACAAATCCTAGGTAGAGAAGCTCCCTAAGAGTCAAGACAGCCTGCCAACTGACCATGACAAAAGGGCCCCTGGGCATGTGCAGAGACCTGGGATTGAAAGAGCTGCTGCTGGTTGGGAGATCTATCAGATCAGGGATGGGCAACCTCTTTAATTTATATATATGTTCTGTTTTACAATTTAGAATATTTATTTAAACAACCTTAAAATATCAATGACTTCCCTTCTTCTCTTTCCATGGTTCATTTTACATAACATAAATCCCTGCTTATTTTATATAAAGTAAACCATACACAATTTCCCCCTATATATTCAATAAACATTTTACAATCTTCTTTAAACATATGTTCTTCAGGTCAAGGGGGTGATGATACAATGGGCTAAAGATTTTGGATATAATATTCAGTTAGAATCTTGGGAAAGGTTGTGGAAAGAAGGTACTGTATTAACTTTACTGCATGCAGTGCACTTAAAGAAAATGTTATGGAAATTATGTACAGATGGTATTTTACATCAGCTAAATTGGCTAAAATGTACAAGACAAGAACTAATAAGTGCTGGAAATGTAAGGATAGGGAAGGTATCTTCCACCACATGTGGTGGACTTATTAAAGAGGTAAAGGCTTTCTGGGAAATGGAATATAATGAATTAAAGAAAAAGTTTAAAAATACTTTTGTTAAAAAACCATAAGCCTTTTTTACTGGGTATAGTGGGTGAAGAGATACCAAGGGAAGATAAAAGACTGTGGCAAGAATTCTTTTAGCCCAAAAACGGAAACAAGAAGTACCAATGAAAGAAGAGTGGCAGATGAAGATGGTGGACTTTGCAGAACTGGCAAAGCGGACAGGAAAAATCTGAAACCAGCAAGATCAAGTATTCCAAAAGGATTGGAGTAAATTTATATGATATTTGAAAGATTATTGTAAGCAATTAACATCACTATCAGGGTTGTCTCATGACTTGTAATAATAAATTTTCTATCTTTCTATATTACCGGTAAATTAAATTTGGAGTCATTCTGTAATGAGTGTAATTAGAATTGGAAAACGTATAAATTGCAATGATATCAAGGTTAATTTTGAAAGCCATGAGGCGGGAGGGAAGGAAGTCAATAGGCTCTAAGAGCCAGGGTGGTATAGTACAGGGGTCTGCAACCCATGGCTCCGGAGCCGCATGTGGCTCTTTTACACCTTTGCCATGGCTCTGGGGCGGATACTAGCGAGGGGAGGAGGCGCATTGTGCGCCCCAACACTCCCCACTGTGGCGGGCGCTGTACTGGCTGTGACGTTGCATGGGGGTGGTGCGTGCGTTAGTCACGCGGCGTCTCAACGTCACCTTCCCACCCGCCCGCCCGCTACATTGTAAGGGGCATGTACGCTGGTCACTGCATTGTAAGGGGGCATGAACGTTGGTCACTGTTTTGAAGGGGAGTGAAGAATACACACACACACACACACACACACGAAAAGGTAACTTGTTAATTTAACGTTTATTTCTATGGGGAGGAGTAATTCTGAGGGGTCAAACAAAGAAGTAATAAAAAAAGAGACAAAAAAGTTATTTTTATAATGACGAGTTTTGCGGCTCCCAGTTTTTTTTCCTTCGGAAACGGGTCCAAGTGGCTCTTTTTGTCTTAAAGGTTGCAGACCCCTGGTATAGTGGATAATGATAATGTGAATCTATACAGTGATACCTCAGGTTAAGTACTTAATTTGTTCCGGAGGTCCATTCTTAACCTGAAACTGTTCTTAACCTGAAGCACCACTTTAGCTAATGGGGTCTCCCGCTGCTGCCGTGTCGCCGGAGCCCGATTTCTGTTCTTATCCTGAAGCAAAGTTCTTAACCTGAAGCACTATTTCTGGGTTAGCGGAGTCTGTAACCTGAAGCGTCTGTAACCTGAAGCGTATGTAACCCGAGGTACCACTGTATATTAAGTGGAAAATAATTTTTGTGTGTGTGTGTGTGTGTGTGTTCTTCAGTAATAAGACGAAAGAGGGACAGGGTTGGACTAGATGACTCTGGGGGTCCCCCCCAACTTCTTCTCCCTGCCTGACTCCACGGCGTACTCTGCACATGCCCAGGAGCTCTCTCTGTGATTACCTGCTGCCAGTCTCGTGGGCGGCGCCAGAGAGGGGGGGGGGGAGAGAAAAAGGAGGGCAAGCCCCCCCCTCAGCAGGAGCTCTGCCCCCTCTCCCTTGCCTCCCCACACACATTGCCCACCCAGAGAGACGCTGGGCCCCTTCCGTCCCTTTTCTGACAGGGAAAGAAGCCATTCCCGGCAGCGCTGCCTTCCCTCGCCGCCCCCCGCAGCGGGACCAAGAGGGGTTCGGCGGGGAAGAGCGGGGTGTGGGGGGTCCCTCAAACTGCAAACAGGGCCGCTTACCCAGCTCTCTCTCCGGAGGCGCCGCCGCCGCCGCCCTCAGCCAAGTTCGGGAACCGAAGAGACCGACGCGCCGCTGACACAGAACTCGGCAACTTTCGCTCGCTTCCCCAAAATACAGCCGGCGACCCGGGGAGGCAGGGGTGGGGTGGGGATGGGTCACGTGCCCGCGCCTGGCCCCTCCCACCCCGCCTCCCTGGGCGCCCCCGCAGCGCCTTTCTCTGGGCGGGGCGGGCGCAGGTTGGGGCGCGCCGGCTCCGCTCGCGTCTTGCGCGCAATCAGCGCTTTTATCGGCAGCCGAGTGATTCACGGCGGAGGGAAGGCGGGCTCTCGGGCGCCCCTAGAGGAAAGGAAGGGAGCCGGGGGAGCCTGTAGGCGAGCGCGGGGGGTCCTCCTGTTTTTTCGTGCGCAAAAGTTCTCTTTATTTTATTATTATTATTATTATTATTATTATTATTTGAAATATGGTCGGAGTCCAGAGCGGATTTCATGCTCTTTATTCAGCTCATGTTGTTGTTGTTGTTGTTGTTATTATTATTCTGTGAAATATACTTGGAGTCAAGAGTGGATTTCATGCTCTTTATTCAGCTCATAGTAGTGAGGAATGGAAGTTCCCCAAAAATATCTGCTTTATATACATTATTTACACAATGGGCCCCACGTGATTGGCTAATTCCGGGATTCTCCTGTAGGCCAATCAGGTTGCGGATTCACTTCCACCTGGAACTGGATTGGGTGGCTCCTGTGAACCAATCAGATTGCTGCATTCGGAATCCTATTGTTCTAGGACCAATCAGACTGCTGCATTTTGGATCCTATTCAACTCAGTACATAACATATTTATGCTTTTCAGATTTATACATTTCACCAACTTCAAAACTGCTGTCAGATCATTGGTCATATGTGTACATATATATATATATATATATATATATATATACACACACACAATTTATGATTTTCAGGTTTATACATTCCAGTAATTTTACAGTCATTTAAACATTTCAAAACTTGACTTCATTCCCCCTCTTTCTGCGGTTCCTTACATTTATTTTCAATATCTTCTGCATATCCCAATTGACTTAATTTGCTCATGTATTCATCTGCTTTAAATACCGTATTTTTCGCTCTATAAGACGCACCAGACCACAATACGCACCTAGTTTTTGGAGGAGGAAAACAAGGAAAAAAATATTCTGAATCTCAGAAGCCACAACAGCAAGAGGGATCGTTGCGCAGTGAAAGCAGCAATCCCTCTTGCTGTTCTGGCTTCTGGGATAGCTGCACAGCCTGCATTCGCTCCATAAGACGCACACACGTTTCCCCTTACTTTTTAGGAGGGAAAAAGTGAGTCTTATAGAGCAAAAAATACGGTATATACTCTTATGAAACTGCAGGTTAGTACAATAATCCTGCCAATGTTCTTATCTTTTTACAATTTATCTGTAAGTATTCAATAAACCATTTCCATTATTTTATAAAAAGTTGTCTTGATTTCTTTTTCTTCCTGTAAGTTTTGCCATTTCTGCATATTCCATAAGTTTTCGTATCCATTCTTCTTTTGCTGGGACTTCTACTTCTTTCCATTTTGGGGCGAGTAACATTCTTGCCGCTGTAGTAGCATACTTGAATAAGTTTCTATACAGTTTAGGTAGTTCTGTCCCTACAATTTCCCAAAGAATTATAATGTGCTTTTGGGAACATTCAGGCCTTGGAGAAGCAACTTGTTGAGGAAAGAGCTCAACGGCCTGTCAAGGAAACTCATCAAATCCGGCACTTGGCCAAAAAAAAGAAGGGGGGGGGCAGCCGGTCCTCCTCACTAATGATAACCAGTGTGATAAGTTGTTTCACGGTGATGTTCTTCATCTCTTACACACTATTATCATTATTAAAACACATTTATTCAAAAGTTGGAATACAGCTTTATCCACTGCCATAATATCAGAGAGTGATCACTCCAATCCTCAATCTCTCATCCCTGTCATGTTGGCTTGCCAAATACCCTCAGTAGGAACCCACTAACAATCTGGTTTACATTTACAATTAATATATCCCATCCACAATGAAGGAGAGTCAAGCAGCTTCCAAGAAAGTCCATTCCACAGTCAAACAGATCTCAACTGTCAGAAGTCTCTTCTTAACGTTTAGTCAGAATCACCTTTATGGTCATTTTAACCCACAAATTCAATCCTCCCCCCACACCGCCTATTCATTAAAACAAAACTCAACCACACAAAGACAGATGTTTGACAGTGGATTTCAGATTTCTTCTTATTAAACTTTATTAAAGGACATTCAACCACAGAAGCCTAGGTGCCTTCACGAAGTTAAAGGGGGCAGTAACCTCTTGGGCTGGATATAAAGCAAAGGAGCTGAATAGATCTGCAGACATGGCTGGCTGGAGAACCAGCCTTGGAGGAAGTGGAAGCCCACAGCCAACAGCAAGATCAGGAGCAAGGCCTTGGCTAATGCCCACAGCAAGCTACATGCGTCCCGGAGAGTTGGGCGCTGGGGACAGATGCAAGAGAATGACCTACAAGCAGAAACACAAAAACAAAAGAAGACACCAAACTCCAAGTCAGCTGCACAAGATGGTTTGGTTCTCGGTAGTTCTGCCTTTGGGGAGCTCTTGTCTGCTAAGAAACACCTACGTGTTGCAAGGGATTCTGAGCAGTGTTCTAAGCAAGGCACACAAACTGTTCACAAAGCATGCTAGTCAAGTCTACCACATGAATTGAGATTATACCCTTGAGCCCACCTAACACTCATTTGCGGGAGACAGTATTGCATGCAGTGCCGGATTTACATATAAGCTAAACAAGCTGTAGCTTAGGGCCCCATTCTCTTGGGGCCCCCCCAAAAAATTAAAGGAAAAAAAACCTGGATGTACATTTCCAAAATATAAGATAAAAAAACAAATAAAATAATACCTACATACAGCAACAGTGTTTTGTGTTTTGTAGGCTCCTATGATGTAAGTCATGGGCCCCGCCTGCTAGCCTGCTCCCTAAAATATCTCTGGTTTGCTCATTTCTATATATAGGGTGCCTACATTCTGCATGGACTGATTGCATGGCAACATGTGCAAATGGCTTCAGATACCTATTAGGTCCATAACTTACCATATAGCATATATTCAACACAAAATACAGTGACAATTTGTTGTTGACAAAGGACAGCTGGACATATAAAGGGCCCCATTACCTTCAGGAGCTTAGGGCCTCATCAAACCTAAATCCTGCCCTGATTGTATGGACAATGTGTCTTCCAGGGGACCCTGCTTTTCAGTATCTTCTCTCTGAGAAACCCCTCATCTTTGCAAGAATGCTAATATTCCCTTGGACACAGCCTGAAAACCACCAACCAACCACATCAGCGCGCAATGTCTGTGCCTTCCCTTCTTCTCCTCACCCCGAAATTCTCACCCCACTGTGTCCTCCCTTGTTTGTATGATATTCTCTGATAATCTGCTTGATCACTTACCAGGAAGGGAGCTGCTCTTTGAAACTGATTCTGTTTAGTTCCAAACATGGAAGCCTTTTCTGGGAGAACAAAAAAAGGATATGTTGAGATTCAAGTGATTGGCTGAGCATGTGTACTGTGAAAAGCCCTATATTCTGCTGTAGACCAAGAATGCCCCCTAGAGCGAGGAATCTGGCACCCCTGCAGTGAAACACGAATGAGTTTTATTTCCAGATACATCAACATCTGGAGGACCACAGGCTTCTCACCCATGATGTATATTTTTACACCTTCCTTTTGGCAGCAAGGAGTCAGACAGGAAGAAATGTGGCAAGGTTGAACACTGAAGGTTTTGATTCTCTGCTACCTCAGTTGTGCTGCTTGGATTCTGAAGTTTCTGGGGTACTAAGGCAGGGTTTACCGTATATGCTATCATTTCCCCCTTACATTCTGTCTGAACCCCAGGAATGACACTGACTTGAGCCCATAAACATTTCACATAAACCACAAAGGTCACGTCCCCTGACTCACATGCCCCCTGCACTTTGCGCATATAATTTGTGCCCCTCATACCATCTGGTCACATGCTCGTTCCTCTAAAAGAAAGCCCCCATTCGAGGTCCCCACTTGTTCTGAAAGTAGCTCTTTCTGGAATCTGAAACAGAACATAGTATTACATCTCCAAAAGGAAAGAAGCAAAACAGAAGGCAGGACAAGAAAGGACACTGTGGCGATGGCATGATATATTGTGGGCCCAAAACATAGTTACTTTGATTGTACTTCCTTCTTTCTCACCTTTGATTCTGCTTGAACCCTAGGGAGAATGTTATGTTGATTTGTAGGTCCCCAATGCAGCATTTACCCAAGCACGCGTGTGCGCACATGCACACCCACACACTGTAGCAAACTTTAATACTAATCCCAAACACTTGCATTTTAAGAGAAAACACACAGGTAACCCTGAAATACACCCAGGGGTGTCTGTTTTTGCTCTACAATTTCCAGGCAGTTATATTCATAAAGTGGGAGGGAACACTTCATCACATTCAATAACCTCTGGTGCTTCAACTATTATTCCCGGATAGTGAGATTTGTGAGGGCCCTGTCCAAGGCCACTCAGGTGGGTTTGAACAGGCCTCTGTCATAACATCAACGTCGTCGTCGTCGTCATCATCATCATTATCATCATCATCATCATTTCATTTCATTACTGGTTTTTCTTTTTAAGGAGGGGGGGAATCAAAGCTGTGTACAACCCCCATTAAACATCAGATAAAACAATCCAGAATACAAAATTACAGAAGAAAGACAGATATAAAGTATACATTCAAAGCTACATATTTAACAGGAAACTAAATTATCATCTTAAAGTTATTTCAAAATAAAACATTCCAAAAGAGATCAACTACGGAATGCACATTTAATGTGGTAAAGTTAACAATATGTACTGTCTGTTTGTGTGTGTGTGTGTGTGTGTGTGTGTGTGTGTGTGTGTGACAAAAGAAAACATTACTAAAGGAATTTTATTTATTTATTTTTACATACATACATACATACATACCCTGCCCATCTGGCTGGGATTCCCCAGACACTCTGGGCAACTCCCAACCGAATATTAATAAGACAATACAACATTAAAAACTTCCCTAAACAGGGCTGCCTTCAGATGTCTTTGGAAATTAAGATAGTTGCTTGACATCTGCTGGGAGGGCATTCCACAGGGTGGGTGCCACTACCGAGAAGGCCCTAATTTAAAACAGCATAATTAGCAAGAGAATAAAATATTATCATAAACATAGAACATGCTGGCTAAACAGTTCACTCATCTATTCAGTCTGCCTTTCCAGTTCACCATAAGCAACCATTATTGCTTTCAACTTACAGTGCCATTTCCTGCTGAGCTTCCATCACACTGTCCTCCAAGAGGGTGATGTTTCTGTGCAGCTCCTTTGTTGTTGGAATTAAGAGAAAGAGAAACAAAAAAAGCAACACCTGTTTTTTAGACATTAGAAATCTCTGTTCTCTGAATCCCAGTTCATTCAGGCTGCAGACTCAATTATCAGCCATGAACTGGAGGGGAAAGGCGAATATTATATGTTACGGATTTGAGGATGAGGATTAATTATATTTTCTAGTCCAATGATTTGGCCTGTAAAAAAAGTTCAGGATTTCCCAAGAATACGGGAACTAATTTGGAACTACTTTGAACTTGCCAGGGCATGTCCAAGCTTTATGAGGAACACCTGAGGGAACTGGGTATGTTTAGCCTGGTAAGGAGGAGACTGAGAGGAAATATGATAGCCACCACTGATGATAGCCATCTTCAAATATCTAAAGTGCTGTCCCCATGGAAAATGGAGCAAGCTTATTTTCTCATGCTCAGGAGGGCAGGACCCAAACCAAGGGATTCAAGTGAGAAGGAAGAAGATTCCAATTAAACTTCAGGAAGAACTTTCCAACAGTAAGAGCTGCTTGACATTGGAACAGACTCCCTGGGGAGGTGGTGGACTCTCCTTCCTTGGAGGTTTTTAAGCAGAGGTTGGGTGGCCATCTGTCAGGGATGTTTTACCGTAGTTGAGATTCCTGCATTGCAGGGAAATGGACTAGATGAACCTTGGGCCTCTTCCAACTCTACAATTCTATTAATCTATGATTCTCTGGGATGGTTGGGACATACCTGGCTCTTCAGAGACAATCCTTGAATGGTGGTGCTGAGTTTCTCAATCTGGTGCTGTCTCTGAAACATCCATAACAAAACAGAACTCTTTTGTTCAGGTTCCACCCACAACAACAAAGTTTCCTCAACTCCTAACATTCCTCCTAGCCTGAAATACTAAGTATTACTAGTGATGATATGGGGTCTGGAAAAATATGATATTATTCATCTCTGTATGTTCAAAATTACACCCTCTTTTATGTACTTAAGTACTATGAAAAAAACAGTCTGTTTCCAGCCTTAGATGCTGCCTTCAAGTTGCGCTTCCTTTGCAACACATTCCTACAAATAAATTGTAAGAGCTGTTGTCCAAGCCATGGTAGCAGCTAAGAGATCCTGAGAGCAGTTTGTGGAGTTGAGCCTTGCTTCAACATTAAGTCCTTCCTTGAGCCAAAGAGACAAAGTTGCCTTAACTTACCACCGGGAACATGTGTATATCGAAAGCTCAAATACATCTGAGTTTACCTGTCTGATCCTGTCGTTCTTTGCCTGCCACTTGGCCTCCCATTCAGACAAGTGCCTCTGTGGAGTAAGGTTTAAAAAAAGAGCATTCTTGCATTAGCAGCCTTGTCATTCAGACACAAATGCACAGCCACTTACCATCTGAGCTGTTTTCTATTCCTTTAGATCAGAGGTGCAAAGGTCAGGAAATATGGAAGGAGTGTGGTGCAATGCGTCAGTGCATCTAACTGTTAACCAGAAGACTGGTGGTTCAAGCCCAAACAGGGATGGCTGTGGGCAGGATTCCTGCATTGCAGAGGGTTGGACTAGATGACCCTTGGAATCCTTCCTAACTCTACAATTCTATTCTCTGACCATCTGGAGAGCATAGGACTGGTTACCCCTGCCTTTGGGTCCCATTTCTGTCTCAGTCAAGTTGGCATGCAACCCTGGAAACCTCCTTTCCCTCTGAGCAAGTTGGGAGCAAAGTCCTGTGCTCCAAAAGCAGAAAGCACACCCTCAAGCATGTCACCAACAAAAGCAGGAATACCTTTGTTAACTTCTAATGCCTCCATTCTCAAAACTAATATCCCAAAGTATGTTACTATCAACACATTCCAGAATGCTCCTCCTAGCTATAGCAGTTCGAAAGCACACCAGTGCAAGCAGATAAATAGGTACCACTGCAGCAGGAAGGTAAACTATCCTATCAGAGTGAGTACTTCGCTTCTAGGTTCTATCATTGTTCCTGGGTTTGCCTTGTTTGTTTTTCTTACAGTTCATGGCCAGGTGTGAGGAACCTATATCCCTCCAGGTGTTACTGGACTATGTCTCCCATCATCTTAACTATTGGCCATGCTGGATGTGGCCAATGAGGGTTTGAGTCCATCAACATCTGGATGTCTGCAGGTTCCCCATCTGCCTTATGTATTGATATAGAGCCATCAGCTGGTCCTTATACAAAAACATACAAATAATGTGACCTTCACCTTCAGTTCAATGCCTTCTGTTCTCAGCTCCTTTAGGATATCCTTGTTGGACTTCTCCTCCAACTGTTGCTTGAAGACCTTTGTGTAATGATAGTCAAGTCAAAGTTGATTTCTTTACAATATGCAAGTCAATTATAGTAAGAACAAAAGATTTCATGATTGGGCACATGGAGGGAAGCAGTTCTGAGAAGCACGCTTAAGGAACTGAAACCTAGGACAGCAATCATTTTGAGACAATTTGCGGTTAAAACTTGCACAGTGTTAAGTAGAGTTGGTCCATTTGCCCCACCAATAAAATATTTGAGGGGGCTGGGGGCCCTCAAAGCTGATGGGCATTGCCATTCAAATGGTGTGCTTGCACTGCATCTTGTGAGCACTTTCAAATGCTGGCTTGTGAAAAAGACTGACTGCACACAGAAAAAGAGCAGGCCTGGATTAAGGTTAAACCCATGTCTTTGGCATTGCTAGTTTTCTACTTGCAATTAGTTTTTGGTTCTTTGCTGGCTAGGTCACCACTCAAACATGTGAATTCCTCACTTGCAGTGTGAAGTGGCACCATCTAGGAAAAGTTTAATGACTTGATCCTGCCGCAAGGACAACCAAGACCTTCAGGAAGATGGATGGAACCTATGCTGGTTGGTCCCAACTAAATTTGCCACATCAAGCAGCTCTCACCTTTTTTTCCAGTTCTTTAACAGTCTCAGCCATTCTCCGATTTTCCTTCTGCTGTAATTTAGAGAAGAGATGGAAAGTTCTAACTAAGTCTTGCTTCCCAGAGACAGAACAGACTGAGTTCTGTAGCCTCCTCTATTCAAACACACAAACCTGCACAGACTTTCCTCTTTCCCTTTCAGATTATGGGAAGGGAAGGACTCTTAATCTCAGGGTCATGGGTTCGAATCAAGCCCCACTTTGGACAAAAGATTCCTGCACTGAAGGGGGTTAGACTAGAACTTCCAACACTACAGTTTTATAATTCTATGTCAATTCTTTCCCCCTCCTGCCACACACAACCCCCCCCCAACCATACATTTTAAAGTACTATAATACGACTTTAAACAGTTGTGGCTTGCCCCAAGAATCCTGGGAACTGTAGTTTGTTAAGGGTACTGAGAGTTGTTAGAAGATCCCTATTTCCCCTCCCAGAGTAGTTTAACAGCCCATCCCTCTTCCCAGGGAACGCTGGGAATTATAGTTTTGTGGGGGAAATAGGGGTCTTCTAACAACTCTCAGCATCCTTCACAAACTATAGTTTCCAGCATAGGCTTAGCTGGGGGGAGGCAGCTGCCCCATCAAGTAAAACAACAGAAATACTTAACTGACCAATCACATTGGTTCTTCCCCCAAAAAAGTCCTGCCCCCAAACAAAGTCCTTCTCCCCTCACAAAAATCCTGGCTACACCCATGGTCCCCAGAATTCTTTTTTTTGGGGGGGGGTCATGACTGTTAAATGGGTACTTTAAATTTATGGTGCAAATGTGATATCAAAGTAAATGTGTATTATCGTATGATGCTATCTATTTGAAACTGTATGTGCCTTGTTGTTTTGTTTTTGCTATACATACTCATTAGTTGGAGTGAATGTCTTATATTTTACCCCTGAACATGATCAGAATTTATACAGTATAGCACTTCTGTTTCATGTACAGCAATACTATAAAGTAAGTAGAAGTATTCTGCAGATGTGGGGACGTAGGCTTGAAATGTCTTCTCTAGGGCAAAGTAGTAAGTTCAAGTAACTACTTAATTCGTTCCAAAGTTCCGATTTTAACCTGAAACTGTTCTTAACTTGAGGTACCACTTTAGCTAATGGAGCCTCCCGCTGCCACGCAATTTCCGTTCTCATCCTGAGGTAAAGTTCTCAACCCGAGGTACTATTTCCGGGTTAGCGGAGTTTGTAACCTGCAGCGTCTGTAACCTGAGGTGTCTGTAACCTCAGGTACCTTATTTCCTCCTTTTAGCAGAGCACTAGCTTAGCACGCAGAGTTCCAAATTTAGTCCTCCAATGTCTTCAAGCAGAGTTAGGAAAGACTTCCCCCCTCAGGCCTGAAGAGCCATTGCTGGTCAGCACCAACAGTCCTGAGCTAGGTGGACTGGGCACACTTCCAGTGTCTCCATCATGTTGCACCAGCTCAGGAGAAAGAAAGCAATTTTTAAAATAAATTGGGTGCTTATTAACACTGAACTCTGTTAGCATCATCATAGAAATCTCTTGGGTGAGATTCATTTTTATAAACCCCATCAGTTCAGTGAGTCAGGCCCCGTCAAAATTGGCTTAGGAGGGAGAAGGAGTTGGGGCCACGACGACCGCACAACAGTACAGTATGCAGAGGGAGGGAAGGAATCCTTTAATCTTGCATCTTGCACAGATTGAAGGTTCCTCTTACCCAGAGGCTGAATTCCAAATGCTAGTTTTGTTTTTTCTTAAAATGTATGTAAGAATTCAGATAAGGAGCCGGGGAAATGTGCAAAATAGAAAACAATATCTCTGGACCCAGGAAGAAGCAGAAGCTATGAGCTAAGAAGCGAAACATAGAAAACAACAGTATATAATAATGTCTGTTGCGTTAATATTTCAAAATAAAGTGCCGTCACTTTTAAGTACTGTTTAAAGCACTGGACTTCAAAACCTTTAACTGTTGATTCTAAAACACGGATTCCCCAACTGCGGTCTGCAGACCAGTTTCGTTCAGGTGGCATGCTGTAAAAATATAATTAAAATCACACAGCATCTAGCACAGTGCATTATCACTGTTACAACAGTCAGAAAAATAATTTAGTGGTCTGCCAAGACCCTCAGCAGTTTTCAAGTGGACAGTAAAGGGAAAAGTCTGAGATCCACCGCTGGGGGCCTTTTTTTGACTGGAAGGAGGCTTATAAACAACAGTGACACAACACAAGGGAACAAGATTGTTTTATCTCCGCCCCGCCCCCCCTTCATCCCTCCGGCAAACACACTGGAAAAAGGCAAGAAGCTGTCCTGATTAAATTGTGGGTTTTTTTCCTTAAACTCATTACATGGAACAAAGGGCCTTTCCAGAAGGAGAAGCACCATTGGAACTTGGGCTGACCTAAGAGGAATAGAATAAGAATGCCACAGACAGGGTTAAGATAATATTGTTAAGGCTTGGCTTGCTTATCTATCGTGTTGATGGCCCTCCTTTGTTCATAGAACTCAGTGCTGGCTGGCACTTTCCCACAGGCCTGCCTTCAGTTCTGTCCAATGAGAAGAGAGAGCAGCAGACGCCTTGGTTAGCTCCTGAATAGACACACCCGTGATAGCCAGGTGCTATCGTGAGAGGTATTGAATTACACCAATCGCTCCTGAAGTAGGCATTTAGACTAAATCAGCATATGGAAATTGGTCCTTATCTTTACTCTTTCCCCCTGATGTTCCCTGAAGTCACCCTCTTCAAAGCAGGGTGGGTGGTGCTGACTTTCAATAGTGGCCACTACAGAACAGAAGGAGTGTGAATGTTTGCCTTAAGGCAGAAAATGGGATTTCTGTGCTAAAAGACTGACATTCGAAACAGCTAAGGCAGAGGTTTTCAACCTTTTTGAGTCCACGGCTCCCTTGACCAACTACATTTTTTCTGTGGCACCCCTGTGGGGCTCAGGAGCCCAGTTATGTCACCCCATGGGTAGGCAAACTAAGGCCCAGGGGCCGGATCCAGCCCAATCACCTTCCAAATCCGGCCCACGGACGGTCCGGGAATCAGCATGTTTTTACATGAGTAGAATGTGTCCTTTTATTTAAAATGCATCTCTAGGTTAGTTGTGGGGCCTGCCTGGTGTTTTTACATGAGTAGAATGTGTGCTTTTATTTAAAATGCATCTCTGGGTTATTTGTGGGGCATAGGAATTCGTTCATTTTCCCCCCAAAATATAGTCTGGCTCCCCACAAGGTCTGAGGGACAGTGGACCGGCTCCCTGCCGAACAAGTTTGCTGACTCCTTGCCTGCAGAGCTGGCAGTCTCTCACTCTTTTTCAAACACCCTCCCTTGTGGAGTGTTCCCTCATCTCCTCTCCTCTCTCCTTGGGAGTCCTCTGGGCTGCTACTTCTGTCCCCCATCCCCACCCCAAAAAGAGGTGCCTCCTCACACTGTCCCACAGGGAACTGGGGCTTGTCTGCCCATTCCCAACAGCAAGGGCTGGTGGACTGGCTGGCTGGGCTCCCTTGCCCACTTGCTTGCTTACTCCGAGGCCACTTCAGCTCCTGGCAACCAGCACCCCCTGGCCAGCCCCAGAGGCACCATTTGCCTGAGGAGCTTGTAGCCAGGGCTGCTGCACCAAACAGCTGTGCAAGCCTTTGGGAGACAGAGATGTGAGAGGACACCAGAGGGAAGGAAAGAGGGACAGAGGCCAGTGTTGCCCACGGCACCCCTGACCATCATTCAAGGCACCCCAGGGTGCCACGGCACACTGGTTGAAAACCACTGAGCTAAAGGGATGCAACATCCATCCAATTCATCCATGGGACCATTCCAGTGGCACCTTCCCTCCCCTCAGCAAAAATTTGCAGGGAGTGCCTAGAGCTTCATGCCACAAAGCCAGTCCCCACACCTCTTTCTTTCCATGAAACAGTGACTGTACAAACGTCTACCAAAGAGTCTGGGGGTGGGGGGAGAGAATAAAGGAGTCCCAAAGATTCCCTGCAAGGGTCTCACTTGCTTGTGGATGCGCAGTTGGCGTTGACGGCTTCGATTCTGGAACTCCCTCAGGGCGTCCTGGGCTTCCTCCAGCTCCTCTTGCAGTGCCCGGGTCTTCTTCTCCAGGGGTTCAAAACTGCAGAGGGGGAGAGTCAGCTGTATCCCCCAGGATTGAGTGCACCAGGACCTTGCAAGAAGTTCTTCCCTTACTGAGTAAGGGCCTAGCCTCCCTGCCAGAGACTCCTGTCTCTTTCACTTGTTGTCTGCCTAAAATATGTTCTGTTACCCCAAGCATCTACTTGACACAATCCAAGAGATATATTCCAGCATCCTTTGTAACAGTGCATCTCTTTTTCAACTAGTGCAACAATGGGGAAATGGCTGAAAAATCTATTGATATAGGGGTGTAGCATGCAGGGCATAGCTGTCAACTTTTCCCTTTTCTTGCAAGGAATCCTATTCGGAATAAGGGAATTTCCCTTAAAAAAAGGAAAACGTTGACAGCTATGGTGCAGGGTGCCCGGGAGCCGTGGCCCCTGGTAAACAATTTTTGAAGGGGTGCGAATCAGGCAACGGCAACCAGCGCTACACCACTGTATTAAATACCAACCAGAGGAATAGTTACTGCTGCTTCCTGCGAAGGTTGGCTAATGTTCAGGCACCAAACAGCCTGAAAAACTGAACTGGAAATAAAACACACCCTTTGTAGGCAAATCTAGAGCAGCCACTGACAGTTTTTTGCCCTGTGCCCCATCCCTAGTTTTGGGTGCCCACTCTGAGAGCCTCTCACCTCTTGGCCTGCAGCAAGGAGCAGAGCTGGGCCTGATGTCCCAAGAGTGCCTCATATTGGTTCTGCCAGACTTCACCATGAGCAAGTTCTTCGTGGATCCACTCCTGCAGCCAAGCGTTCTCTTCCTCAAAGTTTCTGGGTTTAGATGGGGAGAGACTAAGTGAGGGCTGGGTGGGTGGTGGAAGAGCCATTGTAGAATCCCCAAAGATGGCAAAAGTGATGGCTCCTCAGCTTCAACTCATGCCTAAAGACAGAGATCTAATGGCTGTCCATCAATTTTTGTATAGAAGAACCTGGTGCAATTAGCCAACAGAAAATATGAAAGCATAATAGGGGATATTACATTATGTACCTCCATTATTCTTGTTAGTTTGTTTTATTTCATACTGTGCTGTTGCGGAGGCTACAGAAGCAAGGGAATGACTGGCATGATATTGTGGGGAAAGGCCAGGAATCTTATCCCTTTCCCCTCAGGCCATTTTTGTCCCCCAAACAAAAATCGCTCCCCACATCCGAAACTGCTTGCATAGGAGCAGGCTGTAAATCTACCCTCTTAAAAACTGAATTTGTTGCTTCCTTTTCCTACCCTAAGATAAGGTGGAAAAAAATGTTCTTTCCCAACTCAGAAAGTCGTGGACTCTGCTTCACTGAAGGTTGTTTTGACAGAGGTTGGGTGACCTTTTGCCAGCGATTCTTTAGCTGTGATTCGTCCATTGCAGGGGGTTGGACCAGATGACCCATGGGGTCCCTTCCAAATCTATAATTCTATGATTCTGTGTTTCTAGCTGTCCCTTACCCTGCTCTACCCAACTGAGTGTTTTATATTGTGATTTAACTCTGTTAAATGCATTCAGTCGGCCCTACCCTCCAAAACTATTGATGGAGAAGTTGAGCCTTCATTAATAAGAACTCTCTCTGCACCCATTCTCTGAACAATGATTTTGAACCACTAGTCCTGTACTAGTCAGGATCAAAGTATACAAGATGTTGTTCATGTCTTTATTCCTTTTGTAGTTGGGTGGTTTTAAAACAAATAAATAGCAGGGGTAAAGTTTAGACTATTTGCCCTTGTTTGAACTTATCCCTCCCCTCAGCTCCCGCCACCATGTTTGCTGTATGTAATGGAAAGGAAATTACTGCAGCCTAATTCACATCAGGACGATGGTGGGCTGTGGTGGGACAAAGTGTAAAAAATACCCTTCCGTACACTGCAGCCCCAGTCTGGTTCAGTCTGCACAAGGGCTAAAGGAGTGGATCACATCTCATTTACCCCTCAATGCTCTACATTTGCTTATCTACTTTCTAGCACACACTTGCAATATTGGGCGACACATTGCTCACTGTCAGCTTCTCAAGCCACAAACTGAAAGCTGTAGGAAACGTACCCTCTTTGCTTCAGTTTGTTGTCTCGACTTGGTGCCACATCCATGATGCTCAATTCCTCAGTTGGTCACTTTCTTTTCTAGAGAAAAAAATCAACACATGTGCCAGCATGGACTTTGGAGAGACTGGGGGTTGGGGGAGTTAGCTGATTGTGCTGTTTTGGATGGGGAGGGGGGAAGAAGTTGAAAAGGAAGAGGGAAAATTTCCGCCACAGCACCCCCAAGGATGGAAATACAAAAAACAAAATAAAAAAGTAGAGGACCACAAAAATACCACATCCATTCCTGCAAGTTAGTTATAGAAGAAACAACAAGGCACTTACTTCTGGCAAATAGGAGCCAGTCTGAGCTAAATTGGGGCATCAATTTATTGCCAACATGCAGTCCAGCTGAACAGATCTTCTGAGATTCATCACGGAGCTCTGGTTGCCATCACATAGCCACAGGTTGCTTAGCAACCACCTGAACTCGGATACTCTGGCCTTGAATACACCTGCTACTTGGTGTCCTACTATGATTAAGTTTAGTTAAAAGTTTCTTGGCAATCCCATCTGTGGGCTCCAAATTCATAAGACCTGTACACAGGCATTCTTGAAAGGCATTATTGGTGGTTTACAGAGTTGTGGAATTTCTTCCTCCTTTGAGAGATTCAACCTTTTGCATCTGAGCCAGCTTTCCCATTTGATCTGTGTCAGGGAACTGCCATCAGGGCCAGAGGGAGAGAGCGGGCTCCGGAGGGGTCCCAGAGAGCGTCCCGGGATGGGGAGAGGCAGCCCATCTTCTGGGGAAGAGAATCAGCGTAGCACCAGTGGAGAAGGGGGTCAGATGGGGGAATCGGCGAGGCGGTCCCATGACTCCTTGCCAGGGACCAGCGGGGAGAGTAAGGGTCCTCCGCTGCCCACACCCTCCTTGCGCAGAAGGCTTTCGCGCAGAGAGAGTAGGAGGAGACTAGGCGTCAAAGAGCTTGTTTGCTGGAAGAAGTTCAAGAAACGCCCACTGACGGATTCTGCCAGCGATTGAGACAGCCACGGGTGAGTGGCTGTCCGGACAGAAAAGGTTCACTCAGGCAACCCAGCCAGGTGTTGCACCGGTTTACGCACGAGCAACCCCTAGAACCATTACAATCTGCTACCGTCGTTTTCTTAACTGAGATCTTTAATATTTTTGGGTTTTGTACAATTAAAGTGTGTTAAAATTACTTGGAAATTATGGTTTGGGGGATTAATTATGATATAAACAGTTTGTTTTCCTAAATTGTGTGAGACAATGTTTAAATTGCCAGACAACAGCTTAAACAGGAAAGCTGGTTGCCTCAGAAGTCTGATTTCCACTCATATGGTAAACATGAGCTCTGTTCCTTCATACTGCAAGTGTGGGTGGATCCTTCGTTCTACATATCTCCATATCTCCATATCTCCATATCAGGAAAAAGGATTCTAGTCTAGCCCCCTCCCAGACATCCTACATACTGCTTTTCTAAGTGCAATGATTTATTTGTCTTATTGCTGCAATCTTAAAACGGTAACGGCCTTTGAGTAGTTTCTGTAGACAACAAATATAAAAGGCAAATTGATAGAAAGGACAATATAGTAAATAAAAAGACAATAGACAAATATAAGCAATAAGTTTATTGGTACAAAATGGAAGAGGCGGGAAGTCATTCATTTATGAAGAATATTATGATTTTAAAATTACATATTTATTCTGTTTTGTGTGTAGTAATATCTGCTGACTTAAGAATGATGACAATAATAATCACGAATATACTTTGAAAACAAAGAATATGTATACTTGTAAGATGTAAAGCTATGATGTAAATATATAATTGTGAGTAATAAAAGGGGGGAGATTTATTTGTCTTGCAGAAGCCCCCATGTGAGCCCCCACAGGCTACCAGAAGTGCTGCTACCTAGGCACAAGTTTACTGTTATCAGAACTAAGCCAGAATGTACACAAAGGGTCCTTAAAATCAATTTCAGTGTTTAGATAGGAGGCTGTAAGTCTCCAAGAGAGCATTCACTTCTTATTCCTTGTTCAGCACCTGCAGAGCAGGCAGAGCTGCATGATCGCAATGTGTATATGAAACAGGGGCTGTTCTCTCCTGCTTTGCGCAAATGGACAAACAAGCCAAGCCGGGGACAGCTTAGTGTTGCATTAAAACCTGGGCTTGTGGTTTGTTTCTTCTTAACAAACCAGGACTGCTAGCCAGCCTTAAACCCAAATCCTGACTTGTTAAGGAGAAACAAACCCTGAACACTGTGCCATCCTTCTCCAGCCTGCTGTCCTGATGTTTTGGGCTACGAACTCATGAAAATTGGGACATTCTAGAGCTGTACCATAATGAAGGCTGATTGCCAAAGAATTGGTGCTTTTGAATTATGGTGCTGGAGGAGACTCTTGAGAGTCCCATGGACTGCAAGAAGATCAAACGTATCAATTCCTAAGGAAATCAGCCCTGAGTGCTCACTGGAAGGACAGATCCTGAAGCTGAGGCTCCAATACTTTGGCCACCTCATGAGAAGAGAAGAATCCCTGGAAAAGTTTGATCCCTGTATGGACCAGCTGCATATTCCTGCATTGCAGGGGGTTGGACTAGATGATCCTCAGGGTCCCTTCCAACTCTACAGTGCTATGATCTGCTATGATTCTGCTATGAAAAGACCCTGATGTTGGGAAAGATGGAGGGCACAAGGAGAAGGTGACGACAGAGGACGAGATGGTTGGACAGTGTTCTTGAAGCTACAAACATGAGTCTGAGCAAACTGTGGGAGGCAGTGGAAGACAGGAGTGTCTGGCGTGCTCTGGTCCATGGCGTCACAAAGAATTGGACGTGACTAAATGACTAAACAACAACAATTCTAAAGCATAGAATGTCCCTATTTTCATGCAGAATGTTGAAGGGTATCCCTGGCCAGTGGTCAGGGATTTATAATCCAAAACATCTGCTTCCTACTTTGCCCTTATACAAAGCAGAGAATAATTGGGCTTTGTGAACAAGTCAGGCCACAGCTCATTGTCAAATGTGAACACAGCCAATGATGGAATGAAGAGGGGTTTAGATTTGATGGCAATGCTAAGGAAACCCCACCTTAATGATAATGAGGCAATTAAGCCTAAACCCGAGAAGGGAGGAGAACTGTTTCTAAACTATCTAATGCTGGAATGTTTTGCAGGGGGCATTATTAGGCAAACAATCTGTAACCCTGGCAACCAGGTGGCTTTGATCAGCCCCATAAAGGATACTGTTATCTGAGGAAGAATTTATAGCACTGGTGATTTGAATTATGCAAGGTTTGCAGCCTTGCTTCAGAGATAATGAGATACACTTGTAGATGTGACCACTTAGGGCTAATTACGGGTTACATTAACCACATGATTTTTAAAGCATGCTTAACACTGGTACTTTTCTTTTGAAGAAAAAGCTGCATTTATTTATTTTATTTTAGCATTTATTTATCAGATTTTTAAAACAAAAAACCAGTAAAACTGAACCAAATAGGATGTCATTTTGGTTGTAATGTGGGCCCAGTGCACAACTTGTACACATAAGCAACAGAGGCCATGATAAACTTCCATGTGGAAGCATCCACTATTGTGGCATTTTCAGGAACATGGATTTAGTTTGAAAGCACACAATCACCAACTGAAAACACCAATGCTGCAAGTGGGTACTCAACCCATATCTACCACACTTAAAACATTATAGCTGTCTATTCACTGCAGAAGACAGCAGGGGTCTGCTGACTGCAAGGAACCAGCTCCCCTACAGAGAAACCTCCTCCTCCTTCTTCTTTGGCGATCACTTGTAGCCGAGTAAGATTGTGTTCCATAAACACGGTTTTAACAATGAGTCCGTAAGTGACTGTGGAGGCCAATTCTGGATCCGCACATCCTTCCACAGTGGGGACATAGGTTTCTGGGTAAGAGTTCATCATGGTGTGGATTTGCCAATCGTGCCTTCCTCTTAGCACCCATGTGCATGCTAGCACTAGATTGGGTGCTCAAGGGGGGGTGGAGAGATGGGACACAGGGCTCCTGCAGAGCTATAGCTAGGTGATCTTGCACCCTTGGCAGAACCGGCCAGATTGCGCCCCCTAGCCATGGACAAATTAGCTCTTCTTTCCACCTCTTATCCAACCCCACCGACCCACCCATTCAATTCACCCTCTATTTAAAACTATTTCTTATAAGGAAATAATCAATATTTTTATCTATATTTATTGACATATTTATAGTCAATTTTGCGCCCCCCCCCATCGCCTGTGCCCCTGCCGGGGGCCTTCCTCATCACCCCCTAGCTACAGCCCTGGGCTCCTGCACCTTTAATGTGTAGAAGAGAGAATTTCAACAAGTATAGCTTGCAATGCAAGCTACACATCCTGAAATTTTCTCTTCTAAGCAACGGTTAAAGATTCAGGAGAAGCCCAGTGCTCTTTTTCTCCTGGCCACTATAGCACTAGCATCATTTTTTCCACTGAATAAAATGCAGCACACTTAAAATGAGACCCTATCTGCCTGCGGACTGTCTCGCCAGAGTGGTGCATGCTCTGGTTATCTCCCGCTTGGACTACTGCAATGCACTCTACGTGGGGCTACCTTTGAAGGTGACCCGGAAACTACAACTAATCCAGAACGCAGCAGCCAGACTGGTGACAGGGAGCGGCCGCCGAGACCATATAACACCGGTCTTGAAAGACCTACATTGGCTCCCAGTACGTTTCCGAGCACAATTCAAAGTGTTGGTGCTGACCTTTAAAGCCCTAAACGGCCTTGGTCCAGTATACCTGAAGGAGCGTCTCCACCCCCATCATTCTACCCGGACACTGAGGTCCAGCACCGAGGGCCTTGTGGCGGTTCCCTCACTGCGAGAAGCCAAGTTACAGGGAACCAGGCAGAGGGCCTTCTCGGTAGTGGTGCCCTCCCTGTGGAACGCCCTCCCACCTGATGTCAAAGAGAACAACAACTACCAGACTTTTAGAAGACATCTGAAGGCAGCCCTGTTTAGGGATGCTTTTAATGTTTGATGTATCATAGTATTTTAATATTCTTTTGGAAGCTGCCCAGAGTGGCTGGGGAGGCCCAGCCAGATGGGTGGGGTATAAATAAATTATTATTATTATTATTATTATTATTATTATTATTATTATTAAATACACATTATGTCTGAAATCACATTTTAGCAATGTAAATCAAGATCTGTGGTTTCTTAAAGAGGTTTTTTTTTGTCACTCATCCTTCCCAAAATTATTGTATTCCAGAGACAGATTAATTCAACTATACTGCCACATACAATATCTCTTAGCAAAGGCCACAATGCAGCCTTCTGGCTGCGTCTCATGACAATAGATTTATTACTCAGCAGCAGCTATCACAACCACAATTTCAACTGATTCTGTTTTTGGATTGCTGCTCCCATTTTGTAATTTGAGGACTTTAAAATATATGACCAGCATAATGTTCCCCTTCTAGAGATTTCTGTACCTTCTACCTAAAGCTGCAATCCTAACACCATTTATTAAGAAGCTGGCCCCACCGAATTAAGCGGGACTCACTTCTGAGTAGACACGATTACTATTGCACAGTTGGTGTCTAGAGTTCAGGCTGGGGTGAGGTGGGATAGATCCAACTTATACACAAACCTTAATCTACTGACATGTGAAATCTGAGGCTGTGCACAACCAGGAAGGTTCATATAATCAGTTAAATTGCCCTCTAATGTGACCATAAGTTTAAGACAAAGTTTACTTTTTTAATCAGTCCAGGACAGGTTTTGACCAAGCAAATTGGTAGTGAACAGAAAGAAGGCATAGCATAAGAATAAACTGTTATATGCCTACAAGCCCATCCTATTTTCAGAGCTTTTTTTTTCTTAAAAAATGTTTAGGGGTACTCTCATTTTCTGACTCATATTGAAAGACTGCCCCTCATTGAGGCCAAACTTAAGATTCTGCCTCCCCTCCCCATAAAAAGCACTGCCTATTTTAATCTATGCAGTGCTGAAAGGTACCAATTTGGGATCCTTCTGGTGGGGCCAAGTTATTCTTGGCCTTATCATTTTGGCTGCTAAAAAGGTGAGAGGACACCAGAAATTACTTGTCTTCTAGAGGGTAAAACCCTGAGCTCTGTTGCCCAGTATCTGATCCAGCAAACTGTAGAATGAACTCTTTCAGTTTTCAGCACAAATGAAATACACGAGACAGCACTTTTTCAGCCAATTCATTTTAATAAAGAAAGCTGTAGGCTTTTGCCCCTGAATGGTACTATTACTCCACTTCCCCTTTATACAGTTAGAGAACCCGCAGGACGCAGTTGCCTCGGGGTGCCCACATCCCTTGGATGCCAACTCAGCATATGTAAGCAAGCCGTAGCTACAGGAACATTCTGGGGGGACTGAAGACAGTGGTCTGCATGGATGACGACTGGGTCAGAAAAGCAAAATACAGGGAGAAGATTCTATTCCCCATGAGCAAGGAACAAGCAATGTCCCCATAAACCAGAACAAGCAATGGTATGATGGGAACTTTAGCCAAACAACGTCTGAAGGGCCACAGAATACTCACCTCTGAGATAGATGAGTTGTTACCCCAATCGTTCTGCAATGGCTTGGCTTTATTTCATAGAAATTAGTACATATATAGAACAGTGGCAAACTTGATCCAGTTAAGAGCCTGGATCAGCACAGAGAGCAGCTGCACCAGAACTCGCTAGTGCAGCCAATCCCAGCCATGTCTTTAATTGCCACACCATTGAGATGGCCATAGTTCAGGGGAAAGTGGCCTAGCTGCCCAGATTAAGACCCTTGCCTAATTAGTTCCCTACCACAGATGCAGAACACAGCACTTGTGAAGGACAAGGGGCTACAAGTAGAGAAAGGCTTACACCTGCAGTTACCCAATGACCCACCCCTACCACCCTCTTCTTCAAGATCTCCTGTTGGCCCAGAATGTCCACTGCAGTCCAGGGGTTGTGCATCAGTTACACGTGTTTCTTCACATGGAGGGAGAGGTGATCCGAACGGGAGAAAGTGCGCAGGCAGACCTGACACTTGAATGGGCGTTGCCCAGTGTGCTTGCGATAATGGCGAGTCAGCTCATCGGAGCGGGCAAATTTCCAAGCACACCCTTCATACAGGCATGGGTATGGCTTCTCACCTGCAAAAGACCAGCAACAGTCACTGCAACCTTGTGCTTCTTCTGAGCCAAAAGAGGATTATACTCACATTTACTTATTTCTATATTTACTTATTACATTTCTATCCCACCCTTCCTCCCAAGAGTCCCAAGGGCAACAAACATACAAATGATAAAACAAGTAAAAAAATCTATATACCCCCATGTGTTCCTTGGCATGGGTCTGGGTCACTGTAGTCAAACACCCCATAGTTAGATGCTGGGAAGGGGGAAAGCAGAATGGAAAGCAGAGTACCTGTGATGGGAATTTCCAGTGGAAAGCTGGAGTATGGTTAAGTAGTGTTCAACTTGAAGGATGATACTACTGAGGACAGAATTACTAAGGAATCCACTCCCAACCCAGGGACCTCCCTCAACCAGAGCCAGGGCTTTTTTGGCTGTGGCCCCGATCTGGTGGAACGCTCTAGGGCCTTGTGGGACTTGACATCTTCCACAGGGCCTGCAAGACAGAGCTGTTCCACCAGGCCTTTGGCCAAGGCACAGTCTGACCCCCTCCTTTGGTAATCCTCAGAACTCTAGTCCAATGGTTGCCATTAACTGAACTGATTTTAGAATGAATTGATTTTAGAATGCATTTCAATTAATTGATGTGATTTTATGTAAATTGTGTTACTTTTACTGTTGTTAGCCGCTCTGAGCCTGACTTCGGCTGGGGAGGGCAGGATATAAATAAATTTTTATTTTTATTATTATTGTTGTTGTTGTTATTATAAAGCGGCTTTTTTTTTTTACCTGTGTGAGTGCGAAGATGGGCCTTGAGGTGGGAGCTCTTGGTGTAAGTTTTCCCACAGTTGGGATAATTGCAGATGTGGCTGGCAGGCTGCTTACGGGATGAAGTCTTGTGTCCTTTCTTAGGCTTGTCTGTGGCTTCCTTGGCAGGCAAGGGAGGCGTCAGGGTGCTGTAAAGGGAAGATGTAGTAGACACAGCTGCATCTGTCTGGTAAAGCTGGAATGTGGCTTGGTAGTGGCCAGGGTAGGTAGGGAAACTGCTGCTCAGCAGACTGCAGTGCGGCAGCTGGGATTGCGCCGGTGGAAGCTGACTGTGAGATCCATGTTTGCTCTGCAAAGAGGGACCTGGGTGTACATAGGTCAGCTGGTAGTACTGCCCATGAACTCTCTGCTTTGGCTCTCCGTGGTGCTGTACTGTGGGAGCAAAAGCCCCAAAATCTGCCTGGGCAAGGAAGTGCTGCAGATGATCACTGGACAATGCTAGGCTCTTATTTGGATCCATCACATTCTGGGCATAGCCGGGAAGGGCAGGAGGAACATAGTTCACAGAGCTATCTCCTGGTTGGAGTTTGGTGTCAAAACCTGGTGCCCAAGGAGCATCAGGCACCCCTCTGTTGGTTTTGGGCAGCCTGCCTCTCATTCCCTCCTCAGTGGTTACTGGCAGGCCAGCAGTGGACACTGCAGGTTGTTCCTCTTGGCCAACCCAAGTAGCACTAGAGGTGGCTGGCTCCGAGGCAGAGAAGTTTCTCATGAGGAAGTCAACATCCCAGTAGGCTTCATATTCTTGCTTCATCTGCTGAACCCCCTCAGGCTGGGGCACATCTAAGAGCCCCCGAGATGAGTGGCTTAAGGAATCCTCCTGCTTCCACCACTGTAACATAAACAAACAGTACAAAACAGTTAGGCCCTGGTGCCACAACTGGCTCCTGCTGAATAAAGCTTGCAACCATTCCCTTCAGTTTCTTTGCTTCAAACTCGGAAGCAACTTACAAAAGCTTCTAATGCGCTCCAGTGCCTGCCATTAGGACAAAGCTAATGGGCTTCTTATCAGGCCTCCTGCACAAGCTACAATTCTGCATCAGGGATAGGCAGGACCCTAGCTATCTCTACAGGGAGCTCAAAGATAGGCAACAAAAATGTTCATCAGAATATTTTGAGCCCGGGGGGGGGGGGGGAGTGGAGCAAATGTTTCTTGTGGCTCCTGTCTTCTAGTGCTCTCAAACCCACCTATCAGGATCACATCCCACAGCACTGTACTGCTGTTGTATGACTGGATGTACAAGAAATTTATTTTTTATTAGGAATTTCAAATTAACAGTTCTTCAAAAATACATCATCCTCATTTTCCCCCATCCCTATTTTTCCCCTCCCCTCCCCGGAAAACAGAAAACCCTCCCTTCTCCCCAGACTTCCCTCAGCTCCTCTCTCTGGTTTTTCAGCGTTTGTTATTCTCTGCATGTTACAGAATTGTACAGATCCTTAATTTATCTATCTAAATATTATCAATAAAAAGTTTGTGTATGTTTATTCAAAACCTGCCAAGGAGACCAGTTCATTTTGTTGTTTCTGTAAGTACTTTGTAAAGGGTTCCCATTCATCTTTAAAGTCACAGCTATCCTTGATATGTAATGATATACAAGAAATTTAGATCAGGATCAGGAAGCAGAACTGAGAGATGTCCTTGCAATGCCAAGCACACAGGAATCTTGGTTATAAGACAGGCATAGGCAAACTCCAGCCTTCCAGATGTTTTGAGACTACAATTCCCACCATCCCTGACCACTGGTCCTGTTAGCTAGGGATCATAGGAATTGTAGTTCCAAAATATCTGGAGGGCTGGAGTTTGCCTATGCCTGTTGTAAGAACTCTCTTCTCTAAACACAAGCCTCCCTCTTCCATCTGCCCATGAACACCTCTGGGGTGCAAGGCCTCTTGCAATCATGTGATCCTCTGTGAAGAATCCAAAATGAATCACCATCCATGCTTGTGTAAGGTAGGTTAGTAGTCTTATTCTTGGATTGCAGAAGGGGTGGAGACCAAAACAAAACTGCAGCTTGCTTCGCCACACCCAGCAAGTTCATGGCTCAGTCAGAGATCTGAACCAAGGATACCCCCATGCCTACTAGTTTGTCAGTTTACCTGGCACAATGGCAGTGTTCACAAGTTTCTCTAAAATTCCAGGTCCCACCACAGTTAAAGTCAAGAAACAGGCGTACAGTGATTTATAAAACAAGCAACCATTATAGATTACACGTTTCTCCCCAGTCATAATTTTGGAGCATTGATTAGGTACACATTTTTGAAGAAAATTTAGGCAAAGGGAGGGGCAAAAGAGAAAACATAATAAAACTGTGCAGAAAAGAAGGTATGCTATCTTGCCCATTTCACATGAATGACAAAATTTAAAACTTAAAGGAAGCCCCACATATATCACCAGTCTCCTGGAGGACACTGCTTTCTTCACATGAGAAGGCATTTTTACTGCTGATTCTACAGTGAAAGGGCAAATACATTGGGCAGAGTGAGCATGTTGTTAGAAACACGTGGAAATTCAATTCTACCCTAATTGTGCCAAAAAATATTATAAAATGCAGATCCCTGCCTGGAGGAGCTCACATTCCCAACTTAGATTAGGAACTTAGGCAGGAAGGAAAAAGGGGGAGACATACAAGTGTAGCAGGCATGTTGTGCCCAGAGAAGAAAACATGAAGACTGCTATCACGTATTTCTTAAAATATCTTTAGGGCTGTCCCAAAGAAGACAAAGCAGACCTGTGTCTAGAACCAATAGCATATGTATAGGCATATTACAATGAAACATATATGGCTGTTTCAGAAAGAGTGCCTTGCTGGAAGCATGAAAACCAAGTTTTACATACACTTTTTTTTTAAAAAAAAACCTCTTTTGCCATCTTCAAACAAGTTAGGAAGAATTCAGAAGTGTTTGGAAAGAAGCAAAATGCAACACATCAATTAAGGGCAGATATTTTACAATGCTAAGAAACATCCTAGGGCCAAGCCAGAGACCGGTTAACCCCCCCCCCCCCGTTTTAATTCCCAACCCTCGGCCAAGGACACAAGCCAACAGGACACCATAAACCCCTTGCTCCTCACCTGGATAAGTTCAGATTGTACATCCTGCAAGTGGTTGAACCCAGCTGAGGATATTACAGTATCCACAAATGCCATGACCTGCAGGTAACAAACCAACTTGAAGACAAGAACGCAAAAATTCAGAGGTTTGGTCCAGGAGCGCACCTTTCTTCTCATTCACCTAAACCCTACCTACAGCTTCTCCTCCTTTTCCAAAAATAAAAACTTTGTATTCTAAGAACCCTTTCCCCTTCTTAATTCCTCCTCTCATTTGCAACTTTGGAGGGAGCGGAGAAGATTAAATGGGTCTATCAGCACCAATCAGGAGCAAGGTGGGTGGGGCTGCCTAAGGAACGAGGCGGGGCTGGGATAATGATGTTCAGCTATTTTGCTGCATGGTTATTGGTGATTTTCTTTAAATATCTTGTTTGGTGAAAGTCACGCTCATGTTTACACAGAAGTACATGTAATCATTTAAATTGGGCTTACTTCAGAGTAAGTATGTATAGGGTTGGAGCCTAACAACCTTCAAAGCTATTAGAAAAGTTGGATTTAATTTTGTGTCTGTCCCATGTAACTCAATGTGGCCAGGTGGTTTAAAATCCAAATGATCCAGCTCAGTTAGATGGTAGACCCCACTGCAAACTAATCACAAATTTATGTTTGGGATGCGTAAATATTAACCCCGAGGCATCTGAAACAATTAAGAAAGTTGAGGCACCTTAAAGTCTATCAGTTTGTATTCTCTCCCACTGAAAGCTGCAGTTCCAAACTCACAGAGTAAACTTGCTTTACAATACAACCTCATGCCTGTTTACTCAGAAGTAAGTCCCATTGACTTTCATGGGGCTTACTCATAGAAAAGTGAGCAATCTTATAATGCACAGGTGAAAGGAATGAGGGAAACATCCTGAGGCATGTAACCAGCTTTAATAAAGGCACGTAACTTTTAAAAAAAGTAAGAATCCAGGATTCCCTGTTCTAAATACTAAAGCATCCTTTTTGAGAAAAAAATAAATTTATTCTTAGACTAGGAACTTGCTAAGGCTCATCAAGAGGAAAGTAATATGGAATTCTCAGTTTGTATTCCAAAATAAGGTGAGCATACTTGGCCAAAGGAATTTAAAGGTGGGACTATAGGGTTAAACTGCTGAACTGCTGAACTGCTGGTTATCAATATGTTCAACTCCATTCATTTGATTCTGAATAGAAACAATGATTTCTTTGCCACTGTGGTTGTATGTTTCCTGGATCTCCTTGCTTATTTTGAATAGGCCCTAGATCTAATTGAATTGTTAATCTCTATACTTTTTGTATTTCATTTTACTGCAGATGTGAGGAACCTTTGGCCCTCAAGCTAAACTGCAGCTCCCAACCTCCCGGGCTATTGGCCACACTTGCTGGGGCTAATGAAAGTTGTTATTCAGCAATGCCTGGAGGGCCAAAGATCCCCCATATTTACTTATTACTTTTAACTCTCTGCAGAGCCCCTTACCACCATGCATATAGGCCTGTAACTGAGGATTATACTTTCTACATAGACTCTAATTTATTAAAAGCTTAAAAAAATTCCTTCCAGTAGCACCTTAAAGACTACTGGAAGGAATTTTTTTATTTTGTTTTGACCATGGCAGACCAACACGGCTACCTATCTGTAACTGTTATTAAAAGCTTATTCCACAATGCATTTCTTGGTATCACAACAAGATATGTTGTTGATTTCACCTTCATAAGAACGCTGCTGAGTTCAAAATGTAGTAGGGACCTTGGCTTAACCTTTTGGGACCCTTTCTTAAATGTACAGATTTGATAATGACACTTTCCACACGGTCTTCCATTATTTGCCCTGCCTCTCCTCTCTTCATCCTGCCAATTTTTGCATCTGAAACTGTATAGAAGATTGTTTTGCGTCACATATTTATGCATTGTTTGCATAAGTCAAGAGGTGGGAAACTTGTGATCTTCCATATATTGTTGGACTCACATCAACTCCAGGTATTGGTAAAGGATGAATAAAACTGTAGCCTAGCAACAACTGAGGGGCGAGGAGAGGCTTGGCACCATTTTGAGCAGAAAACCAAATTGTACCTGTGCAGTATTTCAAGATGAAAAAGATATTAATATTAAAGCATAAGAAGAGGTTTTTTTCTGCTTTTAGTGTAGCTTCTAGAACAGGGGTCAGCAACCTTTTTAAGCGATGGGCCAGTCCACCATCCCTCAGACCATGTGGTGGGCTGGACTATATTTTGAAAAAAAATATGAACAAATTCCTATGCCCCACAAATAATCCAGAGATGCATTTTAAATGAAAGGACACATTCTACTCATGTAAAAACACGCTGATTCCCAGACCGTCTGTGGGCCAGATTGAGAAGGCAATTGGTTTATTCTATCAACATCAGATTGGGCACAGTCTTCCTTTTGGGAGAAAGCAGGTGCTGAGCAATTCCACCTTCTCTCTGTCACCCAATAGCATTGCCCCATCAATGATACTGTGGTACCTCGGGTTAAGAACTTAATTTTTTCTGGAGGTCTGTTCTTAACCTGAAACTATTCTTAACTTGAAGCACCACTTTAGCTAATGGGGCCTCCTGCTGCCGCTGCGCTGCCACTGCACAATTTCTGTTCTCATCCTGAAGCAAAGTTTTTAACCTGAGGTAATATTTCTGGGTTAGCGGAGTCTGTAACCTGAAGCGTATGTGACCTGAAGCGTATGTAACCTGAGGTACCACTGTACACACTTTTCCTTTTCTTTATTTATTTTCCTTTTTTTACGTTTTAGTTAGGGACTTGCGGAAAAGGCAACTTTGGGTCCCCCTATCCAAACTCGCCCAAGTGCTCAGTTGAAAGCCATTCAGGAAACCTGAGTAGCCTGGAACCTGGGAAGATTTACCAGCCTCTTCCCCCAAATAAGTCTCTTTTTGTTTTCCTGCCTTGCACTGGAATAAGAGTTAAGGTAAGCTCTGGCTTTTCTCTGCCCTGCTTTTCTCATTCTCTAAGTCTCCTTCTCTAGCTAGTTAACCATCCTACTTGTAGTCCTGCTGTTTCTATCCCTCCCTCTCTAACCCCTTTCCAGCTCTCTCAGGGTCCATCACATGCCCCTCTTCATATTTGCATTTAGAGCCCTCCATTCTTAACCCCAAGGTTGCCAGTCCCGTTCGCAGGCTTACTGTATCGTCAATCTTTCGTTTTCATAACCCCACTCAGCCTTTACTATATAACAAGTCAAACACTCTTCGATTTGCGGTGTTTGGCCAATTGCTACTTCACCCGTGTATAACTTGTTTCGTGGTGCCCTCTAAACTTGAGCAAAAGCCCAGCCAAAATAGATGTGCTTGCTGGGTACAGATGTTTATCAGCAATTCTGTATACATGTAGATAAATGGTACCATTTTCCACTCAGCCTGGCAACTGAGGAGTGATAAGGGCTAGCCTGAGGTATAATGGAGAATGCCAGTGCTATGAAGAAATATCTCCTCCTTTTTCTCCTTGCTGAAGACTGGTGTGTGCTTTTAATATGCTGATAGGCAGAAAATCAACACGTCCAGATTTGACCATCATGCAGGTGCAGCAACTGTGTGCTAAATATTTTTTTCATGTTGTGCAACAGTTAACAGCAGAGAGCTTCTCTCTCTCTCTCTCTCTCTCTCACACACACACACACACACACACACGGGGGGGGGATTGCAACCCTACTGCTTATACTCAGTTTCTGGCAATATACAACCCCGTTTCCTTATTTTCTCAAAGCTTTATTTGTTTTTACACATTTTGGCTAATAGGAATAACATAGCATTGATTAAAATCACATTTTACTGAAGGTAAATCAAGTGAGTTATGTCGTTGACAGCAAAGCATAATTTTCCAAGTACTGCTTTTCCAAGTAGATATGGCCTCTGTGTATGTGTGTCTTCTTCTTAAGGGAAGATGGCAGCCAGCAGTGCTCCACAAGCTGTCACTGCAGCTGTGGTAGCAGCGGACAGCCCAGCAGCACCGATTGACTGAAGCGCGGCAACAGCGCTCCCAGCTGCTACTCCTCCACCATTGGCGATGGCTGCTGCCGACATCATTTTTGCAGCCAGAGAGCCAGCTCCAGTTCCAGCTCCAGTGAAGCCTGCTGCCCCCAGTGCTGCTGGGACACCAATCGTGGCCACTGCCAAGCCGGCTACACCTCCCAAGACACTACCTGGAATACCCATCATGTTGGCTTTAAGAGACCCACTCCTCTCCTTGCAGATCTGCCCTGTCTCATTATATTAATATCTGTGAGCTACTGGTAGAGATTGTCCTCTCCTGCTTTAGAGTTTCTCTCCTTCAGGAGCTCATGGGCTCAGATATTTTCCAAACAAGCGCCTTTGTGGAATATCTCCCATCCCTGCTTTGAAGCATCAGCAGAATTAGGAGCAGAACAACCCCTATTTTGCTTTCAAGCCTGTTCAGCTGGGCTTCAGGTCTTTTTTAATCTTCAGAGCTCACCATGTTGAAGTTGGGCAGCATAACTCTGCCTGCAAGGCTTATCTCCTCACAGGAGCAATTTATCCCCCCTCACTCTCCACGCTAGTTTTAATATCACCACAGCTTGCTACCAGGCCCTTCTGAGGCATCCAGATATAAGCCTAGAGCAAGCTGGTAATCCAAGATCTTGGTTTTCTCTTAAAGCAACCTGCAAATGTCTTTCCAGGGGAATGCTAGTCTGCTGCAATATATTACCCAGGAGTCTCAGAGCCCAGGTCCTTTCAATGCATCTTCTGGACTCAATTTGCTTTCAAGAGTCACTGTGCTCAGCTGATATTATTCTGGGGCTCTCATATAATGTAAGTTTAGTCATGGACACTGTTTCTCCATTCTCTACCTGCACATTAGGTACGGTACTATTATTACTATTTATTATTTCTTACCTGTCCATCACCATAAGGTCCCATGGTGGGTTACAACAACTTAATTAAAACCAGTTTAAAACAAATTACAGTGAGCAGAATAGGACGGACCCTAGAAATACGTATCTCAGATGGGTCTGAGGGGCTGCTTTGCAAGTATGATTGAAATGAAATAAATGTTTACAAAGAACTTACAAGTGGTATAGTTAGATGGATGTAGTAAAGAACTTCTAATAAATGCTTGGAAATAGATTTTGTGAGAAAGAGTATGTCTCCATTTTTGTTATTGGCATGTCTGTTTCATGTAATAACTGGTGCTTAAAAACAAACAAACCTACATGTTATCTCCCACACCTTCTGTGCTGCCATAGAAACAACTAGCTAGTAAAACTTCTAGATAGAAGGAATGAATGGGCCAAAGCCTCGCCCAACTAGATACAACTTTATCCTAAGGGCAAGAAGAAGAAGAGTTTGGATTTGATATCCCGCTTTATCACTATCCTAAGGAGTCTCAAAGCGGCTAATATACTCCTTTCCCTTCCTCCCCCACAACAAACACTCTGTGAGGTGAGTGGGGCTGAGAGACTTCAGAGAAGTGTGACTGGCCCAAGGTCACCCAACAGCTGCATGTGGAGGAGCGGAGACGTAAGCCCGGTTCACCAGAATACGAGTCTACCGCTCTTAACCACTACACCACACTGGCAAGAGAACAATAGGCCAGCTTTTGAGAGAGAGTGTGGTGCAGTGGTTAAAGTACTGGACTAGGTTACAGGGGTCAGCAAACTTTTTCAGCAGGGGGCCGGTCCACTGTCCCTCAGACCCTGGGGGCGGTGTGTGTGTGGACTATTATTATTTTTTTAAAAATGAATGAATTCTTATGCTCCACAAATAACCCAGAGATGCATTTTAAACAAACGCACACATTCTACTCAAGTAAAAACACACTGATTCCTGGACCGTCCGAGGGCTGGATTGAGAAGGCAATTGGGCCACATCCGGTCCCCGGATCTTAGGTTGCCTACCTCTGGACTAGGATCATGGAGACCCAGATATAAATGCCCATCCTTCAGCATGAAGCATTTTGCCACTGTGGGCAGTGGCAGCGGGGAAGGCAATAGGTGGCATGGGAGAAGCCACAGCGGGGCTGGCAGCCATGCCACGGTGAGGGCTAGAGCCAGATCTGCCTGCCACCTGAAGCAAATGGCTTTACCTCAACTTTTGCATGGGCCACCCCTGACCTTCGGTATATACCGTATTTTTTGCTCTATAAGACTCACTTTTTCCCTCCTAAAAAGTAAGGGGAAATGTGTGTGCGTCTTATGGAGCGAATGCAAGCTGCACAGCTATCCCAGAAGCCAGAACAGCAAGAGGGATTGCTGCTTTCACTGCGCAGCGATCCCTCTTGCTGTTCTGGCTTCTGAGATTCAGAATATTTTTTTTCTTGTTTTCCTCCTCCAAAAACTAGGTGCGTCTTGTGGTCTGGTGCGTCTTATGGAGTGAAAAATACGGGTAACTTGGTGGCTGAACAGTACCATCTCCTCCTCCCTGTCCCCATCCCTTCCTGCCCTAACCGCAGAAGAGGTCAGCGCTAGGTCCTTCCCATTGCTGGCAATTGTGAAATCAGGGCACACCATTAGCCACACTGGCAAACACTACAGAATAGGACCACAGTTCACACTGTCAGCTTCTGCTGGGATGACGTTTTCCAGCACAAAGGGTGCGCCCAGTGCACATGCACTCCCCGGCCCGTGCTTTAAAAAAGTTATCTACAGTGCAAAATGGGGCAATTGTTGCCTTCAGTGAGGATGTGAAACCAAATTAAATAATATAGCAATACCACTCCTCCTGAACACTGACTGTTCTAGAAACGAAAGAAAGGTGAATGGAAAAAAATCAGACCAATCCCATCTGGATTCTATGATAATTAATTTAACATTGTGTATGCCACCAAATGCCAACAGTGTCCTTCAGCTCTCTATATTTTACAAACAGGTCAAATCCTACGCCAAAGGATAAATGGACATAAATCTGATATCAGCAATCACAAGACAGAGAAACCAGTAGGAGAACACTTCAATCTCCCAGGACATTCTATACAAGATCTCAAAGTAGCTGTCTTATTACAAAAGAATTTCAGAAATAGACTGGGAAGAGAAGTTGCTGAATTGCAACTTATTACCAAACTTAAAACCATGCAGAGACCTGGTCTGAATAGAGACATTGGATTCTTATCTCATTATACATGATATGGCCCCTTGCTCTTTCCTGTAAGACCAATTGCAATCGTTAACAGGTTTACCACACCTATCAGCCATTCCCACCACCCTTCTGAGTAATACCCCTCCCCACCCTCTCACTATATATAATGGTCTGGGGACTTCTGTTTCAATGTATCTGAATAAGTGTGCATGCACACAAAAGCTCATACCAATAACAAACTTAGTTGGTCACTAAGGTGCTACTGGAAGGATTTTTTTTAATTTTGTTTCGACTACAGCAGACCAACATGGCTTCCTACCTGTAACTTATTTATGGGTATTTGTTTGTTTGTTTGTTTGTTTTAAATTGAAATACTGTCCTTCATCCGAAGATCTCGGCAGCTCGCAGCATAAAAATACAAAATAAAAGCACAAAATACGTAATAAAACAAAAAAACCCCGATAACCCCCTACAAATGCATTTGAAAGGCCTTAGAACAGGGATTTTCAATCAGTGTGCTGTGGCACCCTGGGGTGCGTTGAAAGGTGCTCAGGGGTGCTGCAGGAAACACTGGACTATGCCCCTCTTTCCTTCCCTCCCTCCTCTGATGCCCTCTCCCATCTCGGCCTCCCAAAGGCTTGCACAGCTGTTTGTTGCAGCAGCCCTGGCTACAAGCTCCACAGGCGAATGGTGCCTCTGGGGCTGGTCAGGGGTGCTTCCCAGGCCCCTGTGGGGCAGTGTGAGGAGGGACCTCTCTTTGGGGTGGGGAGTCAGCTCAGATATCAGGGGTGGCAGCTACGGCTGCCCAAGGATAGGGGAGAGAAGGCTGAGGGGAACCCTCCATAAGGAAGGGTGTTTGAAAAAGGGTGATGGGCTGCCAGCTCTGCAGGCAAGGGGTGGTGTAACTGGGCTCCTGAGCAGGGGTGCCGCAGAAAGAATGGAGCTGGTCAAGGGAGCCGTGGACTCAAAAAGGTTGAAAATCTCTGCCTTAGGATGTTAATCTAAGAATATTAGAGTTGTATTTTTAATATTTTGTTGGAAGCTGCTCAGAGGGGCTGGGAAATAAATAATAAATTGTTGTTCCTGTTGTTAATCAGCCAAAGTTTGCCTGGTTGAAGAGAAGCATTTTCCCCTGGTGCCTAAAGATCAGGGCCCAATTGAGGTTTGATGAGGTCCTAAGCTATTGAAGGTAATGGGGCCCATTACATATCCAGCTGTCCTTTGTCAACAACAAATTGTTGCTGTTTTTTGTGTTGAATATATGCTATATGGTAATTTATGGACCTAATAAGTATCCAAAGCCATTTACACATAACAAAAAATGTATTTTATCAAAGTAATTGTTGAAGTGAAATACAATTATGAAGTCTATTTGGAAATGTACATCCTGGGGGTTTTTTTTTCTTTAATTTTTTGGGGGGGCCCAATAGAGTGGGGCCCTATGTCATGGGCTCCAGGACAGCCTCCCTGGGGAGAGCATTCCACAAATGAGGAGCCACCTTAAAGACAAGCAAATTTGTTACTGAGAGTCAACTTCATGGGTAGGCAAACTAGGGCCCGGGGGGCCAGATCCAGCACAATCGTCTTCTAAATCTGGCCCGCAGACGGTCCGGGAATCAGCATGTTTCTACATGAGTAGAATGTGTCCTTTTATTTAAAATGCCTCTCTGGGTTATTTGTGGGGCCTGCCTGGTGTTTTTACATGAGCAGAATGTGTCCTTTTATTTAACATGCATCTCTGGGTTATTTGGGGGGCATAGGAATTCGTTCATGATAAAGCGGGATATCAAATCCAAATTCTTCTTCATTCCCCCCCCCCAAAAAAAAATACAGTCCGGCCCCCCACAACGTCTGAGGGACAGTGGACCGGCCCCCTGCTGAAAAACTTTGCTGACCCCTGACTCTACTTCGTCAGGTGGACGGAGTCTCCTGCGTGGCAGGTGAAGAGAGAGAGAGAGAGAGAGAGAGAGAGAGAGAGAGAGAGAGAGAGACGATTTGGCAGGAGATGCAAGCGAGGCTGGCAGCGCGCCCGCCTCCTCCTCCTCGTGCCCAGGCGGGCAAAGCAAGGCGGCGTCGCGAGCAAACGCCTCCTCTGCTGGGCCAATGGCGGAGAAGCCCTCCCTCTCCCGCCGCCCGGAAGACAAGGCAGCGTTTGCAGCAGCATTTTGGCCTAAGAAGGCGTTTGCAGTGAACCTGGAGGGGACGCGAGGCGACCTTGCTGCTTGCTTGCCGCCGCTTTGCGAGCTCACAGAACAAGAGCGCAGCGCTAAGCCGAGGTGAAAAGCGGCAACCTTGTTGACTGTGCATTTGCAATGGCAGAACGGGAGGGCGGGATTCCTCTTCTGGGGGCCTCCATGCTACCTGTGGCCCGGCTGGGCCCTTCTTTGCTGAGCTCCGTGCCTCCTTCCTCTCCCCAAACTGAGAACAGAAGATCTCTGCTCATTTCATCAGGCGTTTCAGCCACTTGCTTTTGGGCATGTTATTGGCGTTAGGGATAAGCCTGACCAAAGGTGTCTTATTTGGGAATGGAATGGCCAGCTAGTACCATTGCCTGCTTTTAATCTTTCAGCATGGCGAGAGGTAATGCTGCAATTGGCAGGGAGCCCTCCAGAACTTGTGGCCTTACAATCTTGTTTCACCGACCTCCTTCAGGAACTCGTCCTGATGGCGCTGAGGTTACCTGCCAGGAGGCTTTTGCAATGCAGCCGTTGTGTGACAGGCCCGTGCGAGGTCCGTGCACAGGCCACCAGCTCAGCTGTGCAAAAGGGTAAGTGGGCAACTTGTGCTAAAAGGGATACCTGAACGGGTGCAATATTGAGGGGAAGAGATAATAATGTCCACACGTTTCTTCGGGAGTTTCCACCTTGCCCCATTCTCCCTCCAACGGGGAAAAAAAACTGCAGCTGCCACCCAGACCCCTTTTTATATCTTAATTTTGGCCCGAAGGTGTACAGGGCAGATTGTGCAAGGAGGAGGTGTTGGAGAGGGCCGAGTCCTGAAGATGGTGTCCTCTCTTAGCTGCTTTCAGGGCTGCGAGTGACAAGTTGTCTTACAAACCTACATTATTGCGTCTGGGGGCGGGGGATGTAGGGGTTCACTGTGCTGGGAAATTGCATTATAATTGTTGCTTATATTGCAGAAAAAGAAGCAAAGCCCTCTGGGAGAGAAGAGAAAGGTATGCATGTTTCAGTTGGCTTGTGGAATGGGATGAACTTTGATTTAAAGCGCCATATTTGGACTTCCAGCCACTGCGTCATTTCCTGCAATGTTCCTCCCTTCTCTCAGTCTTGCTCCACTTAAGAATTACTGTGCACCCGTCTTCCAGTGCTACTGTATAAAATAACAGCATCTCGCTAACTGAACTCCCTGAGTTTTGATTACCCCGCTCTCTCCTTCACCCAACTGTGTATCATCCCATGTGGACCTGTTGGGTCTCTTTAGAAAGATGAACTCATAGTTCTCATAGGACAGTGGTGGCACACCTATGGGGCCAGAGTGGGCACGCAGAGCCCTTTTGCACCATCACAGTGCCGTTGTTTGGGGTTTTCAAATTGATCAGCAGCTTCCCCCCACGCCTCCTCATGAGTAAACTGCTCCCACCCCTCTGCAGCAGCTTAGAGGCAGTTTGCAAAACAGGTTTATTCCTGTCTCCCTGCCCCCCCCCCGCCCCGCGATTGGTGGGATTTTTTTGCAGCCAGCAGGCTGTAGTTTCTGTGATTGGTGGCTTTGTCAAGGGTTTTCGTTGATTGGTTGCTGCCTGCTATCCTTGAGCACTTGCCAGTGTGTGTGTGTTTTTCTCCCCCCCCCAAAAAAAAAACAACAACTGTGAGCCAAGCTGCCCAAAAAAGCTCTGCTAGTCTTGGCAATCTCCCCCCAAAAAACTCTGGGCAATGCCCCCCCAAAGCTCTATGTGTTGTTTCTGCTCCAAGTGCCACAGGAAGTGTTTATAATGCATGTGAGTGTTTTGCTCCCCCCCCAAAAAAAAACTGTGATTCAAGCCCCCCCCCCCAAAAGACTCTGGGCAATACCCCCAAAAGCTCAACGACTGAGGGAAGCCCCCCAGCTCATTTTATTACGGTATATTAATTATTATCCCATATTAAATTGCCGTGTTGGGACTTCGCGATAAATTAGTAGGTTTTGGGTTGCATTTTGGGCACTCGGTCTCCAAAAGGTTCATCACCACTGTCATAGGAGGTCAGCAACTGTTAAAAGCCTGCTTTGTCACTGTATTTTGGTCAGTGCCAGAGCCCAGATATCCTGTCCTTGTTATGCTCAGCATTTATGGAAGATGCAAGCCTTTACCTGAAGATGCTGCCATGATTACAGCTGTCAGCAACTTTAACAGAACAATACTATGCATGTCTGCTTAGAAGTAAGCTGCACTGAATTCAGTGGGACTTGCTGCCAGGTTAGTGTGTATACCAGGGATAGCCAGATGTTCCTGCTCAACTCCAACTCCACCATCCCCCAACCAGCACAGCCAACGTTCAAGGGAGGTGGGAGATGTTGTCCAACAACATCTGGGATGGCACCACATTTCTGCTTCAGATGTAGGCTATGCTGCAATGAAGTGTTTATTTGTTGTGATCTCTGCCCAAATAGGCAGCTGTGAGCTCAGCGGTTAAAAGTGTCTTTCTTCTCTAGGTCCAAGAGCCCAGTTTGACTGGCGAGATGCCTTGCAGTTGGAGAAGCTCCTGTCTCCAGAAGAAATAATGATTCGCGACTCATTTCGCACCTATTGCCAGGAAAAGTTGATGCCCAGGATCCTCATGGCCAACCGAAACGAAGGTAGGGTTTGTTTGTTTTTAAAGTATTTATTGAGTACTTGTAGCCTGGTACTTTGTGCTATGTGAGTTGGTGCAGGATACTGCCCCTTCCCTAAAGGTGGGGAATGGCTTGTTTCATCTTCCACATGAATGTGCCAGTGCGTTTAATAGCTAACCACAGAGTTACTAATTTAATGGGCTGATTTGATGGGGCCCTGAAAGGATCCATGATCCCTGCTGTGTGTTTTGGATCAGCACCAAAAATGAGACTGGCTTATCACCCGTGAAGGCTCCAAGAGTTAAATGTTTCTCAGGGGTTTTGTTTTTGTTTTTTTGGTTTGTTTCCCCCCCTAAGTTTTTAATCATTTTGCTGAATTTTGTTGATTTTTTTTTGTAGAGCATCTTGCACGACCTTCAAGTGTTGTATCCGTTATAATATAATAAATGCTGCATTTGGGTGGTGCGGGCTTTGTGTGGCTCTAAGCCATTTTGTACTTATGGCAGAAGCCTGTAGAACAGTTGCTTTAAAGGAGTTCCCACACTTCATGTGCCGACCATCCTTCATGCGCTACTAGTAGCAATTTAGAAACAGTCATTGCATCACTCACTCCCATGCTATTAGACATAGCATTGAAGACCAGGGCTCTGTGGGCCAGAAAAGAAGCATGAAGATGTAGTACTCATAGTAGGTTCTGCCTACAATTTTGCTATCCATATTTTCATTCTCCCTTAATTCCTTTCCTTCTCTATTTTTGCAGTCTTTCACCGGGAAATTGTGTCAGAAATGGGGGAACTGGGTGTCCTGGGCCCTACTATCAGAGGTAATGCCATGTGGCTCTTTTATAGTGTCTGAAGAAATGGCTGGTGTGATCTGGTTGTGCTCCTTTTGATGTGATGATGATGTTATCCTCCTTTCTAAAAAAAACAAAACAAATTGGGGTTTATGGAGCCCTGTAGCTGCTGATCATTTAATTACTTTTGAAGTGTTGGGGCTCATTATTTTTAGTGAGCTAGTGAAACATTTTTGCTGTTCTAAAACTGGTTGAAAATGTATATGCTTTATGTTGTTTGCATGCTGCTTTATAAATATACAGTAAGGTAAAGGTAAAGGGACCCCCTCACCATTAGGTCCAGTTGTGGCCGACTCTGGGGTTGCAGCGCTCATCTCGCTTTATTGGCCGAGGGAGCTGGTGTACAGCTTCCGGGTCATGTGGCCAGCATGACTAAGCTGTTTCTGGCGAACCAGAGCAGCACACGGAAACACTGTTTACCCTCCTGCCAGAGTGGTACCTATTTATCTACTTGCACTTTAACATGCTTTTGAACTGCTAGGTTGGCAGGAGCAGGGACCGAGCAATGGGAGCTCACCCCGTCACGAGAATTCAAACCGCCAACCTTCTGATCAGCAAGCCCTAGGCTCTGTGGTTTAACCCACAGCGCCGCCCACGTCCCTTATAAATATACAGTACAGCTGCATAAAATATTGGTGTTTTTTAAAGGGGAAAAATAAGCAACTGAGGCATTGCAGTCCCTAAACTGCAATAACATTGTTCTCCTTTTGTCCACCCCCCCACTGCCCCCACAAACCTTGTCAGGAGTTTTGTCAGGATGTTGGCGCAAGGTGCGCTTTGAACTCATGGCTCGCTTGCTAAATCTGTGCATCTGCTTCTCTTAGGCTATGGCTGTGCAGGAACCACCTATGTGGCATATGGACTCCTGGCAAGGGAGATTGAGAGAGTGGACAGCAGTTACCGTTCGGTCATGAGTGTACAATCATCTTTGGTGATGCACCCTATATATGCATATGGGACAGAAGATCAGAGGCAAAAATACTTGCCAAGGCTGGGTGAGTGAGTAGGGTTCAGATGCTGGTTGTGAGAGATCAGAATTTAGTTGCATTTCTAGATTGTGGCCTGTTTTTCTTTTGCCTTCATTGTCTTTTACTTAACTGGTAACTTAGGCTTCAGTCCTAACCCCACTTACCTGGACGTAAGCCCCATTCAGTTCAATAGGCCTTCCTTCTGATTAGAAATTGTATGGTTTGTGCTGTAAATGCTGAGATCCAGGAACTGACAGATTTTCCGACTACTGTATTCATTCTTTCAGAAAAGTCTGTGGCGGTTTCAGTCCACTCGCAGTCTTCAGAAAAGTGATGTGGGGGGAATCATGAGACTCGACAGCAGAGAGGGAAAGGGAGCAGCTGTAGCTCATCATGTTTTTCTCCCCACAGCCAAGGGAGAGTTGCTGGGCTGTTTTGGGCTAACGGAGCCCAACCATGGGAGTGATCCTGGTGGCATGGAGACCCGGGCCAAATACAACCCCTCCAGAAAGACCTACACACTCAATGGCACCAAGACCTGGTGAGCTCTGCAGCTGTCATGGTGCTCAAGCAGGCAGGGGAGTTACCCAGAGCAGACTGCAGGCAACAGCAGCAGTCTAGATTTATCAGAAGATTTAAATACCAGTTCAGTGGTAACTCAGGTTAAGAACTTCATTTGTTCTGGAGGTCCGTTATTAACCTGAAACTGTTCTTAACCTGAAGCACCACTTTAGCTAATGGGGCCTCCCGCTGCTGCTGTGCCACCGCCACACGATTTCTTTTCTCATCCTGAAGCAAAGTTTTTAACTCGAGACACTATTTCTGGGTTAGCGGAGTCTGTAACCTGAAGCATCTGTAACCAGAGGTACCACTGTATGAGGAAATATTGCCTTATACAGCTGGCTTCAGACAGACATTGCTTTCTGGGGAAGGCTGGATACCCAACTCAGCTCTGCTACCCATCCTGGAGAATAGTCTCCATGCGTTAGCTTTCCCTGTTGAGTGGCCCCTTTGGCCTCCTAGGTTGAGATTTAGTTGACCAGAATCTTTGGCATTCTGTAAGACCTGCTCTGGGTGGTGTACCCAAACATCTGACACCTGCTTTCTGTCCTCTCAGGATCACCAATTCTCCAGTGGCCGATCTTTGTGTGGTGTGGGCTGTGTGTGAGGATGGCAAAGTGCGGGGTTTCCTCTTGGAACGTGGAATGAAGGGTCTCTCCACTCCAAAGATCGAGGGCAAGTTTTCACTGCGAGCCTCTGTCACGGGGATGATAGTTATGGAAGATGTGGAGGTGCCCGAAGAAAACCTGCTGCCCCATGTGTCTGGACTTGCTGTAAGCTCCCTTTCCGTTCACGGTTACTTTGATTCTGCCTTCCAGAAGATATACTGAGCAGGGCCCTAGCATTGAATCAACCTTCACAAACCCCACCCCAGTGGCAAACCAGGATCAGTATCACCCACTGCATTCTTGAACACACTGCAAAAGGGCCACCCCTTCTTCACACAGTGTTATCTTTGGGATTTGTTATCATAAGATGTGGTGATGGCCTCTAACTTAGATGACTGTAATTAGACAAATTCATGGGTGGTTGCTCTTTCAATGGCTTATTGTCATGATGACTGTAAGCTACCTCAAAGTCACCAGTTACTGGAGAACAACAGTGGGAGTGGGCTGTTGCAGTTATTTCCTAATTTTTGGCTCTCCATAGGCATTTGGTTAGCTCAGGCTTCCTCAACCTTGGCCCTCCAGATGTTTTTGACCTAGCTAGCCCCTAGCTAGCAGGACCAGTGGTTAGGGATGATGGGAATTGTAGTCTCAAAACATCTGGAAGGCTGAGGTTGAGGAAGCCTGGGTTAGCCTTTGGTCTGATCCATGAGGACTGAGTTTATACTAATAAATAGAGTGACATATTCCAGGTGTTTAAATATGTTATGGTGTGTCATAGTGAGCACAACAGATTTTTATTTATTGGAGATGGGCAGTGGTAGTCCAGTGCATTTTTAAAATTATTATTCATTAAACTTATTGGTTGATTATTTTTTTTACCAAGGTAACTCAAAGCAGCTTACAAACACATAGATTGAAACCAGCATATAAGAAAAAGCAAAGAAAAATCTAAAACACAAACCTATTCTTAACAGGCAGGATTAAAACCCATTCCAAATTTAGCAAAATGTTAGGCTCGATCAAGGCATTTCAAATGAAAAACTGTAAATTAACAGACATGTTGGTCTAATGTTTGCAATAAATATCGGGAAGCATTCCCAAAAAAAAATCAGTTCAGAAGAGGGAAGTTCCATATAGAAAGACGACTGATTTGGGAGATCTCTTGCATACATTTCTATGGCTATTGGTGGAGAATATCCTTCACATTTCAACCCCCTTTCCCCACCCCAAAAACTAACACTGATTTTACGGGACTAAAGCCAGGGAAATGAAAAATCTAAAAAGGTGGCAAACATTATGGACTGCCCTCAGTGTTGCTCCATTCAGATTTAGAGTTCCAGAAGATAATCCATAGGGAGTCTGAGCAGGAGAACTGAGGGACTCCTGGTCAATATCTTACCTGAATCTCTTCCCACAGGGTCCCTTTGGCTGCTTGAACAATGCTCGCTACGGCATCGCTTGGGGAGCGCTTGGAGCTGCTGAGTTCTGTATGCAAACTGCCAGGCAGTACACCTTGGACAGGTACTGTTTCAAGAGGTGGGGAGGGGGCGCCAGATTTTGGCAGATATCATATGGGTGCATAATACTTCCATATCACTTGTTTCTCGAGTTCCTCGTGTGCATTCAGGGTGGTGTGGCTGTAGGCGTAGATACTCTCAAACTGTGGAGCCCGGACAAAGTTCGGGAATGGATCCTGGAGAGAGACGCCCTGCTAGACAACACAAAAATACAGAACCCAGGGTCCTCCCACTGGTTTCCCCGACTGAAAACAGTCAAAATCTGCGCCAATTACTTGCGAATATCACCAATCCCACCCTTCAGAGAGCTTTCACCATGGCCCGTTTTCAAACCATTCCTACGGCCTATCTGTCAGGCAGATATGCAAAAATCCCAGTAGAGCAGCGTATATGTCCTTGTCATATGAGAACCAAAGAGGATCTCACACATTACATGTTGTATTGTCCCATCTATTCGGCCTTCAGGGATGTGATGTTACAAACTATTCCCAAATCAATAGTCAACTCTGAGGACCAAGTAAAGTTTTTACTGGTGGACGCTGACCCACGGATTTCTCACGTGGTAGTGGTCTTTGTGGCGAAGGCTATGAAAACTAGGGTATGGTTCCTGGATGAAATGGTGAGGTCCCTCCCATTGCTCTCCTAACCTGTTGCTGTATCTTCTTTCCTGAATGGTGGGGGTTTTTTTGGGGGGTAGTTTCCTTTGCTGGGACAGCATGGCATGAATTTTAGCTTATTTTTATAATTTTATTGTTTATCTTTTTAATAATGTTTTATGGTATTTTGTGTAAAGGCATGGACCTCACAAATTTAATAAACTTGTGTGAGTTCCTCGTGTTTGGCAGGCATTCCCAAAGCCATCTTTACAACTCTGTAACTCTAGCTGTATAATAGTGGAAAGCAATGTCACCTTGCCATCCAATGGTGTCTCGTAGGTCCCAGTTTAAAGTCCCCCTTGCAAGAAACCAGCTTGTCCAGAAGAAGCTGGCCGACATGCTCACAGAGATCACTATTGGCTTACAAGCTTGCCTACAACTGGGACGCCTGAAAGACGAAAACAAGTAAGTATGTGCATGAATGGAAGCAGAAAATAGGTTCTTGCTGCAGTGAGAGTTCTGGGGGGCCTGCGGGGGCTTGGTTGATCTTTCTCCTCCTAAGGGGTTTTACTGACTGGAAGAAGTATGGGATTGGTTTGTGGATAAGGAGCACTCATTGCATTTCAAAATACATGCATATATTTCCAGGGTGAACAAGTTAGGGATTAAGTGGTGATGTCCTGAGGTGGTAGAATTAATTGCTTCCCTGCATCCCTCCCATATCTCCTGTTTCTCCCTTTTAAATAAATAAATAAATAAATCACAAATATTGTCCCTAACAACATGTTAAGTATTGTCCTTTTTTGAGTACTCTGTTTTAAAAGAGAAGCGCCCAACCGTGTTCCAATTCCCTGTTACAGTGGTGCCTCGCAAGACGAAATTAATCCGTTCCGCGAGGCTCTTCATATAGCGGTTTTTTCATCTTGCGAAGCAAGACCATTGACAGCTTAGCGGATTAGCGCTATTAGCGGTTTAGCGGCTTTTAGCGGATCAGCTGATAAGCGGCTTAGGAAAAGGGGAAAAAAAGGGGGGGAAACCCGCAGGAACTCGCAAGACATTTCGTCTTGCGAAGCAAGCCCATAGGGAAATTCGTTTTGCAAAGCGCCTCCAAAACGGAAAACCCTTTCGTCTAGTGGGTTTTCCATCTTGCGAGGCGTTCGTCTTGCGGGGCACCACTGTATTTCCTCTGTGTTCCCAGAGCAACCCCTGAGATGATTTCCATGCTGAAGCGGAATTCCTGCGGGAAGGCTCTGGAGATTGCCCGGCAAGCCCGTGACATGCTGGGGGGCAATGGAATTGCTGACGAGTACCATGTTATCAGGCACGTCATGAACCTGGAGGCTGTCAACACATATGAAGGTAAATTGGTTTCCTGGCTTTCTTCCTGCAAGATCACAGTTTTAAGGAACTTCTGTTGTGATCAGAAAATAAATAACCGAGGATTGGAAAAGAACCGTTAGCAAGGTTGTAGCATAAAGACAGCCATCTTCTTTTCCTTTCCTTTTTCTTTATTGGATGTATCTCTCAAGGCACTATAATGCACTGTTTGTTCAGTACATATGAAAATTGCCAAGCCATACACCACCATGCAAATCCTTCCCCCTACAAAGTGGATCAAGTAAATCCATGGAGTGTTGGAACTATTCTAACATTACTCAAGCGACATGAAAGCCACTGCAGAGAGGCCCCTGTCCAAGCCACTGGAGAAACATCAGGGGCCCAGACCACATGCAAAGAGTCTGTGATTGAGATCTTTTCTATGTTAATGTTACCTCATTGTGGAGAGAGACATTGCCGGCATAAGAAGGAGCCACATTGTGGACACTTTGCTCACAGTTACCCTAATACCATACCGAAAAACCCACACTGTAACAGCATCCACCTATCAGAATGGACCTTAAATCTAGGCATGCATTCTGCAAAAGAGTGCACTTCATTGGTCTGTTTAGATCTGTATTGTCTACACCAGTTGTTCCCAACCTTTTTTTGGGCCATGCCCCACCTAAGCATCTCTAAAATCCTGATGCATCCCCCCCGTGACATATAATTCTTATTATTCAAAAAGTGAATTCCTGTTCATGTGGAGGAAGCCTAAAATGCCATTAAACATGGTCTAACTCATTCTCGAATTGCACCACCTTCCTTAAAAATCAAATTGGCCCCCTATGGGAACTACGGGTCTACACTGACTAATGGTATCTCTCTCTGGGATTTGACACAGGTCTCTTCCACCCTACTTGGGGATGCCAGGGATCAAACTTGGAAGCCCATTTTTTCAGATCACTTAATTTTGTTTTTCCCCCAGGGACCCATGACATCCACGCGCTCATCCTTGGGAGAGCTATCACTGGACTTCAGGCCTTTACCGTCAGCAACTGAATGCATTTCTGCAGGGTTCCTCTTTGCTGCTCATGGCTCCAATGCAGTGGGGTTTGGTGATGCCACAACGGTTTTAAAAGCTTTTGCTGCTGACTGGACTCTAAACAAATATGTTTCTTCAGCTCGGCTCAATTATTTGTCATGAATTTGAAGCCGTACCAAAACCAGGCACTTAAGAATACTTACTTCTCCACCAGGAGGCATAGAGATAAAGAGCATTAAGATGGCAAAGGAGCACATGATTAAGACTTGAATTATCCTTTCAGTGGGTAGTAGGGAGGGTAATGGCAAGCATAGAAGGTTGCAATATAGAGGAATCGCACAGTTCAAACATTGCCAAATTGTCTAGGAGGCAAGCTGTTTTGGCACGTAACTGTGCCAAACAGTCATGCTATGAAAAGCTCTCTGCTGCCACAGGACCCAGCCAGGACAATAGCCTTGGTTGCTTATTCGGTGTCCATAACTGCAGATTATCTGCCATTTTAATGATTTACTTGAGGTTACTAAGCACTAAGAGTGGGAATTACAACTTACTGTCCACTTTGCATTCGTCCTGTCATGCGACCTTGAGCAAGCTGCTGCCTTTCAGTGCCTCAGTACCCATTTGTTAAACAAGGACTGACATTTGAGCAGATTGTTTTTTATGTTGAGCTCAGCTAGGGCTTTTTTGAACTTGTGATTCTCATGTGAGCTTTTTCTTAAAGAATAAATTGAATTTGGTGGATTTTCCACAGTAGATATATGTATGTGAAGCTGAAGACCTGATGCGCCATTTTTATTGGGCAGGTGACCAATAGCAATCTAAAGCTAATTCAAACTGGTTTGGACAGTAGCCGACAGTGGTGGGGCAGCCCCAGTCACCTGGCCTCCCTCCAGCTAAGTGGCTACTGCCTAACAGGATGGAAAGGGGAAGGGTTGAGGTGGCAGTGAGGTTGGCATGGTGGAATCACACTCGCAGATCCAATCTGTGCTCCTGGCATGTTTCCACTGCGCTGACCTCATGCATCTTCTTTCCCTTGTCACCACTTCCCTCTCCTCCCCTGAAGGTGTCCCTTAAATGTTCCATCAGCTGTGTGGGGATGTCTTTCTGTGAGTAGCTCCTGCACAGTATGGGAAACATTTAAGTGACTCAACTTTGGTCAAGTTTGTGGTCCCAGCCACAGCATCACTCCAAAGTGGGGTGGAGGCTTGCCAGAAGCCTCTGCCCACCTGCCACTTTGCATTCTTTATGTGTTACATAATCCCTGTTGTTGTGGGGTGGAATTCAGGAAGTTATAAGTGGGGATGTGCTGGAAGTTTTTAGCTGTTTTTAGCACCTGCGATCTATAGCCACATTACAATGGGTGGGGCTTAGAGGCTGACCTCAGGTTCTTCCATACTACACCATGTTTTCAGAAACACTCTAAAAATAAAATTAAAATGATGATTCCTTGCAACACTTGATGACAACACAATATATAATCTTGGCATGTCTCCAGGGCCAAGATCCTTTTAAAAAGTTTAGATCCTTCTCATTGTGGGATCTTTTCTGATTGTTTCCTGCTTTACACAATAGCATACTGATGAACTGACCCCAGAATTGCTCATTAGTTTCCTATCGGGTAGGTCCATTAATGGCCCCCTTGAAGGAAAGAGGAACTGACAGACGGGAGCAGTTATGGGGCTGATTCATTAGTATTGCTGCTGCAGCACCTAAAAAGACACAAAACGAACAAGTAGGAAGCTTCTAATTAAAGGTAGAGAGGCCTGGAAAGCCTCAATAATGTATTGTCAATCCACTGTGGACAGGCAGGCAATTGCTTTGTACCTAAAATAAGACGCCGACAGGAGTAATACAAAGAAAACGATGCAACGGGCTGGCAGTGATGTCTTCTGGATTCTCTGAAGTGTGTGAACCCAAGCATAGCAATTCCAGGTAAAAATAAACTGAATGCTGCTGCTTCTTTTTAAATTTCTCACTGTGCTTCAGCTGATTCTTTTTATTGCAGTTTGCGTTGGATATTTTAAATAAAAAAACAGCATATTTTAAATATAATAAATAATTTTAAAACTGGGTTGCAAGCAGTGGCATCAGCTGATTGTGAAAGTGTCTCTGAATGGAAGTTGGCTGAGTTTACCTTAAAAAACAACTCTGCTGAATATAATCTGTATACCAACTGGTTAACTTCAGAGTGAATTGAGCACTATTTACTCTCAACTCAACATGCTTCCAGGCCAGTATAAAACATGAACATAAGATCTTAAGCTGTCACTGCCACACCCAAGGAAGCAATAAATTTTTGGATAGGTCCATGATAAATTAAACCAATTAGCATGCATACTTAAATTAGCAAGTTCAATTTCAATAGTGATCCTGAATACCAATTCTATCCCAGGTGTTCTAGAGCTGAAACAAAGCTCTCCTTGGTGAATTATGATGTTAAATATCTTACAGATCTTCTCTGAATATTTGCCAGACATGGACTAATTTATATTCAATTATATCAATATAGTATATGGCAGCAACTAATGCACCTGTTTTAAAATGGGTTACATGAAATCTAAATGGAACCCCAGCCAGTAATCTGGCCAATGCACTTTGAAACAGATGAAGTTTCTGAGTCATCTTTAAGGGCAGCCCCATGAAAAAAACATTGCAGTAATCCGATTTGGAAGTTACCAGAGAATGCAGTACATTAGCCAAGTAATTTCTGTCCAAAAGGGACTGGAGCTGTTGTGGCAACTGGAGTTGAAAAAAATGAACTTCTAGCCACTGAGGTCACTTGAGCCTCTAGTGTAACTTGAATTCAGGAACATGCAGGGAGCAGTGGCAAGATCATGGGACAGAGCTGTGCATGCCATGCAGCCTGCCTTTCACTCCTTAAGTTAGTTTGCTATCTTTGTATGTAGTAAAGGATACTGTCCCATCATCAGTGTTGATTTTAATATCAACTTCCAGTCCAGTCATCCTGTTTTCAGCAAAATGTTTTGGGCCAGCCCTGCATATCAAATGAGATAGTGTTGGATATCTTCAGTACCCTAAATTGTCTTTGCAAGGAGTATATCATTATCTTGGTGGTAACAAAAATCCCTGGCTTAATTGCAATGCATGCTGTGGTGCAAAACTTGCAGAAATGACTAGCAGTAGTAGCATAATTAATAAGCCACCATGACCAGACAACTGAATAGTTCAGCACCCTTTAAAAAAAATGTCCTGTTGAAATAGCTCAATGATGACAAAATGGAAGCAGGAGACAGAAATCGGGGACCATGTTTCCCTTCATTCTGTTTTAGTCAGTATCTTTTCAAGCCATTTTGTTATATTTATAGTTCCTTAAGACATAATGGCAGTAGTTCAAACTCTTCTGTAAAACAAAAATAAAGTACAGTTTTTCATGCCAATATATTTCCAATTTTATTAAGTTTTCACCCTGGAATAATTCGACTCGTACACACAAGCAAAGAATGGCAAAGTGCCTGAAATTTGCTTACTGAGGGCCAAATGTGATATCTGTTGCATAGTTTGGTTTTGTAGTTGATTTTTTATTAAATGAAGGGGAGGAGCCTTTAACTCTTTGTTCCTACTGTGTTGTGATAGGAATCCCACCTCCCATGATACCAGTTGTGATGTAACAGGTGTGTGAGATAGGCCCAGCCAGGCCTGTGGCAGGGGCAAAGGAGTAAAGGCACCCTCCTGCCATTCAGTGGTCCCAATCCTGCTACCCCACCCTTCCACTTTAGCTATTTAACAAAAATCTGCTATATAATATGAACATGTCTAGTTTGATCCTGATAACTGGGATTCAATTTTTTCCTTTCTGTTTAAATACGTTCTTCCTTTCTCCACCTTCATTATTTTTTAAAGTATTTTTGAAACAAGTAACAAATTCAGAACAACAAAAACAGTCAGAACTCAGGTTACAGGGGCTTGGGGTACCAAGTAAGTATATATCCATTACATTCACCAGTGATGCAAAAGGACATGTAACAATATTCCCCAACTTTTTCTCTCTCCATGCAATCACAATTCAGACTGCTCACACAGGTCTTTATATAACATCTCCACAGTGTGACAGACCTTCCTGAGCTCTGTTTCAATTTGTTTGATCCTCTCCATGATCTGGTAAAGCTCTTGGATTTTATCTTGAATGAGCTTGTTATGATGATCATAGACAGGGAACATGCTTTCCTCCAACTTCTCTGCCAAGCTTGAAACCTTTTTGGTAGAAAGAGAAAGAAGCAGGAGTTAAAGTAGACTTTAGATTTCTAAGGACTCCTTAGGAATAGGGTTTCCCTAAATAAAAAGACTACCTGCTTTTCATTTCTAACACAAATGTGTCCACCTATGAGTAGCTAAGGATTAAGTGATAATTCCTTAAGAGTGGCTATGCTCACACATCAGCTGTATGACAGTCACATTTACGTGTAGGGTCTAGGAAGTATAGCAAAATGAAATGGCAGGATCGGGCTGTGACAAGTTAGAACACAATCAAATAGGCAACCATGCAGTAATTTTGAGTCCCTTTGAAGTGATCACAAAACGCTATTTGTGGTGTGGTCACTGGGGCTTTTTCAGGTGTTACTGATGCAACATGGACATGTCAGTAAACATAGGAAGGAGAGCCTGGCAAGCAGAGGGTGGCATGCTAAACACTGATTGCACCATGTTGGTCTCCCCACTGCCTCGCCCACTAAACAACAGCGACCCATCTACTGGAAAACTAATGTAGCAGCTCCACCCCACCCATAGAACCACTTCTGCCAAGCACAGAACAGTGCAGAGTTCACAGATGAAGATGAGCAAATTAGTCAATATGGATGTGGAAAAAGCACCTTTCAATACAGGAAGTGGGAAGAGGAAAGAATTGAGGGAGTTTGTCCAGTCGGTGGAGGGGATGTGGTATGAGGGAATAAACTCAAGGCTGGTACTTAACATTTTTCCAGGACACTGGTGTTAACAATTTGTAAATCTTAGTTAAATGCACCAGGTAGATTTGTAATGTTTTGGGGGAAAATAATACAAAACATTTGCTAACTGGCAAGATGGAGCTCAATAATTCTTTCCTGATCCTCAGATTCCCTGCACTCCATTACCCCCACATATTTACCTTCATCAAAAGACCTTCTCGAAAATTGTTCATGAGCACTTGGTCTTCTTTACGCTTCTCATTCATCTTATCAATTATTTGCTGGGCTCTTTCTTGCAGATTTTCAATAGATGAATCAAGGGCTATAAAATAACTTGAGGATTTGCTGTCCGACTCCCCTCCAGTTGTATTTGAATTAGGAAGAGATGTGTTGGAAGTTTCTTTCCTATAGATCATGAAAAAATGTCAAATGCTGTTAGAATTGTCTTCATTTTTGCCTTTGAATTCAAAACAGCAAAGGCACCAATATTTTACTCAATTTATCTGATTTTTTAAATAAGTTCAAATTATAAAGAAATTGGTTATGCATACACACAAAATAAGCCAAAAGAAATGAATCATAATTTAGTCATATCTTACAACATTCTACTTCACAGGATTATCAAGAAAGTTTGCTCAAAAAAGTAACAGGAAGAAAAAGTCAAGACCACTCAGTCCAGACACAAGGGGACATATCACCAAACTGGTTTCTGATTCCAAACCAAGGTGCATTATTGGGGGGGGGGAATTCTCATTGAGGGCAAACATATTCACTGTAAATTCAATAAAAAATTGCCAGATGTTATAAAATGTATCTCTTAATTTGTCCCCTAAAGAGACATATTTTGCTTAATTATTCTGAGACTGACAGGAATCAGGCTTTGTTGTACCAGGTACCCAGCAAGAGGCCAAGGTATTCCCAATGTCTAGTGATAACCAATCTGGCTGTCATTAATAGGAAGCCTACAAGTTCCTTGAGCTTTCAGTCTTCATTTTAGTTTTCACAGTAATGGAATAGGCAGAAGATCCTGGCCCATAATACAGTTGATAATGATGAAAATTATATCCCCAAAGAATGTTGCTTTGGGACACTCCCACCAAGTAAGTCTCTTTACTGTGCCAGCATCGCAAGTAGGAGAGGTTGTTTTAGATGTATGGAAGAGTTGCACTGGCATATTGTGCCAATGAAACACACTTTGAGAATTACCTCCACTTGCACCAAAAGATTCCGGGTTTTCTTCATATCCAAGTCTCTGCCACTGACCCTTCCTCCAAAAAGCCCAGGGGGAGCATTGAGAAGGTTATCCCATTTTATCCTCACAACAACCCTGGAGGCTGAAAGCCCACCAGTGAATTTCATGATTGAGCCAAAGAACCCCATCCAAAATCCTACATTTCATCTAGTATTCTCTTGATTGAAGAAATGTGGACTCATCCCTTCTCTCTGATCCCATAATTCAGTGGGGGTTACTGGAATATTCTGAGGAATAGGCCCTGGTCTTGCATTGCATGCAACGGGTCCCAAATCAGTCCCTGGCATTTACAGGCGGGGCTGGGAAACACACCTGTCTGAAGCCCTGAGGAGCTGCTGCCAGTCTGTAGAAAATACTGAGGTAGATGAACCAATACTATAAGGAATATTCCTATGTTCCAATGGTTGTGGCCGTAATGTGCATAATATTTGTGTACAACCTTAGTCAAGCATCCACATTTTGGTTATGTGGTACTCTGAACCAGGTGCAGCCATAGCTGATACTGCTAAGTGTTCCCATACTAGGAGTGAACCACACTGAAAACCAATCTCTCTAAAAAGTTTGCTTTATGAATGATTCCAACTTTGTTACCCATATCAACTCCTTCACATTTGTTAAATCGTTAGATTAGGACATGCTTTTGTCAATATGCACAGTTATTTTAAGATTTAACAGTATTTTGGTTTATTTGGTGTTTTTTTAAAAATGTAATTCTTACCTGGATGGATTATCACTTAAGTCATTTCTTTCTAGATTAGTGAAGATGTCAAATGGACTATCAGGTTTATCTTGCTCCTGTTCTGACTCTTGGAGCTGAAATTTCTTATTAGACATAGCAGCCTATAATGATGAGGAGAATAAGTTTATCTATAACACAGAGATTTAAAAAACACCAAAGGATAATTACAAAATACTTGTATTACAAAACTTATGTACCATTTCTCTATAAGGAAAATTATAATAAATACTGTAACTAACTGTGAATACTCTCAGAAATTCAGGACAAGCATGCTGAGCAGATTTAGGCATATTTTGTCTGTGGTCAGCACAGTACATGTAAGTGTTCATTCAGAATCCACTAATCAAATCTGTTGTGGGTGATGGAAAATGCTAAAATCTCAGATGGCTCTTACTGATCTTGCCTGGGTCATGAAAGAGATAAAATCCTCATCTAGTTCCAGATGAAATCCAAGCCTAGCATTCAATATCTATGTTTACTTGGATTCCATCCTTGGCTTGGGCTTGTATTTTTCCATCACAGGACAAGACATTAGACTGCAAGCCACTTCTGACACTCCAAAACAGGTTTTGATGCAGCAGAGGCATCAGCTGAACAGTAAAATAAGACACTCAATGTGTTGTGCATGCAAATGAGATATATTTCCTACTCTGGATTGTGGCTAATATGGAAAAACAGTTAATAAGGTGAGGACAGAGATGCCCATCTCTCTCACATGCCCACCTACATAATGACAGCAACTTGAGAAGGTTAAATAATAAACCTGCAATAGAAAAAATGAATCTGAGCTGACTTTCCTCACCCTCCACCCCTAGTTTGCTGAGAACCAAAGAAATGATGACTTCTTGAACAACTTCTAATCTGTTCAGCTTGGAGTTGGCTGCAGAGCATTCTATCCGCAATTTGATTTATCCTGCTTCATTTATAGTCACTGTGTTCAGGAAATTCCAATAGGAAAGGAATTAAGTGCAATCTAATGCTCTATATGTATATCTGAGAATGAATCTGAATCACTATGTATGATGGTTTGCTTCTTTTCAAGTGAGTAATAATAATGTTAAATAAATTTTTTAAGAAGCAGTTTTTCTCCTCCAGAAACCGAGAAAAGACGGAAGCGAAAATATATCTGCATGCAAGATGGAAAACGGGGTTTTTTTTTAGCTGATAGGCTGATGAGACTTGGGAGCAAAGAAAAACCTCAGCTTAGATACCTCTTCAGTCATGAAGTTGTGTGACTTTGGCCAAGCCCTTCGTTTTTGTCATGTATGAAAAATTGAGGTTATCATAAGAGAATTAGGCTTTTGTAAGTTACGTATACCATTCAGTTCTCCATTTAAAAGGGGGGGGGGGAGTTTCCTTTCTTAAACATCTCCCCACTTTTTAAAGCTTTGCTAATGTTACAATTAGAGATAAGGAGGGGCAGGTCATTTTCATGACTGAAAAAGTCACAAAAGTAACAAGTTTTTGTACAGTACCCTGGCACCTTCTTGCTGCCCAGCGGCAGCCATTTTGTGCTGGCACCCACAACACTTTTAACAATGTGCATGTACTGGCACCTCGGGGGTTTTTTACCACAGAAAAGAAAGCACGAGGGGGGGATTACAAAATGGTGTACTCTGTGTATGGTAGGGAGGGGAGTTGATGGGGTACATTTCTCTCTGCCCGATATTGTAACCAAACGTCTTGATGTGTGACTAACTACGAGGTCCATGGGACACTACTCAGGACATGTTTAAGAGACATTGCTATATAAATAATCTCCTCACAGAAATGAAAAAGGATCACACACACCCTACTCTCAAGAAGGATTGTGCATGGAAGAAGAGCCCAAAGGAAAAATGGGAGATGGGGGTGGGGCTTGAAACTGATTTTGTGAGAAAGGTGTCACAGTTTACCTTTTTCCTTCACTGCTTTTATTCTAAGACAAGTGGACCAAACTCTGCCCTGAGGGAAAGCTGCTTCCCGCCCAAAATTCCCTCAGGGCAGCAGCAAGCCTTTTCCTAGCATTTAACGGGTACGAGGGGCCTGGCTACAAATATCTGCATTTCCAAATCACCAGCCATCAGAATACATTTTGTTTGAATGAAAGACTATTTTTCTATTTATTTATGCTACTACATATTTATTTATACTCCCCCCTCTTTTCCTGACAGGGAATAGCTCTACAGTGGTACCTCGGGTTGCATACGCTTCAGGTTACAGACTCCGCTAACCCAGAAATAATGCTTCAAGTTAAGAACTTTGCTTCAGGATGAGAACAGAAATCGTGCTCCGGTGGCAGCGGGAGGCCCCATTAGCTAAAGTGGTGCTTCAGGTTAAGAACAGTTTCAGGTTAAGAACAGACCTCCAGAACAAATTAAGTACTTAACCCGAGGTACCACTGTACAGTAATACCTCATGTTACGTCATAGTGGGACGTCGAATTCCACCCATTGCATTTAATGTCTTGCCATTTAAATTAAAATTGTAATACAGTGGTACCTCAGGTAAAAATTACAGTGAAAATGTATATTAAATAGGCAAACTTCTAATCTTTTATAGAAGCAGACTGGTGATAATTGAGAACAACTGAGATGATTTAATGACACCTACAGTGGGGCCAGGAACCACTACATTTGCAATAATACATAGCATAGATAAACTGGCATTGGTCAGCTAATTAACATATACAGTATTATAAATTTTTTTTTGTTTCTATTTAACCCAAAAGCAGTGGCATTGAACTTTTTCATGTATTGTAATTCAGCTGTTTCATGTTGTATTCTTCCTTGAGTCCAGAATGGACACCTTAATGGAAGAAGTGCTAGATTATATTTGAATGAGTGGACATGAGATTGTAAACAAGTTGATAATTTGTTTGGAAAAAACTTTTAACGATGTAAATGGGAGCGGGAGACGTGAGGAAGTCCAAAGAAGTGATGAAATTATGTCTGTGATAGAAGTAAGACTGTTTATTATTTGTGCATTTATATTTAAAAACTTTAATAAATATTTATAAAAAAAAAAAAAACAGAATGGACACCTTAAGATAAGTTTATTAAAGAGTGTCCTGGAAGGCTGGTTTGTGGATATCCACTGGTTTGTGGATATTGCAGTTTCTCCTGGCAATGTCCACTTCTTGCCCAGTTCAAAATAAAATTAGTTAAACATTAGTTGCAAGTCCATATAAAATACATACTTATACATATAATCTGCCAGTTCTTTCATTAATTTGCTATTCTGCAAAGACCGATTTGTAGAGTAAGAACAGGATAAGAAAGTTGAGAGCCATGACTCTGAAAATCCAGAGGATGGAAAGAAGACTCTTGTCTTTTAAAAGTTAACAAATCTAGACTGAGATTCCACAATCAGTGAGGCTTTGTGAGTTGTCCTGGATTTGGGTGACTCCACATATGAGATTTGCCAGCTGGTGTATTTTTACTATCATAATCCATGTGCAGACAGCACCAAAATAGAGCTTTGCACCTTAAGAAAAGGGGGCACACCTCCCCCTTGCCTTGTCTAATAGGATTACTAAACTAAAATTATTACACTACAGAGCACTAAAGCAAAAAGCCACCCAACTTTCTTGTTAAAGTGGAGCGATATTTTGAAAACGATCAGAAAAGAAACGCAAGACAGAGGAGGCAGCGCTACCAGGTGGGAGGATGAAGTATTTTGAGTTTAGGAACCCTGTCGAGATAAATATTGCTGAGTGTTTCATCCAAGTACATTTCCTTAAGTCCAGAAATGTGCAAATATCCCAGGCAATTCATTTCAATATGTTATGGCCTAGTTAATTAATAGCAACAACAACAAAAGCTACTTTCAGCTTTTATTTTAAAAATAAAAATGATTTTTTTAAAAATTTAATTTTGAAATCAATTTTTTTTGCAGAGTTAAAAGCTCAGAAAGGTAGTTTTAAGGTTCCAAGAGAGTGGTTTTCAACTGGTGTGTCAGGATCCACTCCTGGGCCATGATCTAAGGTGGGTCACAACAACAGGGGTGACTGAAAACTGGGTAACTAACTTTTTATCGGCTTCTGTGACTTTAAAAAACAGTTTATTGAACATTTGTGTTATGTTTTAACCTTTATAAATAATAATAAACATTAAAAACATTTAGTAAGACAGATACATTGACATATGCAGCAATCAGCAGGTGATCATGCTTATTCCCATGCAATAAATGAATGCTCCTTCAGGCAAGGTGAGAGTAATTGAAGTGGAAATAGTGATTTTGGTGTCAAGTGATTTTGGTGTCAGAGGCAGAAAATCCCACAAACCCCTTTCCCCAACCTTGGTATAGTAAACATACAACAGTTATTAAATAGCTAACAACAGGCTGCCTTTTCATGACACCCAGAGTCAGCTTCCTCACTCTGCTAACAGGAGTAAAGCTTTTCTTTCTCCACTCCACATGACCAGTTTTTGTTTTTTACAGAAATGGGATATCTGTCATTTGTTCCTAGCAAGCCCTGGTGCAACTTGATACCTGCACAGCAGTTAAATAGCCTAATGTGAATGTCTACTACATCCTCCCACATTCCATCTTGAGACTGTGACCCGATACAAACCCCATGACTTCATCATCAGCCAACAAACCTCTCTTTCCCCACCTCCTGCATTAAATCTGATTTCCATCTATCCTGAAGACCAGTTCTAGAGAACTCAAAAGCTTGCACACTATATTGTAATATTTTGGGTGCCCTAATAACACTATTGTCCTAATATGGAATTTCTTTTCTTTTAGTATCTCTTTTACATCTTACCTAGTGAGCTATTTAGCATTTGAGGGGAACTGCATCTGTGTGAACACGCCTTCTTCCCTACATAACCCTGTTTTAATTTGTTGTTTTTTAAATTTGTTTTTAATATTGAATTTTAAATTGTTGCTATGAGCCATGGGACCTGAGGGTGAAAGGCAGGTAATAAATTGAATATAAAATATAATAACCATAATACTGTACAATATTGTTATACACCACCCCAAATCTCTGAGTGGTTTGAGATTTCAAGGAGCTCCAGGGGCTTTTACCAGAGTCTTTCCTTTTGGAGACCGTGGTGCCTTTATGTTATATGTTTTATTTACACATATATACAACCTGAGCCTGCCATGGAGGAGTTCAGAGCATCAACATTCCAAAAGGGATTTGTCTTATGTATTTATGTTTTTACACATGCTGATTTCCTAGGATTGAAAAGTGCCTAATACACAATTTAGAAAAGTTTGCCTAGTTAAATTAGTTCTTTCACACTATTAACAGCATCTAGCACACAGCTCAAATACACACATGAGTATTGCACATAGATTAACGCACAGGATCTGGCACCCAACTTAACACTCAGCGCTTAATTAAATCCTGACTCCAGAAATTAATGGTCTGGCGCCCACAATTACATAACAATATTTTTTTAAAAAAAAAACAAAACAAAAACCTGCTGCTTTTTCCATATGTGGTGGTCTTGCAATAAGGTTAAAGCTTACTGGGAAATTATATATAATGAATTCAAAAAGATGTTTAAGATAACATTCGTAAAAAAAAACCCCAGAAGCTTTTCTCTTGGGAATTATGGGATCAGAACTACCTAAACAGTATAGAAATTTATTTATGTATGCGACCACAGCTGCAAGAACGTTATTTGCCCCAAAATGGAAGGAAGAAGAGGTCCCGGCGGGAGAAGAATGGTTACAGAAACTGATGGAGTATGCAGAAATGGCAAAACTTACTGGAAGAATAAGAAATCAAGATAACAAACTTTTTAGAAAGGAATGGAAATGGTTTATTGCATATTTACAAATACTGTAATCAGATCAAGACATTGGCAGGATTATTGTAAAAACCTGCAGTTTCAAAAATATATACGAGATATGTATGAGAATAGATGAATAAAAAAATAAATTAAGATGATTTAGAGTATGCAGGAAAGGACGAAAATAAATTCAAAGAAGTGCAGAAAGAAGGGGAAGGGAGACGACCTGGAAATAATAATAATAATAATAATAATAATAATGTTAAAATTATGGTTGAATAATTGTTGTAATGTATATAAATGAACTATTTATCTATCTAATTTATATACATTACAGCAAATATACATATATATATATATATATATATATATATATATATATATATATGCATATATATATATATATATATGCATGCTGTGGCCAGCTTCCTGCAATAATGTGCTCCCTTCAAAACAAATTCACTTCATGCTGATAGTTGTAACTCCTTTAAGCCACTACATTTAGGAGATGTGTGTTCAGTTGACTATTCTTATCTTGTATCCTAGGCTCTTCTCTACTGGTCATTGACCGAAATAAATATACTGTACTACTGTGCTGTTATCATCAGCTGTGCATTCAAAAGCCCCAAATGAGATCCAACCAGACAAGAAACCATTCCGTGACATCACTTGAGTGGGCGGAGTCTTTCCCTGGGTTTCCCTAGCCAGGCGCTCTCTGCACTTTTCAAAGCAGCGGGCTGGGCAGTGACCGCAGCTGCTAATCTATTTGTTGTGCTTCTTCAGCGGAGTCCTGAAACCAGAGGAGCTCAGAACTGCCTTCTTCTCAGCTGCTGCCTGCCAAACTTGCAAAGAAGCAGATGCGCCATCAAAGCAGGGGACGAGAACATAAAATCCAACATCACCACCCAGGTAAAAGATGGGGAGGGGTATGTGGAAACTAGAAGGAAACTTTTAATAACTGTGCAGGAAAATGATGTTAGTTTCTGTCATTCCTCACATGATAAGCAGCAGCACCCACCAGAATTCCCTTTGCTGCACCAGTGGAAAGTGTTAAAAGTGCAGGTTGCTTTTGCCCTCGCTATGGAACATGTTAAAATGTGTCTGCTTGCTTTCTCACTTGCTTGAACAGCAGTGCATTGATACAAGACCCCTGGGTTTTATGCTGGATTTGTAGGGAGGGCAGAGAGTCATATAACAGGAGCTGATGCCAAATCGTCCCTTCTGATGTACTTTGCCTTCTGTCTCTCTGTAACTAGCTATAAAGTGATGCACCCCCAGAGCCACTCATAACTGGCACTAACAATTTAAATATAGTGGTTTTTTCTGTTTGCATTTTCTTTTTTCTTTCAAGCCATAACTGCAGAGGCAGGCTAGGGGGAAAACAACCAAACAAAAGAGCAGTTATTTTAAGCCTTGTAAATCTTAATAACTTCTTGGAAGGCTTAGGAACAAGTAACAGGATTCCACAAAGCCTTTGCTCAGTAACCCTCATTGGAATTAGCAAGAAGGCGAGGAGGCAAATTTCCCCACAAATGACTTTATTGCTTTTAAAATTTGAATTCTTTTCTCAATGGTGCCTTTCTACCTTTCTTTCCCCCCTTAGAAATTAAGTGCTGCTCAGTACCAACAACTGTTATACCCAATTGGAGGAGGCAGCATCACTTCCTATTCATTAATCTGGTTGGGTAGCCATGTTAGTCTCTTGTAATAATAATAATAATAATAATAATAATAATAATAATAATAATTTATTATTTATACCCCGCCCATCTGGCTGAGTTTCCCCAGCCACTCTGGGCGGCTCCCAATCAGTATTAAAAACAATACAGCATTACATATTAAAAACATCCCTGAACAGGGCTGCCTTAAGATGTCTTCTGAACGTCAGGTAATTCTTTATCTCTTTATCTCTTGTAGGAAAAAACAAGACTCCTGTGGCAAAATGCATTTAACAAAGAAGGCTTTGTATTGTATTTATTAGTTTTAATATGCCACTACTACATCAGGCTGAAAAAACCTGAATAAAATTCTTACTACGCAGTGGTGTCCAAACCTTTTTTCAAAGAGGGCCAGATTTGATGAAGTGAAGGGCCGTGAGGGCCGGCCAAAGGGCCAACCAAAGTTGTTGCCCTTTTTAATGATTTTACCCCAAAGTTGCTGAGGTTTTTTTAGGCTTTTACCCCAGGAAATAAACTGCCACAGGGGCTGGATTAAACTGACCAGCTGACTTTGCACATGCCTGGATTAGGGGCAAACCACTCTTTTTCCCTGCCTTGCTTTTCCAATATTCAAAATAGAGGCAATCTTCCTTTCTAAGGGCCAGGGTGCTTTTTTACACAATCCTTCATTTCAGCAAGTTGTTGGACAATGTCATGAAGTTTCTGTCAAGTGAGAATATTTCTCACATTTGAAATACAGTACAGCTGTCTAGTTCCCATTTGCCATGCTAGTGCTATGAACAAAGGCTCTGGTATCCTTAATAGCTGCGTAGCTAAAATGCATTTTTGGAGATATTACAAGGCTTTGAAAAGCTGTACGTTCCTGGATCCTAGCTGCTAGCAGTGGCCCTATTTGGGTGAATAGTCCTAAAGGTGTTTTTATATATATATAAAAAAACCTTTGGAAGGCAATAGGAAGGTCACTCATTGATACTGATGTGTTAATTTGCTATGCTGTCTTGCATGTCCGCATTCCTATTGATGCATACTTCTAACTACATAGACATGGGACCTGCTTCCTTGTGGTGAGCTCCCACACCTCTGCCAAATTTCTGGGATAGTTCCTGGCCTATGGCTTGGCTACACAGTTATAAAATTTATAAAAGCTTTTTTTTTTAAATTACCATGTTTATTAGTTGCCCAACAGCCAAGATTCTGTCATATAATAAAAACAATAAAACTCAATATACAATTCTAAAAAGAAGCATGAAAAAGGTAAATATATCACAGAGAGAAAGCTAAAACTATATCCGTTTTAGAACTTCATTCTGAAACATTCCAAGTGTTAAAGGAAAAGATTTAAAAGGCCATCGTAGCTTGGACATTGATTCGCTACTGGTTGATTTTTGTTCTGCCCAGTGAAATATTGCTACTTTCTTTGAATTGGCAACAAGTGCTTCTACAGGAGTCTTAACTTGTAAGATTATTGAACTGTATTGCATGGCTACAATGAAGTCTGAAGGTGTATTTTTTACAGCAATCCTTTAAAAAAATATATATATTTATTCAAATTTTAAAGATTACAAAGAGAAACAATAAAAAAGAAAAATAAGAAAAAACATAAGAAATATAAATAAACAATTAAAAAAGAAAACAAATCAGACCTTTACATAACTTTCTTTCCTTTACTTATTTCCTTGACCTCCTCACACCTCCCTTTTTTGTATTCTAGTTCAGTTAGATGTTTCAGCAAATCCTTTCCAGCTTTGTTTTTATCCTAATAATTTATCTTAATATACTATAATTCTCGTCTTTCACCGATTAATAAATCAATTTTAACCTAATCCTTTATAACATTTCTGCTAAAACCACATTACTTCATTCCAACAACCTTCTAACATTCCTTAATTTTACAATGTTTCTGTAAATAAACTTTAATTTTTTTCCAATCTTCTTCCACCGTTTTACAGCAATCCTGCTATGCTGACCAACATGCAGCATCAGCAAACATCAATAACCCAGAACAAGTTATTGCACAGAGATAGAGCAGGCTTCCAGTTTGCTGTTGCACTCATGGCTTTGTCTTAGGACTCCTAACATCCTTCTGGACCGTCTTGAGGTGCTGAGAGCTGGGGGCACTGTCATACAGTGGTTCCGCTCCTTCCTCCTGGGCCGTGTTCAGAAAGTGGTGGTGGGGGATGAGTGTTCAGACCCCTGGGCTCTCACTTGTGGGGTGCCTCAGGGTTCTGTCCTCTCCCCCATGCTTTTCAACATTTACATGCAGCCGCTGGGAGAGATCATCAGGAGGTTTGGGCTGGGTGTTCATCAGTATGTGGATGATACCCAGCTCTACCTCTCTTTTAAATCAGAACCAGTGAAGGTCCTGTGTGAGTGTCTGGAGGCGGTTGGAGGATGGATGGCGGCTAACAGATTGAGGTTGAATCCTGACAAGACAGAAGTACTGTTTTGGGGGGACAGGAGGCAGGCAGGTGTGGAAGATTCCCTGGTCCTGAATGGGGTAACTGTGCCCCTGAAGGACCAGGTGCGCAGCCTGGGAGTCATTTTGGACTCACAGCTGTCCATGGAGGCACAGGTCAAATCTGTGTCCAGGGCAGCTGTTTACCAGCTCCATCTGGTACGTAGGCTGAGACCCTATCTGCCTGCGGACTGTCTCGCCAGAGTGGTGCATGCTCTGGTTATCTCCCGCTTGGACTACTGCAATGCACTCTACGTGGGGCTACCTTTGAAGGTGACTCGGAAACTACAACTAATCCAGAATGTGGCAGCTAGACTGGTGACTGGGGGCGGCCGCCGAGACCATATAACACCGGTCTTGAAAGACCTACATTGGCTCCCAGTACGTTTCCGAGCACAATTCAAAGTGCTGGTGCTGACCTTTAAAGCCCTAAACGGCCTCGGTCCAGTATACCTGAAGGAGCGTCTCCACCCCCATCGTTCTGCCTGGACGCTGAGGTCCAGCGCCGAGGGCCTTCTGACAGTTCCCTCATTGTGAGAAGCAAAGCTACAGGGAACCAGGCAGAGGGCCTTCTCGGTAGTGGCGCCCGCCCTGTGGAACGCCCTTCCAGCAGATGTCAAAGCGATAAACAACTACCTGACATTCAGAAGACATCTTAAGGCAGCCCTGTTCAGGGAAGTTTTTAACGTGTGATATTTTACTGTATTTTTGGTTTCTATGGAAGCCACCCAGAGTGGCTGGGGAGGCCCAGCCAGATGGGCGGGGTATAAATAATAAATTATTATTATTATTATTATTATTATTATTATTATTATTATTACTACTGAGACATTATAAATCAAACTGAATAGTCACTATCCGTACTTTTCGCTTTTAATTTCCTTCTGACCTCACTAGTTAACAGCTCTGCACCTTTTTACTATCACCGTGTGTGTGTGTGTGTGTGTGTGTGTGTGTGTATGCAACTGTCAACTGCCTAGCCTAGGAATGATTTATGCCATAATGAAATGTAACTCTTCAAGGTGCCACAAGATCCTTTGCTGATTATTCAGGAAGGTTTTGTGGAAAGAACTAGTACCCCATTCTGACTTCATATTGCCACATCTTTACAATTAATTTTGCTCCCTCCAGCTACCAACTTTATAACTGTAGAAGTGGATGCCAGTACCAATCGTTGACAAAGCTAGCTGCTATTGCCCGTCACCTAATCATCCTCCCACAGAGAGCATTTTGCTAGTTGGTGAATATACATAGTAGGAGGTCAGTAAAGGAGCACACCGGGATAGATTTATTATGAAACAGGAGGTTGAAAACACATGGGCTGAAACTCCATCCCATTCATACTATGCAAAATGCAGTCAACCTATTTAAGGTCAGAGCTTTTGCCTTCATACTAAGGGTGTTAACAGAGCAGCAAAGAGCACAGTAAGCTAAACCTCATTAAAATCTCTTCTTTGCAGCAATATGAAAATAGTTGCCTACTTAATAATAATAATAATAATTTTTTATTTGTACCCCAGCCACTCTGGGCGGCTTCCACAGAGACCAAAAAAACACTAAAATATCACACATTAAAAATTTCCCTGAACAGGGCTGCCTTAAGATATCTTTTGAATGTCAGGTAGTTGTTTATCGCTTTGACATCTGATGGGAGGGCATTCCACAGGGCGGGCGCCACTACCGAGAAGGCCCTCTGCCTGGTTCCCTGTAGCTTTGCTTCTCGCAATGAGGGAACCGCCAGATCTGTTTGCAAATATTATGCTAACTTAGTAGCATTATTTGCACCTTACTTAAATGGGTGTGACTCCGGCAGGAGTGTCATTTAGAAAGGCACAAGAGGAACTCTCCTGACTGTATTTGGGATAAAGAAGGAATTATTTGCAACAGGTTTGCCTTCCCTTTTGGGCTTTTCAGCATGTGTGGTAAGATGCAGTTGCCCATTTGTTTAATTTTCCTGCCACCCTGCTTGAGGAACACTCCCATCCTGTGATTTAAAGGCTGGGAGAAGCTTGTGGGATTGCCACAAAAGAGATGGATAAATTTCTGGGAGATAAAATGGCGTATGGACCCCCTTCTTAGAGTAGAACTGGGATCGCCTGGAACATCCTTCTTAACAGTACTAAGACTCCATCTGTGCTTGAAGTAGGGAACCAGTGGCCTTTCAGATGCTGTTGGACTCTATCTCCCATCAGTCCCAGAAACCATAGCCAGTGGTAAGGCATGGCAGTTGTAGGCTAGCAACATACTGATGACAGCAGGGTGATGTAACCTGGCAATGGCCAACCTGTCACCACTAGAAGATCAAGTCTTAATCGCTCTCTGCAAGTTATGGGGAAGTTTGTCAGGTAGTTTTTCTTGGTGGTGCAGCACTTGTAGCACCACAACCTGAAATTGTTAAAAAAATTAAATAAATCCCCTTATTTGCCAAGTTCAAATAGGGAATTCTAATGCTAAATGTTGATGTAACCCATTTGTAGGACTCCTAGTAAATTTTCAATTTCTGTTGAATATTTATTTATATGATAATATTTGAGTGCTCGGCATAGAAAAGGACTGGTACCTGCTTTGGAATTTTGAGGGGGAAATGACCTGTCTCTGTTCTAATGGCTAGGGAGGGAAATAGGATTAGTTGTTTGGAGCAGAAGACTCAAGGAACTGCCTGGATAACTTGTTTCTTTATGTATAGGTGTTGGTTTTACTGTATTATTTACTTGGTGCTATACACAGCTCTGTGATTTTCAAATGAGAAGTGGTATAGAATATTTAAAATAAAAGGTAGAAAAGGATGGGGGAAAGCAGCATTCTAAATAAATAGATGAAGATAGACGGGAATGAAATTACAAGTTCTGTCAAGGTTTGACAGGATCTGGCATACTGGACTTTTATGCAAACCTCTTACCACACCTAGAGCTTAGTCCTCACTGAGGTGGTAAGCCTGTGCCTAGACAGTACTGCTTCACACTGTTTTTGAAAAGATTCCATGTGCACAAACATTGGAGAACCCTCATTGGTTTTTAACTCTCCCTGACCCCAGTGCCATTTTCCCAATCTAAATTGTCACTTCCAAAGCTGTTACTGAGCCCAAAATAGCAAAAACTATTAAAGCAGCAGCTGCTGGGAAACACTACTCTCTTTTTAAGTCCAATGTTCCTGCGGTAGGATGCTAAGAAACCTGTTGGTTGGTGTCAAACAAACAGTGAGCCAAACAAACTGATTTCGGAGGGGTTACCCAGGGGGTGCAGATCAATGGTTTCCTTGCTGCTGCTGCCAACCCATGCTCCATTCCCCCAACAAAAACACCTGCATGGTAAGGCAACCCCCTCTTCTCCAATACCACTGCAAATTTGGCTGTAAGAGCAAGTATAAGTCATTTGCAAATGGCATCAGGACAGGGCTCATGATGGGCCCCTAACTAACCAAAGTATCTTCCCCTTGTGTTTCAGACTCTCCCTGTCCCTGCAGCCACTTATCCACCAGGCAACAAGGCTCCACAATATCAGAACATGGCTCTCCCCTCTCAAACGTGGCCAATGAACATGAGCTCCTCGAATCGCACCGAGACCTTGGCACTACTTACTCAACCCTCTTCCTCCAATGAGAGCCCTCTTTACAGTGAATACCAGCCAGCTGCTTATGACCTTGTTCCATTGCCCAAAGCTGTGCTCTACATGATCATGGCCGTGATGGTGGTGGTGAGTGTGGCCTATGCCATTGTCGGTCACCTGATCAAAGACCTGGCACATGATCTGGCAGGTGAGTGTGGCAGGTGACAGCAGCAGTGATGTACAATAAACTATGCTCTTTGTAGCATTCAGTGCTTTAAAAAAAAATCCCACAATCTGCACCAAGAAAAGCTGAATTCTGTGACCTGTATAATTATGCAGACTTCTCAAGCTTTGCCCAATTTACAGTGGTACCTTGGGTTAAGTACTTAATTCGTTCCAGAGGTCCGTACTTAACCTGAAACTGTTCTTAACCCGAAGCACCACTTTAGCTAATGGGGCCTCCTGCTGCTGCCGCACCGCCAGAGCACAATTTCTGTTCTCATCCTGAAGCAAAGTTCTTAACCTGAAGCACTATTTCTGGGTTAGCGGAGTCTGTAACCTGAAGCGTATGTAACCTGAAGCGTATGTAACCCGAGGTACCACTGTATTCTGGTTTACTAGCCATGAGAATGGACACTGAGAAATACAGGACACTAACTACACAGAGCCTTATTTCTCTGTATTGGCATCCATCTGTCTTGAGAGACAATGGGGTGCACCTCCGGGGGTGAAGTCAAACCTTTGTGTTAGCAGCGCTCTAGTGACCTCCCTGGGACACAAGCCTGGGTAGTATGTATGGAGGTCCTGGGCTGCCCAAACAACAAGACCCTCTTCTCAGCATCACTGATGTGGTTCAATAGAAAGCAGAGCAAGATGTCTGGCACCAGCTTGGCTGCAGGAATTACCGGAAGAAAGCATACAAGGCGCCATCCAGCTGTCTTAGGGACTCCACTCTGGCTTTGTGTAAGGTTTACTCCTTAGTCTTTTCTTTTCCTGAAGATATCCCCACAAGGCGTAAGTAGTTTAGGATTGAGATGGGCTACCTTCTCAGGATTATGATCCCTGTTACTAAGGTTTATTTCTGTAAATCTTATTAATTCACACATTTTGGTTTTTCCAAGCAGTCACTGTTGAGATGCTTTCTAGCTACCAGGGCTAGAAACATTTTTGAATGGAAATTGTGAAGAAACTAACTTTGAACTCTGTACCGTACTCTGCATTTTGCCTATGCTCCTGTAGTGTAAAATATACACACAGCCCAGCCTTTTATGACTGTTAAAAAAAACCCAAAACTCATTACCTATTTCAATGGGATTCATGTGCTTGATTCCAAGATGTGAGAATGTTTTGCACATAGAAATTTCCAACAGTCCTGTGAAATGCTACACAACCTGGTTGTAGTCCTGAGGTCTGAAGGTCAGCGAGTAGAGCTACGATCATTCCAATAAAATGTTTTCTGGTGGGACCAGCTTTGTAACACAATTCCCATCTCTATAGGGCTCTTTAGTTGGGATAGGGGAAAGACAGGGGGGAGCTGCAATGGCAGACGTTCAACACTAGGAATTTATGGATACTGTGACCATCTCCCCTACAGCCCTTCACTTCTACTTGCAGAAAATAGGGACGCGGGTGGCGCTGTGGTCTAAACCACTGATCCTCTTGGGCTTGCCAATTGGAAGGTCGGCAGTTCAAATCTCCACAACAGGGTGAGCTCCCGTTGCTCTGTCCCAACTCCTGCCAACCTAGCGGTTTGAAAGCATGCCAGTGCAAGTAGATAAATAAGTACTGCTGCAGTGGGAAGGTAAAGGACGTTTCCGTGCGCTCTGGCTTCAGTCATGGTGTTCTCTTGTGCCAGAAGCGGTTTAGACATGCTGGCCACATGACCCGGAAAGCTGTCTGTGGACAAATGCTGGTGAGATGAGCACTGCAACCCCATAGTCGCCTTTGACTGGACTTAACTGTCCAGGTGTCCTTTACCTTTACTTGTAGAAAATATTTGGGGTTGTAAAGTGCTTCCATCACTAGATATGTGCCACAAAGCATAGCGTAATATAGCTATATACCACCACAGCATAAATCTGACCTACACCATAAAAGAAAAAGAAAAAACCACTTGGGCATAGTAACACCACTATTCCCAGACATGACACAAACGAAGTACTATTTTGCATTATCTTGTTCTATAATTGAACACTTATTTAAAACCAACACTAAAGGGTACTATCTACTATTATGTGAGCTGAGTTGGCCTGTCTCCATTCACTTGCCATAACCAACGCCAAACAGCTTGCCCTTATATTTGTATTGTATCAAAGTGCATCCCTTATATTGTGTGGCAGTCCATCACACTTGCTGCTAGAGGCCATGTGCTCAAGTTGATGAAGTTGAGCTCCATGGAGAATGCAGAACCCCATCTAATACAGAGTCAGATGAAAACAGGGCAGTAGCTATCCATAGTAGGCACCTATTTTGTTAGTAGCTGCATTTCATTTACAATAAATCAGCAGGTAAGTTTGCAATGCAGAACACTAGTCCAGCCATTTTCTTAGTGGTGCTCAAGATTCCTCCCCCTGCAATGCTAAGGTGCTTTTCCTACAGGAAAGGAAAACACAGGATGGCAGCTTTGGGGACATTTGCCTTTAGGGAATAGGATATATAGCTTAGTGGGAGAGGATGATTCTATAGGCACAAAGACTCAGGCTCACTCCCTGGCACTTCCTTTTAAAAATGGATCTTGGATAGCAAATCAGGGAAATACAATTTGGCTGACAATACAGGGCTGAAACACCTTCCCCTCCTTGATAAAGCGACTGTAGATGGCAGTTTCATGTGCCCCCTTTAATTTCTCCCTCTAGATTGCTTGCTGGGGCCACAGCCTGAGGAGCCTGACGAGGAGGAGCCAGAGCCCCCACCTCTTACAGGTTTCCAGCCCTCCCTCTTGGCCAAGGCCCGCACTTGCAGCTGCTCAACACACCACCACCAAGAGGAGGTTCATATAACATTAGAGGTGACATAGTGACCGTGGAAGAGCAGGCAGCACAGCCTTGCGGAAAAGGAGAGCGGAGTTCTTGGCTTCCTGAATTGAATGGGAGAAAATGGGCATGGCAGACCAGCAAAAAGAGCCCAAGGAGGGAGGCAGACGACCACGTAAAGAAGCACTGGCCTGTTCTGAAGCAAACAGTCGTCCCGCCTTCTCATGGCAACAGCTGTCTTGCTCCTCAACTTCTGGGACTCTACTTTTCTGGCACCATGAATTCAACTTCCATGATTATCATTATTTTTAGTTTTATAGGCAGTGGCCTCTTCTCCTTTTTCTTCCTAAGAAGACTGAACTGGAGAATCACTGGAAACTCACCTAACCAGCTTCATGAACCAGACTACTGCTTTGGGCCTAAGAGGCTTTTGTCTAGACTGCGAGAGGAAGGGCTGGGCTCCAAAATGGTACCAGAAGGCAGAACCTAGGAAACAAGGATCTGGAACCACTTGGTTGTTGAACACTGCTTCAGCTTTGTGATATTTTACTCCATGAGGTGGAACATCCAGAGTCTGGGGAGGGCAAGGCCTACTCACACAGCTCTGGCATTTCAAAAGGGCTTTTTTGTACAATAAAGTAATTAAACCTGTATGCCTTGTGGGCTCTTGTCTCTAATTGCTGAATGACAGGAAGTTAATAATGACAGAGGTAGTGACTATCCTTCCTCATTTGGCACTTGGCCTGGTCATGGTCTCAGCTCCTTTTTGAGAGCTTGAATATGAACAAAGTTTTAGCAGAACTCCCCAAGGTGTAGAACATGGACTTTCCTTCTCTGCAGATCTTCCCCTTAGTAGCTGTAGCCCAGATTTTGCTTTACAGTCCCCCCACCTCAAACTGTGTGTGCTTTATCTGACACCTGCTTGTAGAGACAGCTGGAAATCAGGATATCGAAATGTGTATATACCAAGTCCTTTCCGAACATTTGCCTCCTACCAGGCTTCCCAAAATACAGCGTTTGGTAGGAAAAGGGTCAACGTAAAACCAACCCACTGTCCTCTCATGTTCTAATGCTTAACAACATTTTAAGATCAACAGCAGCCCTGCTTGTGGGTTCTTTTGAAGAGGGCATGAGACACAGAAGGATTGGGGATGAAGAGGAGACAATAAAATGATTATAATGGACGAGAAGAGGAAAGGTTGACATGGAGGCAAATAGAAGAAAGAATTCAAGGCACAGAATTTTTTTTAAATGCTGAATTTTTGTGCGGTGGGGAGACGTGGCAATCATATCCCACCTACAAGCCAGTTCCCACCATGCAGGAGAAAGACCCCTCCCCCCCCAAAAAAAATACCCCAATATTTTGGTATAAGCAGGGTGGTGAAAGGTACAGAAGTTTCCCTTCCAGCTTGTTACTTTCCCACAGGTCACGATGGTAAAGCTGACAAGCTATGCTCGTCTACAGATCAGTAGAACTGCAGCGATTCCTGACTATTCACACTAATCACAGACTTGTGGTCGAGACACTTTTACTGAATGTAACATGGGCTACAAGTTTATTCCCCACACAAATTGGGAGAACCCATTCACCCATGATCCCTCCAAAAGGTGTAGGGGCTAAAGCGTCCATACAAAACAGCGGAATGGCTTGACAGGCACTTTCCCCCAAAGGAACCAAAAGCGTGGAGGATAGAAGCCTGAAAGGCCCAGTTTTCCAACAAGCAGCAGTGCTAATAAATAGGGATGTCTCTGAAGAGAGGAAAGTTTCTGTGGACTAAGCATCCAAGCGGCAGAGCGGGCTGTCGTATACCATCTGCAGATTGACTTTGTGACCAACCAGTTCCCGGATATTATTGATGCCATACCTGATCATGGTGGGCCTGAAAGAGAAGAGGGAGAAATCTCCATTCATACCACTTTCATGTCCCTAGCATTTTTCAAAAGCCAACAACAGGAAACGGACATTAAAATAAAATTTGAAAAATAGTATTAATGTACTAGACCATAGCAAAAAGTTACAGCGAAGTACAACTAGAGCAGGATAGGTTTGTCCAAACTATCCCAACAAATGGATCTTTCCCCCATACCCTTTGGCATTCTAAATATAGGATACACCTTTGACACAACTTCTGTGGCCCAACAGAAGTTCTGTGGCTACAGCACTGCTGATGCTCACAAGCTTGATCTGGGAAAACAGCCTGTCTGAGGGAAAGAGGTGAGTGAGGTTTAATCCTGCAGAGGCGAGGAAGGCACATGGCTTTGGGTCATGCAGCCGCACGACAGAGATTTATAGTCTTGGGAGACAGAAGGTGCCAATTTGTAGACTGAAGCTTTATTGAGATTAGTTCCAGCCTCTGCTGACTTAAGACTCTTAAAAGGGTGAAACATGCATTAGTCCTTGGTCCCTGACAAGAGAGACAGGCAGCCCCCAGGCTTGGGGCCCTTCCGGACAGGACACCATTGCTTAACCTGGGCACACATTCCAGCCCAAACACTTACCGTTCCAAAGAAAGGCCCCAGGCGATGACAGTCACCCCATCAGGCAGACCCATAGGCAGCAGCATCTCTGGGCGGAAGACCCCTGAATTGCCCACCTCCACCCACTTCTTTAATCCTGGAAAAAAAGTTGTATTGTTAGGCTAGTGAAATGGGTCAGGGTGGGCAGCAAAGCCACATGCCTAGGCAGAGCCCAAGCTCTGGGGTTACTGGAGTCCAATCTGAACAACACCCTGGGACAGAGGGCAAGTCAGAGATATGGACACCTCCCACCCATAACGAAAAGTGCTAACACAAAGCAGGTATTTTTGTGTCAGGCTGCTCATGCACAACACTGTCCCAGGTCAAATCAAGGGAATCATTTCAGCTGACTTATTGGAGCCCACTGCAACTTGTGAGGCTGTGACTGCAGCTGTAAGGGGCAAAGGGTGAACGCTGACTCTGTGTTGTCGTAGCCTTGTGAGCTAATTCAGGATGATGTTGATGTCTGAAGTCCTAAATGGTTTGGGCCCTATTATAAAAGACCACCATACTAGCAAAAATGAGGACATAGAGGCATTCTTTATGGTTGTGCCTCAGTTCTGTGGCTCCTGCTACTTCAAAGCTTAAGAACCTTTAAAAACAATGAAACATTTTTAGCGGATGCTTTGCACACCCAATCTCTCTTCCACTGGTTTTCTTCCCCTGCCTCACCTGCCCTCCCCTACCCCCAGAATACGGTTAAGGAACATTTGCTTCTCTGTTGCCTTTATCATTTCGTTGACTTCATTATTCTCAAGTTTTATAGAGAAAGAGGGCATTATGAGGATTAAACCTGAAAGGCAAGAAGGTATTGATTTCAAGTAAAATCAAATTCATCAGCCTTGCATTTCAAATGAAGGGCTGGGGAGGTTGCCATGGTGTTTGGGGCACGTCCTTTAAATATCAGGACACATGGAACCTCCAGAAATAGAAAGGCCTATGAATAGGTGGCATACTCTCAGACTACTGTTGACACAGTGGAAAAGTGTCCTAATTTATAGCGCATTATCAGGGTGAAGAATTTTTGCAACTGCATGAGTCATAAGGGGATTATGAAAGGCTAATTCAGGGGCAGTTGGAATTCCTTCTTAAGGCACTGAGTGTGCAGCTGCCTTCTTGGCAAAGGTGGAAAACTGAAATTTCTCACAGGTAAGAATGCAAGTCGAGTTCAGAGTGCTCGGACTGCTTGCCCTGTTCCCTCAAAAGCCACCCACGATTTACAGCTTTTCCTTGGTGTACCTGACTTCTGCTGCCAGTAACACCGGCTGCTATTCAGCTCAGGTACTAGGGAACTTGCTTTGATTCCCAAGGGCAGGAGCAAAGAGATACTGCCAGGGGCATGGAGGACTCCTGTGGCACAGCGTCACAGTTCCACAGAATGGTACACGGCTATCTTCCTGCACTCACCCTGGTGGTAGCTGAACACCTCCATGCTGGGCTCCGTGTAAGGATTGTAAGCGGGTTTGAAGCGTAGCTGGGTGATTCCTGCCACAGAGAGAGAGAGAGAGAGAGAGAGAGAGAGAGAGAGAGAGGAATGGAGCTGGGAGCCTGGTCCCTGAAAACTGAGAAGGCAACCACCAAGGAGCCTGTTTCCTGCCAGACTGCTTCCCAACTGGAGTCCACTCTGTATCCTCCCTCTTAATCAACAGTTCTTACCCATTTTGGTGAAAAACTCTTTCAAGACACCCATCAGGTCGCCCAGTGTCAAGCCATAATCGGCTACCACCCCTTCAATCTGGTGAAACTCAGCCAGGTGGGTGGCATCGAGCGTCTCGTTCCTGAAGACACGGTCGATGGAAAAGTATTTGGCGGGGGTGAATTTCTCCTGCAGGAGAAGAAGTAGTTGTCACAGTCCCACACTTCGGATTGGTTCAAGTACTTCAGTCTCAGCAGGCAGACCATCCCAGCCTCAGAGCGTTGTTATCCTACCAGCTTTAGATTACTATTATTAATTGAATTTGTACTCCCCACTCCAGCCTGACAGTTCCTAGGTAAATGAAGCCTGGCATTACTTTGTACGGAAACTCTTCAATGACCTGTTTTGTCAGCCTTCATAGCTAGGATACATCCAGGCAGGAAAGAGTTTTTACTGGATCGTTACCTGCTGCGCCAGCTGATAGAGCATGCGAGCACTGGCGGATGTGGTGTGCGTCCGAAGGAGGTTCTTCCGAGCCTCCTCCAGTTTCCACTCATATCTGTACCTGGGAGGGAAAGATTGAGATATGGAGTGTGACTCCAGCAGTTAATATCTGAGGTAAAGGAGCTGAAACAGGCCCAGTGATGGGTACTATTGCTTGGAAAATGAAGAGAAACAGTTTGCCTGCTAGACTCAAGTTTCTTTTTTGAAGGGTCTCCCATTTCCCAACAGAATGATACAGATTTGGGATTTCCCTTCCTTACTGATCAAAATCTCAACTCCTCTGCTGTTTACAAATGAACATGGATCCCATGGCTATTTCCAAGAGCACTGTGGCCCAGATGACAGCACCTACCAATCAACTCTCTCCACCTAAACTTGTAGCACAAGTGTCACAGAGAGAAGTGCCCCCATCACCCTCCAGACTTGGGAATGGGAGAAAACTCTATGCTATATGCTGCTGCAAGAAACCATCTGTTCTCCTGTATGACGCATTGCACACCAATGTGAGCTGACTGGTGCGGAGATGCTTTTCATAACCATGCCCTGCTTTTTGCACTTCCAGGCCCAGCACTAGAACTGCAGAAAAAAATGCTGCTGAGTCTTACCCCTGAGAGCCGTAACCTCCTTGTGAATGAACCCTCTTTACCCTCTTCAGGTAATCCATGGGGAAGTCAATGGCTTCAGCAGGATCTAGAAGGAAGAAGGCACATGCAAGTGACTGGGCATGTGGGGCTCCAGGTGGTCCAGTAGAGAAAGAAAGAGGCTGGAGTCAGCCCTTTACTACTCCCCAGATAAAGAGAGGTGAGGACTGCTCACTATCCATAGGAAGATAGGGAGCCATTCCACTAAAGCCCGTAAGATATGAAACACCCAACACAAAGAAAAGAACATATGCTAGATACTTGGGGCTCAACTGGCTCCCAAAAGGACGCTGTCCCAAGAACCTGATGCACAGCCTCTTTGCGAGCTATGAAACCGGATACAAAAGTCGTGTGTGGACCAAGCAGTGTGACTGACCCTTTAGGAAGAAGGTGTCATGCTGGTCCCGAGCTGGATGCTGCTGTGGCTGGAAGAGGGCGTCAAAGTTCCAGAAGGAGCTCTCAATGAAGTTATTGGTGGGCATTTCTGTAAAACTGAGAAGGGAAACACACAGCCATTAAGCAAAGTTTTTTTCAAGGGTTGAGCCACTGAAATTAATTAATTAGAACGACTCATTTAGACCCATTAATTGCAATAGGTCTATCTCCCACCCCCCATTAACATGGCATATCACAGAAGACCGCCTAATGACAATGGGCACAGGGCAGGGACATCGAGATGTACTCAAGCCTAGAAGAGCAGTGGAGGAAGGTTTGCTCCCGTCCCAGTGCTTTGCCAGTACAGTCTTTGTCACATGGATTTGTCTGCATGGGCGGGTAAATGACAAATGCTAGCCCAGTCTCCTCAGCAGGCTGTGCCATGACTTCAGGCTTGGGCTACAATGCACTGCCTCCTCTGAGGAAAAGAAGCAAGGATGGGCAGAATCCCCAAGACAGGCATTTATTGAATCTACAGCCAGCTGTGCAGGCCTCATGGGCATGTACCACGCACATGGCATGGTAGAACACACCTCACCACCCGTAATCACCATTTTGTCACACCCACATACCCCAATATTTTGCAGACATTGAAGTACACACCCCATTTCAAGGAAGATCTGCCGGAACTGGCTGCGGACCTTGAGGAGTGGGTGGAGATGTCCACTTTCAGGCATAATGCCCAGTGCCTCAAAGTTATACGCCTTGAACTTCAAATCTTTCCAGGAGCCACTGAAAGTTTAGGAACAAGTGTAGGGAAAACAGGGGGGAAAGTTAACTTTGCAACGGGCTGCGGGTCTTTTCAGATCACCTTCCATGCAGAACTAGGAATGCAGAGAAGGCAGTTACCAACAAGCAGAGTGGTCAAGAGTTCTGCTGAGATTTGTTACAAAACGGTTAATGTCTACAACAGCAATCCCACAACAGCTGAGTGGGATAATCTTGATTCTATGGTTTGAAGCCAGCATTTTCACAGCCAAGGTTCACACCCAGAATCCAAGAGCAAACTGAAATGGCAGCTAAAGAGACACAGACAGACCATATTAGTCCAACTTTAAATAAGGACTAGAACAGTTCCTTACCTGGCAATCATCTCTGGAGTGAGGTCCGTTTCCTGCTTGCTAACTGTGGTACTGAAAGCATTTCCTTTACTGATCCAGTATGTCTTAATGGTCCTGAAAGCAAATATAAACATTTCGAAATATAACAAGCACAGTAAACAAGAGGTCCTGCAGTCTAATGGATACAATGCTAAAGAGGTGGGTTCAAATCCCAACACAGATATAGATCCAATCAGACACAAGCGCGCGCGCGCGCACACACACACACACACGCACACACGCACACACAGCCTCAGCTCCCTGGCAATGCAAGCAACAATAAATGAGGTAACTGCAAAGCACTTTCCAAACAGGAAATTTTCTTCCAATGTTCAGGCACACATTCAGATACCCTGAGAATGCACAATGAACTAATCTGCTCATTGAGACTGTAGAACATTTTTACTGCAAAAGGGTGAAATTAGTCCTGGAAACATAGATCATCCCATGCAGAGTGGGATGACAGAGGCTCAACTCACACTTCTGCCAAGAGTTTCCGCTTCTTCAGTTCATTCTTGTCCTTCTCTTCCAGTTTGTCACCCTCACCCTGCTCCACCTGCAGCAGCTTCTCTCTGACAGAGTCCTGCACAGTCTCCACCTAGAAGGGAAAAAAAGAGAAACTTCAGAGCCCTGATGCCGTCTTCCCCATCCCAACATCCTTGGATTGAAACCAACACTGATCTGCACTGTCCAACCCCTTTTCTGACACATACCCTGCAGAAACCCAAACCCAAACTGATAAGGAGTAAGGATTACCTACCGCCCGGAAGACCCGGGGTCCACCTTCTGCGGTCTTGTCTAGCTGGATCCACTTATTGGACATTGCTTTGCTGAATCCCACTTTTCCACTTGGCAGCTTCTACAGCGAAAAGAACCAAAAGTGACACTGTCAGGTATCCAAAAGCCACATAATCAAATAAGCCCACAGGGAAGATAACCTCAGTAGACTTTTACCATCAGCTCACTCTGGACCAGGCCTTCAGGGGGGATGCTGTTAAACACTCGAACTTCATGGCTCCCTTCCTGGACAATTTCTTTGCCCTCAGGTGTCAGCTCCCACTTCTTGGATGTGCATTGCTCAGCCTCAATTACCTAGAGAGGACAATTGAGAACATCAGCACGGGTAGAAAGGGTCTGAAAGGAGGTGGGGGTTGGAGCTTGAAGCAGAAAAAAGGGAGTGTTATAAGGCGGTATTTGAAAGACAACTGAATACCTGTGGTCCTATCTGAAAAGACCCCAATTATCTTACAGCTCATTGGTTTTTACTGTCCATCTGGAATATTTGTTTGTGTAGAACCCCACCCCGATCCAGTCCTAGTTTTTGCTGAAAGGGCTAACATATGCCTGTGCTAAATCACTTCAGATTGTAGCTAGGGGTTCACATGGCAACTGATTTTCCATGCAGTCAATCAATAATCCTTGCACATGAAAAACAAGCATATCAGCCAGAAAAATTCTAGCAATATCTTCTTCGTCATATGTTATCATACTTCATCATGTAATACACTTGCAGCCTGAAATGGAACAGCACAGACACAGTCTTATTGACTCAAAGAAAGTAGGCCACAGCTGAGAGATGGAGATTTTAGGGTGCTTTCAATGCCCCCCACCATATCAATGCTGAGATAAACCACTGAGATTTCTCCCTAGCAAGCCTTCAAAAAAAGTCTTTACTAGGATTTCATTTTCTTAGGAAACTGCTCTTCAGTCAGAACAAGACTGAACTTGCTTTTGGAATGATCTCCCTAGAAGACACACATGGCACCATCACTATCTATCTTTAGGCACCAGGCAAAAACCTTTTTCTTTGGTCTTTAATTTTCTGTGGCCTTCTTCAGTAGGTGGGATGTGTAAATACTGCCTCGTTATAAATTTGAATGTATTTTTACTTTCACTCAGTTTTAGTCCTATGTTGATTTAAATTTATGTGTTATTGTTTGTAAGTCACCTGGAGATACTTTTAATTTATAAAGTGACAATATAAAGTACAATAAACATAAATAATAATAACAACCATCATTTCATGACACAGTAAGTCAGTTTTACTAGCAAACCGGAGGTCAAACTAGCCCCTTTCCAGTCCCAGGAGGAGAACAGGGAGTTTTTGCACAACACACCTACACACTGCAATTGACAAACTGACGTGTCGCGACACACAGTTTGGAAAGATCTACTGTAGGACATGACTATCTTAGAGGACAAGTGGAAACTTTGTGAAGGAGCACTTTGGAAAGACATTTAACAAAAAGAGAGCATTTTAATCCTCACAATCCTGTCAAGTTGGTTAGGCTAACATCTATTTGTCCAGGGTTGTTCTCTAGGCTTGGAATGGCCAACCGGTGGCTGTCCAAATGTTACTGGACAGCAAATCTCACCAACCCTGACCATTGGGTATGTTGGCTAGAGATCATGAGAGTTGCGAGTCTGGCAACATATGACTGCCACAGATTAGTCACCCCTGCTCTAGTCTTTATAGCTATGGATGGATTTTAATTTGGTTTTCCCAAGTCCAAATCTTACACTTTATCAACTACTCCATACTGTTTCATAGCAGGGTAGGAGAGCTGGGGGGGGGTTACATCTGCAAACCAATGCACCCCTTTGGTTTCAGACAGTACATAAGTAAGGTAAGGGTAAGGGGCTGACCATTAGGTCCAGTTGTGACCGACTCTGGGGTTGTGGCACTCATCTCGCTTTATTGGCCGAGGGAGCCGGCATACAGCTTCTGTGTCATGTGGCCAGCATGACTAAGCCGCTTCTGGCGAACCAGAGCAGCGCATGGAAATGCTGTTTACCTTCCCGCCGGAGCGGTACCTATTTATCTACTTGCACTTTGACGTGCTTTCGAACTGCTAGGTTGGCACGAGCAGGGACCAAGCAACGGGAGCTCACCCCGTCGCGGGGATTCGAACCGCTGACCTTCTGATCGGCAAGTCCTAGGCTCTGTGGTTTAACCCACAGCGCCACTCGCATCCCTAGTACATAAGTAGACGAGTCTAAAAGGCCCACAGGACACATATTTTCACGGCCCTCCATCAGCTATAGTGGCTCACTTACCAGAAGAAATGTATTTAGCATTAAGTCTGGAAGTGTATACTCGATTCTAACCAAACTAAGCCCCCTAGAGAAACATCAGGCTGTTGGTTGTTTTGTTTTGTTTTTAAGTAAGGCTCTACTCTCTGTTTTGGCCCAGCCTGTGAAGCAGCAGCAACTGCAGAACACAAGTGGCTTGCTTTCAAGACCAGCCTTTGCCAAACTTGGGTCTCCGTCCTGACGTTGGACTACAACTCCCATCATCCCTAACTGCTTGTCCTGCTACCTGGGGATGCTGGGAGTTGTAGTTCGACGACATATGGGGGGGGAGACCCAAGGTGGAGAAAGGCTGCGGAGTCAAGCCTAACCTGAAATTTGGGGATACAACACTGCAACTCTCGCTTTCACGCCTCAGGGAAATGTTAAAACAAAGCAAAGTCCACACACCCTCCATTCAAAAAAGGAGTGTGCCCATCTACCCTTTTAATAACTCTGTGGGGATCCTACGCTCCGCCCCCTGTCATTTTCTTAAAGGAGCCATAGAGCGACGCTCGGCTACCAAGAGAACACAGGGCAGCACGCATGCGCAGTTCTCCTGTTCCCCCTCTTCCTTCCGAGCGCAGCCCCTATCGGCGCAGGTAAGGATGACGCCACACCCGCGACGGCTCAGGGGGCGTGGCCGGCCACGCCCACTTACCTCCCCCAACGACTGCAGGCTCTTCACGGCCCCGACCAGCACCTGGTGGTCCAAGCCCAGCGCCGCAGCCGCCTCCAAGCTGCAGAGCCTCGCTTCGCCTTGGGCTCCTACTAGCTCTAGTCTCTGCAGCAGGAGCTCGGCCGCTGACCCAGGACCCGCCGCCGACTCCACGGTGGGAGCCATGTTCCCGGCAACTACTGACAAGGTGTTACTGCGTTGGCCGGAAGCGGAAGTGACGATCTGAGCATAGAGTTTTTGACGTTTATGTGCTAGAGAGCCTCCATGGTGATATTACTGTAAAATTAAATTGTCCGAGGTGGGAAGACAGCATATTCCAGCTCCTCACCCGCAGGTAGAAGAACAAGTGTAATTACACAGGAGTTTAATTTTTTTTGGGGGGGGTGAATAACAGTTTTCAGTGCTTTGAAATTCAACTGCCCCCCCCCCCAGCCGCCTTCTCACAACAGCAGCTGGTTTGTTTGTTTCATAAAATTTTATCCACCGCTTGATTGCAAAAAAAACAAACAAAATCAAAAGCGGTTTACAAAAGGATGAAACAATAAAATGGGGGGGGGGAGGTTCACGACCTTACTTTAAAACATAAAAAAAGTTAAGATACTAAAACGGGTTGAGATTACCTCAGCTTTCCTAGCATCCGAGTAGGCTTGCCTAAACAGGAATGATTTTTGGCAGGTGCCGAAAAGAGTAGTATGGTGAAAGCGCCTACTTGATCTCAACAGGCAGGGAGTTCCAAAGTGCAGTCTTTCTCCCCACCCCAAAATGCTTGCATCTTTTAAAGGCAGGGTTCCTAAATAACTTGCAACAGGGAAAGTTGGAACAGCTGAAAGGTCACAGTGGTAAGGAGGGCCTCACCGGTTGGATTGCTTTCGTGAGCCATGTTTCAAAGACAAGGAAGTGTTGGTTAAAGTTTCCCTTTACAGGCATATTTTATTCCCTCACACCCCACAACGTATGAAGCTGTGTCCCTCCAGATGTTGCTGCGCTGCAACCCATAGTATTTAACCATTGTCCATAGTGGCCAGGGCTGATTTGACTTGGAGTCCAACCACGGCACGTGGCTGTTCTGTTCGCAGGTTTAGAAGAGCGACACAAGCTAGGTGTAGCTTGGTCAAACGGAGAAGACGACAAACCGGTTTCTATCTACAGTTCCCAGGTTCTTTGGGGAAAACCCTAAATTTATGCTTTAAATGTATGTTGTGGCAGTGACTGGCTAAGGGTTTATCCTTTCCTGCTTTGAAGGCTGTGCAGAAATTCTATAGACACTTTTCTCCCAGGTGGAGCAAAGATAGCTGCATCTGCCAAACTTCTGAAAGGAAAAGGCACCATTTTGGCTGAAATGGAACACTATCTGTAATACCAAAGTAAAGAAACACTCTTATTGGCATTTGCAGCCTGTTAGAAAACAGCTTTTCATCTCTTATGCCAATAACAAAAAAAGCTTTTTCTAAAGCTTTTTCTTCCTCCCTCCCCAGCTGTTTAACGTCTCTACAATTGCAACAAAACATGTCCCTCTACAACCACAGCAGGCACTGCAAGCATCCAACAGGCCAAAGTTGCACTCCTCCATTGCCTCCCAAGACAGACGACAACAATATAACAGCCACTAGCCAGCGGCGAACGGTGGGCAAAATAACTCTTATGGTTAGCCAGTATATCAGTGAAAGCAAAAAACAGAGGCCCTAACCCTCCTCTGCTGTATTTAAAATTTCATGTTCAGGAATCCAGCCACAACCAGGAGTGAGTGATTTGTCCAGATCTTTTGTTTTTATCCCCCTTGAAGAAACAGCTCAGTGGGTACCATCTTTCTGTATGGCAAAATAGGTGAGCAGTAGGTTTCAACATGCTTGGTTATAGCGCCACCTACTGATACTCTGAGAAACGGGTGTAGCAGCTCATTATTTTTGTATGTGCATATACTTAAAATTCAAGTGCTAGTTTCTTAACCTAGCTTAAAATAAGGTCAGATTTTATTGATTTGCGGTGGGTATAAAGGACAGTGTGGCTGTACAAGACCTGCCATATTACAAACCTATACTGTGAAGAAATAAATACTTTGTAGTATAGGTAAAGGTAAAAGGACCCCTGACCATTAGGTCCAATCATGGACGACTCTGGGGTTGTGGTGCTCATCTCGCTTTATTGGCTGAGGGAGCTGGCGTACAGCTTCCGGGTCATGTGGCCAGCATGACTAAGCCGCTTCTGGCGAACCAGAGCAGTGCACAGAAACGCCGTTTACCTTCCCGCCAGAGTGGTACCTATTTATCTACTTGCACTTTGACGTGCTTTCGAACTGCTAGGTGGGCAGGAGCAGGGACCGAGCAACAGTAGCGCCCCCTGTTGTGGGGATTCGAACCGCCAACCTTCTGATCGGCAAGTCCTAGGCTCTGTGGTTTAACCCACAGCACCACCACTTAATTTACGTGGGGGTTTATGTTCTAGGGATAGTGTGTAAAGCAAAAAATGTGTATAGTCAAAACACATTAGGTTTGATGGCAATTGCCATTGTCAAAGTCTTTTCTCCTGGATGCCTGTCCCCTTTCCGCCCTCCTTTTATTTTTATTTTTTATGTTTTTGCCAAGCACGTAAACCTGAAAGCATGTAAGTTAAATGCACATAAGTTGTGAGTTACCTGTATAGCTAATCTACTAGGGCAGCTGACCAACTAGAGCTCTGCAGTCTTAGCAAGTTGTCAGAATTGCAATAAGCAAACACTAGCTGATGACCCACGGAAGTGTTGGCTATAGCGCTCTGTGAATGTGGAAACATGGAGCGCTCACCCTTGGTAATAATAAATCCATGAAGGCAACTGGCAGCACTTTGATGGGTGCAGTGCATTTTGTGAGATGAATGTGCACTCATTTGTCTTTTTTTTTAGAAGTAATATTTATTACTTTTCCAACAATTTAAACACTACAAAAAAAGAACAATACAATACAATACAAAAACACTGCATAACACTAACACATTAACAAAACAAAACAAAAACAGTTTAAAACACATCAAATAATTTCAATATCTTATCTTTCATTCTCTTATTTCCACGACCTCCTCACACCTCCCTTTTTGTATTCCACTTCTGTTAATTGTTTCAGCAATTCCTTTCCATCTTCCTCTGTTTTATATCCTATAATTATCTTAACACATTCTAACCTTATTTTTTTTCCTTTAATACTCTATTAATCTGTTTATACTTAATTCCTTATAACATTTCTACTAAAGCCATATAACTTCATTCCAACATTTTTCTAACATTCATTAATTTTACAATATTTCCGTAAATAATCTTTAAACTTTTTCCAGTCTTCTTCCACCGACTCTTCTCCCTGGTCTCAGATTCTGCCAGTCATTTCTGCCAATTCCATATAGTCCATCAACTTCATCTGCCATTCTTCCCGGGTGGGTAAATCTTGTGTCTTCCAATACTTCGCAGTGAGTATTCTTGCTGCTGTTGTTGTATACATAAAAAAAGTTCTATCCTTCTTTGGCACCAATTGGCCGACCATGCCCAGGAGAAAGGCCTCTGGTTTCTTCAGGAAGGTATATTTGCATACCTTTTTCATTTCGTTATAAATCATCTCCCAAAATGTCTTAATCCTTGGGCATGTCCACCAAAGGTGAAAGAATGTACCTTCAATCTCATTACATTTCCAACATTTATTATCGGGCAAATGGTAAATTTTTGCAAGCTTGACTGGTGTCACGTACCACCTATAAATCATTTTCATTAAGTTTTCTCTTAGGGCATTACATGCAGTGAATTTCATACCTGTGATCCATAACTGTTCCCAGTCAGCCATCATTATGTTATGTCCAACATCTTGTGCCCATTTAATCATATCAGATTTCACCATTTCATCCTGCGTGTTCCATTTCAACAGCAAGTTATACATTCTTGACAAATTCTTGATTTTTGAATCTAACAATTCTGTTTCCAATTTTGATTTTTCCACCTGGAAACCAACTTTTTTGTCCAAATTGTATGCCTCCATTATTTGATAATAATGGAGCCAATCTCGCACTTTATTTTTCAATTTTTCAAAACTCTGCGATTTTATTCTGTCTCCATCTTGTTCCAAAATTTCCCAATATTTTGGCCATTTGGCCTCCATATTGAGTTTTTTCTGTGCCTTCGCTTCCATTGGTGGGGTTTTCTTTTCTAACAAACCATCTTGGGGTTTTCTTTTCTAACAAATCCTTATATCTTATCCAAACATTAAACAATGCTTTTCTAACAATATGATTTTTTAAAGCTTTGTGTGCTTTTACTTTATCATACCACAAATATGCATGCCAGCCAAAAGCATTATTGAAACCTTCAAATGTGCACTCATTTGTCAGCTGTCACCATGCAGATGAGCCAACCACCCCAGAACAGTCCCACAAGTGAGTGATGGTTTCAACAGTGCAAAAAGAAAGTGGCTTCTCTCTTCATGCCTCTTGCCTTTCGCAAAATGTCTCTAGTCTAATAAATAATAATAATAAGTCCATTTCCTTTATGGCAACTCAAAGCGACTTACAATATTGTAAGCAAAAAAAAAACAAACAAAGAAAGTAAAACCAGCAATTATTTTTTTAATCTACATTATACAAAAAGGCCATAGATATGTAAAAGCCAAAGGCCCAATTAAAAAGGAATGGTTTTGCCTGGCGCCTAAAGATATGTAATGATGGTGCCAGATGCGCCGTTCCAAAAGTGGACAGCCACCACTGAAAAAGCCCATTCCCTGGTTGCACCCTCTAGACCTTCAGTGGAAGAGAGCACGTGAGGAAAGGCCTCAGATTATGATCACAGGTATATGGTTCCATATGGTTCTTTATATTGAACGTGTTTTCAATAATAATAATAATAATAATAATAATTTATTATTTGTACCCCGCCCATCTGGCTGGGTTTCCCCAGCCACTCTGGGCGGCTTCCAACAGAGATAAAAAATACACTAAAATGTCACATATTAAAAACTTCCCTGAACAGGGCTGCCTTCAGATGTCTTCTGAATGTCAGGTAGTTGTCCATCGCCTTGACATCCGATGGGAGGGCATTCCACAGGGCGGGCGCCACCACCGAGAAGGCCCTCTGCCTGGTTCCCTGCAACTTGGCCTCTCGCAGTGAGGGAACCGCCAGAAGGCCCTCGGAGCTGGACCTCAGTGTCCGGGCAGAACGATGGGGGAGGAGACGCTCCTTCAGATATACTGGACCGAGGCCATTTAGGGCTTTAAAGGTCAGCACCAACACTTTGAATTGTGCTCGGAAACGTACTGGGAGCCAATGTAGGTCTTTCAAGACCGGTGTTATATGGTCTTGGCGGCCGCTCCCAGTCACCAGTCTAGCTGCCGCATTCTGTATTAGTTGTAGTTTCCGGGTCACCTTCAAAGGTAGCCCCACGTAGAGCGCATTGCAGTAGTCCAAGCGGGAGATAACCAGAGCATGTACCACTCTGGCGAGACAGTCCGCAGGCAGATAGGGTCTCAGCCTACGTACCAGATGGAGCTGGTAAACAGCTGCCCTGGATACAGATTTGACCTGTGCCTCCATGGACAGCTGTGAGTCCAAAATGACTCCCAGGCTGCGCACCTGGTCCTTCAGGGGCACAGTTACCCCATTCAGGACCAGGGAATCCTCCACACCTGCCCGCCTCCTGTCCCCCAAAAACAGTACTTCTGTCTTGTCAGGATTCAACCTCAATCTGTTAGCCGCCATCCATCCTCCAACCGCCTCCAGACACTCACACAGGACCTTTACCGCCTTCACTGGTTCTGATTTAAAAGAGAGGTAGAGCTGGGTATCATCTGCATACTGATGAACACCCAGCCCAAACCTCCTGATGATCTCTCCCAGCGGCTGCATGTAGATGTTGAAAAGCATGGGGGAGAGGACAGAACCCTGAGGCACCCCACAAGTGAGCGGCCAGGGGTCTGAACACTCATCCCCCACCACCACTTTCTGAACACGGCCCAGGAGGAAGGAGCGGAACCACTGTATGACAGTGCCCCCAGCTCCCAGCCCCTCAAGACGGTCCAGAAGGATGTCATGGTCGATGGTATCAAACGCCGCTGAGAGATCCAGCAGAACTAGGAAACAGCTCTCACCTTTGTCCCTAGCCCGCCGGAGATCATCAACCAGTGCGACCAAGGCAGTTTCAGTCCCATGATGAGGCCTGAATCCCGACTGGAAGGGATCCAAATGGTCCGCTTCTTCCAGGCGTGCCTGGAGTTGTTCAGCAACCACTCGCTCAATCACCTTGCCCAAGAATGGGAGGTTTGAGACTGGGCGATAATTGGCCATCGTGGCCGCATCTAAAGATGGTTTTTTAAGAAGCGGTTTAATAACCGCCTCTTTCAGCGGGTCTGGGAAGGCTCCCTCACGGAGGGAGGCAAAGCTGTGTCTGATGAGATTTGTGGCTTAGTGAGTATTCAGACAGAGTAAGTCCCCTATTTCCTAGAGACTAGGAAGTAATGTCAAGCTACATACCTGTTTCTTCAGAGGGAGTGTAAGTCTTATCAAGTCTACCTTCCATTGAAGCAGGGATGGGGAACCTGTGGCCCTCCAAATATTATTAGACTTTCAACTCGCATCAGCCCTGGTCATCTTGGCCAGTGGTTAGGGATTTGAAGGGCCACAGGCTCCCCATTCCTGCCTTTTTGAGAGCTTGTGCTAGCTATGATGTAGCCCCGTATGACTTCTCTTGAGGCTACTTTTTTAAAAAATAAACAACAAATAGAATCACTAGACACCCAGGACAGGAATTATGCAGAAGAGAGAACATCAGCAAGGACAGCAGGCTAGGTAAAGATGAGAAGCTGCACTTGCTGAAATGCCTTCCTGTATACATTTGGGTATACAGGGACGCAGGTGGTGCTGTGGGTTAAACCACAGAGCCTAGGGCTTGCCGGTCAGAAGGTCGGCGGTTCAAATCCCCGCAATGGGGTGAGGTTGATAAATAGTTACTGCTCTGGCGGGAAGGTAAACGGTGTTTCCGTGCGCTGCTCTGGCTTCGTCAGAAGTGGCTTAGTCATGCTGGCCACATGACCTGGAAGCTGTACACTGGCTCCCTCGGCCAGTAAAGTGAGATGAGCGCTGCAACCCCAGAGTCATCTGCGACTGGACCCAACAGTCAGGGATCCCTTTACCTTTTATACATTTGGTAAAAGTACAGGAGACATAGTCTCTGTATAGGGTCACCCGGGATGCCAACTACGATGATTTTTTCAGGGTGAAGTCTGAGGGATTTTGGAAGCATACCTTCTGTTCCCACAGTCTTCAGAGACTGTTCATAAAGAAGCAATTATGGTAACTTTGTTCCCCAAAGTTAGAAGGCAGACTGTTGGGTACAGAAACTACCTGGGCTTCACATAATATGAAAGTCACTTGAATTACAAGGGCTTGCCCGTAGGGGACTTACGTAGACATTGGGTGTGCTTATATGGCATACCTAATGCCTTAACTTCACATGCCAGAAAGCCTTAGGTACACCCTGGTCCCTGTCCTGTACATGTAGATAAGGACATCAGCATAACCAGCAGTCTCTCTGCAATGCAGCCCTGATTTTGCACTACAGCCATTTGAGATGATACACTACACATCTACAGAACGGTCTGTTCTAGCCTTCTTAATGCGTCACAATCTTCCCTGCATTAAGGCCTCCTCATTTCTCTCCTTATCTTTTGCTGTCGCTCTTTTGGTTTATAAAGTCTTTCCCCTTTGGTTTATAAAGTCTTTTCCCTTTGGTCTTCAGAGCACCATCAGCCATACTTGACTGCTTTAAAGAATATTTCATTTTAAACACCAGCACCTCTAGTTCAGCTCCTCCTGTTCTTTTAGGTCCTGATTCCATATCCAACAGGAACCCCTCCCCAAAGTGTTGTGATGTATCAGTCCAGTGCAGGAGTGTGTTGATTTATTGATTGAAAACATTACTTATTGAAAACATTCATATGGCATCCTTCATCATATTAGATCCCAGGGTGATGTACAAAACACGAAAAAGCAATATGCCATCCCTGATCATCATTGCATTGTGCTGCATTCCACATTGTTTTTGCTTTCCAGCTGTAGGATGACCTGGGCACTTTCAGCGGCTGTGAGAAAGAAGACACTTAGTACAGCTTCTCATGCAGGGAAGTGAAGAAAGCTGCACAGGCTTAAACTGCCACTTCTGGTGAATCCTTACTGGCTCTCTCTCCTTCCTCCTCACCCCATCATAATGCCTCATCATCAATCCAGATCATTCCTGAGATTTCTGCCTCTTCATTCTGTTTTCTACAGAACTATTAAAGGCATAGGAGTGCTGCATTTTGGGGCACCTGGTGAGAGTTTAGGATTGCCACATAAAAACAAACAAACTAGCCCAGTTCTTATAATCTTTAACAGAAGCCACTTGCAGGCTTCACTAGGCGAAGCTTTTCTCAGCATTATGATCACCAAGTTATATATTAAACTGAGTTATGTATCAGGAAATGTTTTGTCTGCTGTTGAACACACAGAGCATAAGGAAGCTGCCAATTCGGTTGTTATCAGACAGTAAGCATCCCAAGACAGACACCTTCCTTTTCTCTGGTGTACAAGTCTTGGTACTGGGGTAGGAGAGCTTGGGGGGGGGGGAATCGCATCTGGCAACCAATGTGCCCCTTTAATTTCAGATAATACATGAGTAGACAAGTCTAAAAAGCCCAGTACACAAATTTTTCACAGACCTCTAGCTGCTATGGTGGCTCCTTTACCAGAAGTAATGTATGTATTTGTTTATTTTACTTGAGTCTGACCAAACTAAGCCTCCTTGAAGAGACTTGCAGGATCTGATTGAAGGTTATAGCAACTAGTCTAGTATCCTGTTAACTCGATGCCTATGGGAAGCCCACAAGTAAGATAGGAAGGCAATAACCTTCCTCTCTTAGCAGCTGGTATTCAGAGGCAGCCTCTGAGCTAGAGATAGCAGTCTCTGATAATCTTATCCTTCACGATTTCCTTCATTGTTTTAAGGCTCTTATTTCTAATTTCTACATAAACTTACACAGGCTGTGACTGTATGCACACCCACCTGGGGAGCAAGTATATTTGAATTACGCAGGCTTACTTTGAATAAATATGCACCGAATTGGCCTGTATGGCTCACAACCCTGGTCTATTAATTTCACCTCAAGCAAAGAGTATGATGAGTTGCACAAGACTGTGGTTAATCAAATCCAGTGGAAGAACATCAGCAACGTCTGTTCTGGCACGGTGTTTAGGGTGTGCCTAACTTAGGGGTGATCTGTGTTAGCAGCACATCCAATCCATGCAGTACACACAGACAGAGTTCCTCAGCACCCAATCATCTCCAGCCACTCCATGTGATTTGCACCATATGCACAGCTGGGTTCCTGCCCTAAATACAGCAAGTATTCCAGAAACAGGGACGTGGGTTTTCTCGAGATGCTACCTGCCTATCCAGTTTCCAACTACTACAGGCTGTAGAAAGAACAGTCTGAGGCATCTAAAGAAACTGGCGTGGCTGCAGAAGAATAAGAAACATGTAGATTAGCTGAGATTTTAGAAGGGCCTGTATAAGAAATGGAATAAAGGAGAAGTCACAAAGAAAGAGTATATATGAGTATATATGAGTAGCCAACAATTGCAGGGAGAAGGTCAGGCAGGTCAAAGGACATACAACACATCCAATTCCTGCTCAGCTTGCTACTATACCATTGTCAGACCCCCCAAGTGTCCCTGATTTCCAGGGACAGTCCCGAATTTACAGAAGCTATCCCAGTTTCTGATTTGATCCCGGAATGTCCCACTTTTCCTTAGGGCGTCCCTATTTTCATCGGAGAAATGTTGGAGGGTATGTGTTGTAACTAGGCGCAAACTACACCCACCGAAAGGGTGGTGCCTCAGGATACTTACCATAAGAGACAATGGCCTATGCTTCATCTCAGAAAACCAGGTCCTCACTCCACATGCACCCACACCATTTTGGGTATGCACTCTGAATTTGGAGCAATTGGCAGCCAATCAGAATACAGTGGTGCCCCGCAAGATGAACGCCTCGCAAGACGGAAAACCCGCTAGACGAAAGGGTTTTCCGTTTTGGAGGCGCTTCGCAAAATGAATTTCCCTATGGGCTTGCTTCGCAAGACGAAATGTCTTGCGAGTTCTTCCAACTTTTTTTCCTCCCCCCCCCTTTTTCTAAGCCGCTAAGCCGCTTATCAGCTGATCCGCTAAACCGATAAGCCTCTAAAAGCCGCTAATAGCGCTAATCCGCTAAGCCGTCAATGGGCTTGCTTCGCAAGACGAAAAAACCGCTAGACGAAGAGAATCGCGGAACGGATTCTTTTCGTCTTGCGAGGCACCACTGTATAAACCCCTGCCTGCAGCAGACTCAGGTAGGGGGTGCCCCACATGGTGCGACACCCAGCCTCACACACCTCTCGTGGGAGAGTTTTAGCTCAGGAAGGGGTCTCCCAGAATGGGGCAGCACAGTAGAAGTGTGCATGGTACTTTGAAGAGCACTCAGACCAGGGCCGGTTCAAGACATTTTGCTGCCTGAGGCAAAGGAGAAGATGGTGCCCTCCTCCAACACACATACAGAAGCCAATTGGCCTGGTAGTTGAGTCGTACTTCAATACTGATGAAAGGACAGTATCCTTCACTGCACTTGAGGGCAGCAGGCTAGTGTAGGGGGTACAGGGAGGCCTTGTGGCACTCATAGTTCTGTCTATTCCCCACTGCTCAACATCTGCCACCTAAATGCATGATGAAATCTCCATTCTGTGTCTAAATTTAGGGGGGAGGGGAAGCAGCCAAGATGTCTGAAGAACTGCCATATCCTGTGTCTAACCACATATTCAGTTTGAGTTTTAGTGGCTTAACAGTTTCTGGACTAAGTATCCACAGGAATAGCATGAAGAACCCTTGCTCTGCTAATGCTTGTTATGAAATGCAGCAGAAATGTATTCATTGAAAGTAGTTGTATACTATTTTATAGTATTTATATACAGTGGTACCTCGGGTTAAGTACTTAATTCGTTCCGGAGGTCTGTTCTTAACCTGAAACTGTTCTTAACCTGAAGGACCACTTTAGCTAATGGGGCCTCCTGCTGCTGCCGCGCTGTTGGAGCACGATTTCTGTTCTCATCCTGAAGCAAAGTTCTTAACCTGAAGCACTATTTCTGGGTTAGCGGAGTCTGTAACCTGAAGCGTATGTGTCAGGGGCTCAGGAGCAGAGGCACAGGGAAGAGGGGAAATGGAGAGCGAAGGGGAAGAATCCGAGGGGAGCGTAGGAGAAGAGGACAGTGGTCCGAGGGATTCCATGAGCCTCTCCAGCGAATCGGAAGATTCACAGAAGGGGGCGCCAGTGGCCAGGGGCAGGGGGTTCCCAGGGGCAGGGGGAACGCCCCAGGAGCAAGGGGGCAGCAGGGACTCCCAGAGCAGTAGTTGGAAATCAGGATCAGCTTCCCCACCAGAGCAGAGTGGGGGGGAAGAGTCCCAAGCATCGGGGCCAGTGCATTCCCCACCAGGGAGAGAAGACGAGGCAGAGCTGACCATGCCTCCGTCGGAGAGTCGGGTGACGGAGGGGAGGTCAGATCCGGCCAGTGTCACGGAAGAGGGAAGCAGTGATAGAAGTAGTGTAACGGTTAGGAGAAAGGTCACTGGGTTGGCGCGAGAAGCAAGTTCAAATGTACAGGAGCGCGGGACAGCAGAGAGTGAGGATTGGGAACCGGGTCCTAAAGCAAGCTGGAGGCAGGGGGAGGAGCTAAGCGACTCAGCGTCGGAAGAGTCCAGAAAGGGCAATGCCCCAGAGGGCAGGAGGACCCAGAGGAGAAGAGAGCAGCGCAGGAGGTGGAGCAGGGCTAGGATCTTAAACTGGTGTGGAAGGGGCGGAGACTCAGACGGGACTTCGCTGATCTAGAGTCTAGACGTAGGGCTGCACGCTCTGGCTTTGAAATGGAAGTTAAACTTCAATAAAGACTTTTGTACATAACATCAGCCTGGCGTTGGTCCTCTGTGAGCTGGGACCTAGAGGCAGCTCTGACAGTATGTAACCTGAAGCGTATGTAACCCGAGGTGCCACTGTACTGTGTGCAGTATTTATGGGATATATGGGGCATTCGAGGAGGAGGAGTATCTCTGGTGGACAACATGTTGTGCTCCTTAGCTCTCTGCACTCAGCTCTCACCTGTGGCTCCTAGAAGCTGTCAGCATGCAACAGCGGCCACACCCTGGGAATGGCTTTGACTCAAACCCTTGGATAGCTTGGATATAGAGCAGGGTCTTCCCAGCCTCCCACAGATTTTATTGAAACCTTTTGCCATACAATACAATAAAAAAACCAAGCTAATCTAAATGGGGTGGGGGGGAGAGAAAGAGCGAAGAAAATACAGGGTCCTTCCATTATTACAGAACGTTGTCTACTGACAACCACTAAAGAAAACCCAAGTTAGTATGCTCGTGATAAATGACAAAATATACTTATCCGAACAGGCGTTTAAAAATAGTCAGGTGGCAACTCATTTTTCAGAGGGACTGTTTATTCTGATGGGAGGGAAAGAGAGCAATACAGTTGCTCTTCTCCCTGACTGGCTCAAACCCTTGGTGAGCTGGGGACTTCCTCTGCATTCAAAGACCGGCTCCAGTGAATTGAATGGACGAGACCAATGGTGGGTCCAACAGTCAACAAAGCAGTTTCTGCATGTGCTGTAGAGGGAAATGAGAGGGCAGGTGGGGTTCGTCAATCTGGGAAGGAAGCCCATCTAGGAGAAGGAAAACTGATCCTAAACATCTGCTGCCACACATCTGTGGGAAAGACTCTGGGAATAAACCCTAAGGAAAAGTCCAGACCTTTCAGAACATCTTTGGGAGAAGAAAAGGCTAAGGGGTAAACTTTACACAAATCCGGGCTGGAGTCCCTAAGACGGTTGGATGGTGCCTTGTATGCCTCCCTCTGGCAACCCCTGCAACCAAGCTGGTGTGAAACATATTGCTCTGATTTCCTTTGGACTACATCCGTGAGGCCAAGAGGGGGGTCTCTGCAGCCACATTAGGTGTTGTGAATCTCCAGCAATTTTACTTCAACCCCAGAGGCGCACTCCCATTTTCTATTGAGACAGACTGATGCCAATAAAACAATATTATACAGTATTGCTCATATAGAAGTGAAATTCCATAAAATGTATCACCATAATTAGCACTGTTAAGTTGTGGGTGAACATATCAGACAACATAGCGATTTTTCAAACAGTTCTTGTTTATTCACAGGCCAGAACAGAACTGAACTGAAGGGTTCAGCCAGCCTGCTTATATAGAGCTCCACTACAACGTAACTGTAACCACTTTCTGTAACTATACAATCACTGAACGTTACTTTCAATCCCTTATTTGCATATGTGGACCTGAGTGAAAACTACCTACAGTATCCCCCTGCTGGCCCAGGGTGAGAACTTCAGTACATAACAAGCACCAATAAAAACTATACATTAAAAACGGAAAAGACAAACAACTGTCTGCCTTGAAGCTTCTCCGCTTGGGGCAAGTGGGTTTGTCTGAAGCCCCTGTTGTGGAGTTTGGGGTAGTATAATTGTGTTTTCATTTCGTATTTTGTTGTTGTGAACCTCCCTGTGCTCTTTGGATGAAGGGTGATGCACAAATCTAATTAATAAAATTGAAATTGCTCATCTCTGTTGAAGGGGGTATTGCATTGTAGGGAGGACTGTATAAAAAAAGGCCTTCTCATAAATAGGTGTTTTGTGCCATTTCAGCTGGGGTCAAATTACCATGGTCTCCCGCCCCATAAACCATTTGTGAGATAACTTTTGCCTCATATGTTTTTATGGGTGGATAAATCAGATTGCCTTTTGTTTCCCATTTTTCAGTCCTGTCACCTTTGTTTATCAAAAGCCCCTGAGAGAAATTTCTGGAGCATTGGAATTCTGTGTAATCAGTAGGCTGCAGATGATATACAGCTCTGTGTTTTATTTTCAACTAATACAAGGGCAGCAGCAGTGTGTTCTGAACCAGTGTTTGTCTGGGGGCCTAGTGAATTGGGCAAAGGTTGAATCCAGATAAGATGAAGCAGATGGAGGAGAACCAATGGCTTTGGGGGAAATAGACGTTTTGAGAGCCTTGCAGTGCAATCATAGCATCTACTCAGATATGGAGCCCCACATGGAGCTCACTCCCAGGAAAAGTATGCATAGAATTGCAGGCTTAGTTTTGGAAATGCAGAATATAATTGGGACATAAAATTCTAGTAGTGGCATACATTACTCCACGCAGCCCTGAAAGACTAGATCACCAGGCTTAGAGTATTCCTGGATCTAGCACTATTCCTGAAATCCAAAGTAGTGTCTTCAGCCAAGAATGCATTTTTTTCAGTCATGTCTGATATGGCGGGTGGGCCTCTTATGGAAAACACAGACCTGGTTGCCTTTATACTTGCGCGTGCAACCTCAGATACAGACTACTGCAGTGTGATCTAATGTTGCTTTTGAAGGCTGCTCTGAAGATTCAAGCAGTTCTAACTCTAACCCAGATCCCTTTTTTGGCAGGCGGGGGGGGGGGGAGAGAAAATAACATATTCAAGTGGTTCTGTAGCAATTGCATTGATTACCTGTTACCTTCTAGGTACAATTCAAGGTGCTGTTTTCATCTCCAACACTTTGAAGATACAGAGACTATGAGTATGCTGCATATATTTCAGATGCAATAATGCACACAGTTAATTGGGTGTAAGCCTGTTAACTCAGTGTGATCCGCATTTATTTATTATTTTACAAAAAACTATATACCATTTCTAGAAAAAAACCCTGAAAGTGGTTTACAAAAAAAGATAAAACAATCAAATTCTCACTAAAAATGTACAATCATAATTTAGCTGTTAGAAAGTACCTCTCCCCATATGGCCCCACACTCCCCCATTAAGCTTTGCAGGAGAGGATGCTGTGTTAATAATAATAATAATAATAATAATAATAATAATAATAATTTATTTATTACTTATACCCGGCCCATCTGGCTGGGTTTCCCCAGCCACTCCTGCCCATTTGGAAACAGCTTGTGATATAGAGCAGGGTCTTCCCTGCCTCCCATAGATTTTATTGAATTTTTTTGCCATACAATACAATAAAAAACAAGCTAATCTAAATAAAGGGGGGGGGGAGAAAGAGCAAAGAAAATATAGGGTCCTTCCATCATTACAGAACATTGTCTACTGATAACCACCAAAGAAAACCCAAGTTAGTATGCTTGTGAGAAATGGCAAAATATACTTTTGTGAACAGGCTTTTAAAAACAGTCAGGTGGCAACTCATTTTTCAGAGGGCCTATATATTCTGATGGGAAGGAAAGCCAGCAATACAGTTGCTCTACTCCCTGACTGACTCCTGTGTCAGTTAAGACACAGGCAATAAGCTGTTGTGGGGACTACACGCCCTTTTTGGCCATGCCCACTGCTGGTGTATGCCCTCCTCTCTGCAGAGGTTGGAAGGTGCCAATACAGTCATTGGCATAGCTGTCAACTTTTCCCTTTTCTTGCGAGGAATCCTATTCAGAATAAGGGGATTTCCCTTTAAAAAAGGGAAACATTGACAGCTATGGTCCTTGGTCCTGAAAAGGTCTTCAAGGAGAATAATAGCAGTAGAGCATGGGTAGGCAAACTGCCCGGGGGCTGGATCTGGCCCAATCGTCTTCTAAATCCGGCCCGTGGGCAGTCCCAGAATCAGCGTGTTTTTACATGAGTAGAATGTGTGCTTTTATTTAAAATGCATCTCTGGGTTATTTGTGGGGCATAGAAATTCATTCATTTTTTATTTCCAAAATATAGTCCGTCCCCCCACAAGGTCTGAGGGACAGTGGACTTGCCTCCTGCTTTAAAAGTTTGCTGACCCCTGCAGTAGAGGCTTAGGTAGAACTCTTGTCCTTTCTATACACACCAATGGCTTGCTCGCATAAGTGCAGAGGGCGAGCGTTTAAGAGCTTTTTGTCTGTCTCCCCTGAGTCTGGAGCACCCATGCCAACCCGGCCAAGCCCTAGGTAAGCCCCTGGTTGAGGTGCATAGATAGGAGGGCTTCCTGCTGCCTGTTTGGTTCTGATGGGATCAAAGAAGGAGGGGGTTGTTTGACATATAACCTTTGGCTCTGCTTATCTAAGGGACACAGGTGGCACTGTGGGTTAAACTACAGAGCCTAGGACTTGCCGATCAGAAGGTCGGCGGTTCGAATCCCTGTGACGGGGTGAGTTCCTGTTGCTCGGTCCCTGCTCCTGCCAACCTAGCAGTTCGAAAGTACGTCCAAGTGCAAGTAGATAAATAGGTACCGCTCCAGAAGGTAAACAGCATTTCTGTGCGCTGCTCTGGTTCACCAAAAGCGGCTTAGTCATGCTGGCCACATGACCTGGAAGCTGTACGCTGGCTCCCTCAGCCAATAAAGCAAGATGAGCGCCGCAATCCAAGAGTTGGCCACGACTGGACCTAATGGTCAGGGGTCTCTTTACCTTTACCTTTATCTGAGGAGAGGTAGCTGAGCTGCGTAATAAGAAGGCTACCTGGGATTGCTGACTGCAATCGAGAAAGTCTGAAGAGAAGCTCTGAGGGCTGCTGTGAGTTCCCAGTTTCCTATGGCTATGACAGAGCGTGGCGCAATTGTCGGTGCTACATGCAGGCTTTCCCTAATATAATAATTTGATTCCAGTAAAGCTGACTTTTCCTGCTTGTCTCTCATATATCCTACCAAAGCCCTTATGATTATAACAATTGTTATATTAGTCCTGCAGCCTATATCGTTATTAGCCTCTTCTGCCCCAACCATGCTGCCTTTGTTTTCTGTTCATTTGTGGTTGCTATTTTTTTAGTCCAGGTTGTGTCTCTATGCTTTATGCCAGGGGTCAGCAAACTTTCAGCAGGGGGCCAGTCTACTGTCTCTCAGACCTTGTGGGGGGACGGACTATATTTTGAAAAAATAATAATGAACGAATTCCTATGCCCCACAAATAACTCAGAGATGCATTTTAAATAAAAGGACACATTCTACTCCTGTAAAAACATGCTGATTCCCAGATCCTCCAAGAGCTGGATTTAGAAGGTGATTGGGCCGGATCCAGCCCCTAGGCCTTAGTTTGCCTACCCATGATCTAAATTGTACTGGCAGATCTCTAGTTAGATGGCGAATACTGTAATTGGAAAGGAACCTGGATCTACAGTACTCAAAACAGGTGCCTACCCCCCCTCCCCCAAATTGCTGGGGCTGGAAGAGCAACAGTTGCTTCCACACCTGGCAGCACCATAAGAACACACCTGGAAGATTAGCACATTTCTTAAAGCTTAAGTTTTCCTGGACTACAGTGCACTTCATCAGATGCCTCATGAGATGTAGTCGTGCCTAATAGAAATACTGTATCTTGGGGGTGGAGGCAGGGTTGTAAACCTGCTCAGTGAGGAAGCCCACCAAGCAGTGGCGTAGCGTGGGGGGTGCAGGGGGGGCTGGCCGCACCGGCCGCAACATCTGGGGATTAGGGTTAGGGGGTGCAAATCCATGGGTTAGGGGGCGCAAATCCATGGGTTAGGGGGCACAAATTACTTGCCTTGCCCCGGGTGCTGACCAGTGGCGTAGCGTGGGTTATCAGCACCCGGGGCAAGGCAAGTAATTTGCGCCCCCTAACCCATGGATTTGCGCCCCCTAACCCGTGGATTTGCGCCCCCTAACCCGTGGATTTCCCTAACCCCCAGATGTTGCGCCCGGTGCGGCCGGCCCCCCCTGCACCCCCCACGCTACGCCACTGGTGCTGACAACCCACGCTATGCCACTGCCACCAAGTGACCTTATACTAGATCATCTGCATGGGCCTTATAGATTCATATAGTTTGCTGACCCCTGATTTAGATAGTGCCTGGCTAGACAGCACAAGGCTGATTCAGCTGTTCACTGTGCCTCCTTGGTGTGCTTGTTAGTGCTGGGAACACATTCTGCATATGCCTATTCCAGTTAACGCGTTGGCTTGGGAGGCGATGGGGTGGGCGTGGGAAAGATTGCCGTGAACTGGCCCTTTAAAACCCCGCTGGGCTCACGTGGGGCTGTTGCGAAAAAAAAGGAAAAAAGATCGGGTGACGCACCCACGGCGGAGGGGAGGGGGGCGGCTCCCCCCGAACGCGTGGTCGTGCCTCATTGGCCGGGACCGGCGGCCAATAAGAAGCAGCCATCTGGGACGCCAACGTTCGGGGGTGCCGCCCAGCCCGCCGCGCTGCCGGTGGACCAATAGCAGCGCCGGCCGGGGCCGGATGGAGCAATCGGAGCGCGGCGTGGGCGGGCGTTCGGAGGAGAGCCCTATAAAAGGGCACCGAAAGCTCCTCGCCGGCCGCAGTTGCTCTGTCGTCGGTGTCCGTCACCGAAGCTTTTGCTCTTCTTGAAAGGGCCTCCTCGCGGGGAAATAAAATCTAAACAGGGAGATGGGTCCCTTCTTCGCCTTCTGCTCTCTGCTGGCTCTCGCGTCGGCCGGGCCTGCCCAGTACTTCAGGGAGGAGTTCGGGGACGGAGGTGAGGGTCGCTGCTGGCTGGCTGGGGGGCCGGGTTGGAGGCTCCCGGGGGCCGGGTGGGCTTCCCTTGGGCCGCGGGGGTTCGGGCCTCGCTTAGGGCTGTGCCGCCTCAGGAGGGGCTTAGAGGCGGCGGGGGGGGGCGCGTCGATGTATTTGCTCCCCCCGCCATCTTAGGAGGCTCTGCCCCCCCCCTCGAATTGCCAAATGTCGTATGACAGGATCGCGATATTCGCCTTTCCTTGCAGCCCTTCTGGTATTTCCACGCGATGCGGCCTCGTGAGGGCGGACGGGGTCGGCGTTATTCCCCTGTTGGGGTTGGAGGATGGGCTGTGGGGTGGAGGTCCCTCTGCGGCTTAAGCCAGCAAAGGCCGAGGCACGGCTGGGAGCGGGCCGGGTTTCGGGGGGGGGGGGCGGGCGGGCGGGCGAGCGCTGCAGCTGTCAGAACCAGGAGGAAGAAAGCGTCCCTTAAGGGCTGGTGTAGGGAGTGAGAAGGGGCTCGCTTGCTTCCTTGGGAGCTCCAGGATCCTGTCACAGGAAGGGCAGGATGTGGAGAGGAACGTATGGCTGCTCCTCCCTCCCCCCCAAGGTAAAAATGGGCAATTAACAAGCCTTGCACCTTAAGAGGGGGAACTTGATGCGTTCATTCTGACACACTCCTTCCCATTTTTTCAGGAGCAACTCAGCCTGCCAATACTCTTCTCATTTCACAGGAGCAGCTTCCTATGCTGCCTTTGAGCTGATGTTTATAAGAGCCTCGCTTGAGAGAAGCTAGCAGATGTGATGGAACCTGCTATAACCCCCCCCCCAACACACACACACACACATATATACATTGGGGAGGATGCCACCTTAACTGCATGTGTGATGAGGACATAGGTCTTGTTGTGTCTAGTCTAGACCTGGGATGCGATGGGGAGTTGGTAATTAAGCCATAATCAGCAGGGGCCATGGGGATATAGAACACGGACTAAATAGATCGCTGTGGGGATGTCTCTAGAACACACAGACCGCCCATTGCTGGAGTATCGAAAATGACAGGTGCATCCTGGTGTGGAGAATTGAAAAGCAGTGTAGACACTGCCAGCTGGTTTTTCTCTTAAAAACTCTACAGAAATATGGTGGTTTTCGTGTGGTTACGTGCATGGCTATAAGGTTAGAAAGGGGTGTTCGTGCAAGATGGGAGTGGAAGCTGCTTAGCTTGTTTTAGCACCTCAAGACTAGTTTTTGGTATACCACTGCTGCAGGAGTGAACTATTGTCCAGTAGAGCCTTTTGATAATACTAGCTGAGGCCCAGCTGCTGTGGAGTGTCTGACATATGTCTTCTCTTGTTCCTCTTTGTAGATATTTAAGCTGCAATCTTCATCCATTTAATTTGGAGTAAACCATGTTTAACACATTGGCATATGATTTTGACACGTGTAGGATTGTGTGTTAATCCTTTCATTTGTGGACCTGAACACTTTTAATTGCACATTTTAAAAATTATTTTTCATAGCAAAGCTGTTTCATTTGAAAGCCATGCAGTTGCAGTGCCCTGTCTTAAATGGGACCAGTACCCCAAAAGTGAAGATGCTAATACTGCTTTTTTGTTATAGCATATTATTTGTAGGCATTTTATGGTGGATAGAAATTGGGTAGACCATTTGCGTCTGCAGTGATCAGGCAAAGCACGTCCTTATTCTCTGCTGAAACTGTTGCTAGGATTTTGCAGGTTAAGACAAGTGTTTTATCTTAACAAATTCTAGTTCAAGTTCATGTTAACTAACACATGATGAGAATTTGCTCACTAATCATTTTTTGCATTCCACCCTTTTAATGAGCTATGGGTCAAATTCATGTTGCCAACTTGATCTTCCACAACCTTGTGAAGTAGATCTGGCTGGGAGGAAAGATCAAGGGAACCCACAAAAACAAGACTATTTAGTAAATCACAATTCACTAACTTGGTGCATGCCTGCTGGGGAATTGTGCTCCCAAAATACCTGGTGTGAGCCAGATTGGCAAGAGTTGCAGTAGCCAACGGGGGAAGTCATCTAATAACAAGTAAAGCAGAATCAGCATACAGATCTCATATGCATCACAGCATTGAAAAGGGGTAGGGATGTTGGCCACATATAAATCTGCCACAACCCATTATATGCTAAATCACTTCAAGCAAAGTAGATGTTGTGTTGGGCATTTGTCCTGAGACTGTCTTGTCCTGGGACTGCCATTACATGTCATGGCCAAGAGCAAGGTTTTGGACCCAACTCATACCTGTAGTCATCATACCAGATAGTCCATTATTGTATCCATTTTAGCTTGCTTCAAGTTGAGTGGTAAGTTGATTTTAAAAGAATCAAGGTGGGGCCTGAACTTTTGCAACCAAAACTGACTGATTTTGACTGACGTTTTGCTTCCTTGTAGAGTCACTGCAACATTGCAAAAATGTTGTAAGCTTGTTGCAAAAATTATTTTTGTAACTGAACAGAAAAAAAATGTTTGTGCCACATGTTGCATTTGAATGGTTTTATTTGCCCTCTGTAGTCTTGGGAGCATTTGTAGCCCAGTGTTAACCAAATGTATGTGGTGAATCATTGTAGCTCTTTAGTTTCAAAATTTGTTCCTTTCGTTCCTTTTAGATGCCTGGACAAACCGTTGGGTAGAATCAAAGCACAAGTCTGACTATGGGAAATTCAAGCTTACTGCTGGCAAATTCTATGGAGATGCAGAGAAAGACAAAGGTAAGGAGATGTTCTGGAGGACTGTGTTCTCTTAATTCAGTCACAATGGAGTCCTAAATCTGAAGGTGATGATTGCAGTGTTGCACAGGATCAGGCTTGCCTTATTAAATGGTAGTATATCAGGCCATCCCTGAGTTTTCACTTGCCACAACATTTGTAGACAGACTTGTAAACATTGGATTATTCTTCCACTTCTGGTCCCCCAGGTAATAAAAAACTTGAGAGGGTTTCTGTGAGGGTATTGTATGATCAGATTTGCACACTATTGTCATCTATAATAATGATATCCCCGTTTCTTATATACACCTTGACTGTGTTTCATCTTCCCAGGACTTCAGACAAGTCAGGATGCTCGTTTCTATGCTCTCTCTGCTAACTTTGATCGCTTCAGCAACAAGGATAAGACCCTGGTGGTTCAGTTCACAGTGAAACATGAACAAAACATTGACTGTGGAGGTGGCTATGTGAAACTCTTTCCCTCAACCCTGAACCAAGAGGACATGCATGGAGATTCTGAGTACAACATCATGTTTGGTGAGTGTGCTTGCTTGAAATACATACTTGTCTGGGCAGTTGCTAATCTGTAAGGTGGTAGGAGGGGGTCAACAAGAGGCCAATGCAGCAAATTGAGGGTTGATGCTCCTTCCCTTGGGCCTCCTCCATGTATGCTAGTAAATGGGCATGATGGTGTTTGGTTTTTAGAGGGCAGGGGGTATAGCCTTGCATGGTGCTAGGCAAGCATTGGAAACCATTCTACAACACTTACATTGGTCTGCTTTTGGAATGGCACCTAATTTGAGAAATATCGTTTGTTATTAGGGAATGATTAAGCTATGCAGTAGTGAACTCCTGAGTATTTTCTGTATTCTTGTAAGTGGGCATTGTGGTGTTAGTCTGAGACTGAATTGAATGCTTGCTGCCCCCTTTTGATCATCTGGGTGTGGGCCTCCATTTTAATTGTTATGAATCCTATGCCCTTTGTCTCCAATACAGGTCCTGATATCTGTGGCCCAGGTACCAAGAAAGTTCATGTGATCTTCAACTACAAAGGCAAAAATGTCTTAATCAATAAGGACATCCGTTGTAAAGTGAGTGTCTGGAGACCTAACTGAGCAAAGTCCTTTTGAAATTCTGATCCTAGAAAGAAAGCAGTATGGATAAAAATGGATACAATTGATATTAAATTAAATCAAACCAGATATTAGGTTGTATTCTCAAGTTATTATTGGACTGCACCCAGTGAGATCACTGGCCATTATTTTCAATGAAGCTACTCATAGGCCTACCATTGGGTAGAATTTTATAAATACTGTACGAAATTTCTTATTAATTTAACATGTTGGTGCTCTGTAACATAGAATTAAATGAGTCTTTTGTCTAAATTGATACTTTTGTTCATTTATCAGATGCAACTATTTACTTTCTAACATTCATTTTTTATATCATTAAAATACTATTCTGAATCTACCCAGAAATTTCAGCCTTGCCTCAAACAATTGTGGGCATTTAATTGTTTGGAAATAGGAGAATTGTCCAGTGTGCAGGTTTTGATATTTAATTGTTGTTCACAGTAGAGGCTCTATGGGAATAAGGCACTCCCCATAGGTAAAAAATGAAAGTGTGCAAAATGTATTCATTTTGCAAACTAAGCAAAGCCTAGTTCTAAAAATGAAGCTGTGTAAATAATACTCTGTTTAATTGTAAATTAACATGGTCTAGTAGTCAGACTTGTACCATAGTTTAGGAAATGTATGCAGTATCAGTGGGAAGCTTGACTTAAAATTTGCCTTTTTTTTTCTTGCTGAAAAGCATTCCACCCTAGGCTAAAGGGAATCTGTTATCCTCAGTTTTAAGCTGTTTCCTTTGACAGGATGACGAGTTTACACATCTTTATACCCTCATCGTGCGGCCTGATAACACATATGAAGTAAAGATTGACAACAACAAAGTGGAGTCTGGCAGCTTGGAGGATGACTGGGATTTCCTGCCTCCCAAGAAAATTAAGGATCCAGAGGCAAAGAAACCAGATGACTGGGATGAAAGAGCAAAGATAGATGATCCTGAAGACACAAAACCAGAGGTTAGTGTGTACTAGTGGCGGTATAGCACCAACAATGTACACAGCACTTAAGAGCAATGTAAACAGAGGCACCAGACTTGAAACCAGAGTTTCAACTGTGGGGTAGACAATAAGAGGGAGCTGGGGAAATGGTTACGTTCTTTGTGATTGGGTGAGAAGAGATTGTGACATTGTAGTTTCAACTGATGGCTGTGCAGAATCATAGAATTGTAGAGTTGGAAGGGACCCTGAGGGTCATCTAGCCCAACCCCTTGCAATGCAGGAAGGCAATACTGATCTTGGTTGGGTGAGAAGGTTGCCTAATACCCGTTTCCCCCCCCAACTTGTTTTCAGGACTGGGATAAGCCAGAACATATTCCTGATCCTGATGCCAAGAAGCCTGAGGACTGGGATGAAGAGATGGATGGCGAGTGGGAACCACCAGTAATCCAAAATCCAGAATATAAGGTAAATAGTGGCTAAGGCTGCAGTGTTGGATGTTTTCATTTTTAAAGCCACACCACCAAACTCCTCACTTAAGTGCCTCTAATTAATTGAGTAATAGACTTCTAAAAGAAAGCAGTCCTAGAAGAGGCACCCCCTTGTCCCTTACACAGATGAATGCCTCTTCTAAAGTGATCTCCACCATGATTAATTAGTCTTTAATCAAAATGTCATTTTTAATATAGAATATTTCAGTCCTCTGCAAGTAGGAGTTAGATTAAATCTTTATAGGGTGATGGTTCTAACGGTTGCCCTTGAAACACCTCTTAATGCAAAGAGGGTTTGTTACTATGGATTTAAAACCATCACACTTACTTATCATACTGGAGTTAGACTTCCAGCTCTTGGTCTAAGGTGGCCTTGCTATATATAAAATTTCAGTGTTATCTTTGTTTTTCTGGGTAGGTAGTTTTAGACGTGTTGAAAACAAGAAGTATATTGGTTAATAGTATGATCCAGGTGAAAAAAAATCAAATTGAACCTTGGATGTTTTGAACAAGGCAGGAATATGAACATACTGTACTTTTCTGTGTATAACACACTCATTTTGGGGACTAAAAATTAAGAAAATGGGAGGTTGCCCAGAGTTGTTGAGCTTTTTTGGGAGGAAATCACTCACCTGCCTGACCGATGCTAACACACACGTTTCACAACATCCTCCTAAGGTCTGTCCCCAATTGCCATAGTGACACCCAATCAACTACCCGTTGCATCAGATACCAATAACACACTGCAGACAATCTCCGGCTTGCGGCATCAACCAATCCCACGTTCCCCCATGCACAATCCATGTATAAAATGACCCCCTATCTTAAATATATATATTTTTTTAGTAAAAAAAACTCTAGTCTTATACACTGAAAAGTACGGTAATTGGTGTCCTTTTTTAAAACTCCACCAGAGCCTTATGTGGAATGTACACATACATGTATAAGAAGATTGAATTAAAACTGGAATTAATGCAAACCATTCATTTTTTATTCTTTTGTCCCTTCCATGCTTAAGTTGTCAAATGTGCTGGCCACTAAGTATTGGAGATTTATTTTAAAACTGGCTCTATTAAAATTGGTTCTGGATTTCCTATGTTTTTTATATTTTTGCAGGGGGAGTGGAAACCTCGTCAGATAGACAACCCCAACTACAAAGGGAAATGGATTCATCCCGAGATAGATAATCCTGAGTACACTCCTGATCCCGACCTTTACTTCTTTGAAAACTTTGGTGTCATTGGCTTGGACTTGTGGCAGGTGAGTTCTTGATACAATATCCCACTTCTCCATGCTTAGTTCACAACAAACTACATAGAAGTTACCACATTAATATACCTGGCCAGAAGCTTACAATTAAAAAGTTCAGGTCCGATGTTAAGCATAGAAGAATGTTATCTAAGGATGCAAGTTTGCATAGTTTCCTGTTTTTCCAATGCTTCCTGCCCCAACATCTGAATGTATTCTGGACTTATTGGTGGCATTCCTGACTTTCAGGATTGTTGTATATACTCCTGTTGTGTATGCTTTGATGAAATAGAAAACTATAAATAGAAAACATATTAACTTGATAAATTAGTTGCCACAGCAGCCAATTTTCTCAAGCATTCATTTAGTGGGGAAGCAGGATGCAAATTATTGAAATAAGCAATATAAATGTTAATAGAAGTCGTGAGCAGTCTCAAATCTAAGGCAGTTTTGTGTCCAAACAGACACCAAATTATAGGAATACCATAACTATGATGTAGTAATAAAAGAGAACGTATAAACAATCTTTATCCAAGACTGTAATAGTTATGCTATTAAGGTGGTCTTGATTCAAAATGTGGTATGAAAAGCAGCAGCTGCCACTGGCAATTTTGTGATGTCTTATTCTGTGTTCAGCTGCAAGATTTATGAGAGAAAAGTAGAGTGTAAATACTTAAATGAATCTGGAGTGGTTGGTGGAGAAATTATGGCTGATTTAAAGACCTACTTACAGTGTGATTGGAAGTGATGCTGAAACGTTTCCTTGCTTTATAAGCTGTCAGAAACCTAAAGAGTTATGTAGAAACATTGGAGCTCATTGTTGTTGTTTGCTACAGGTCAAGTCTGGCACCATTTTTGACAACTTCCTGATTACTGATGATGAGAAATTTGCTGAAGAAGTTGGCAATGAAACCTGGGGTGCCACTAAGGTGAGAAGTCATTTTTCTTCATCTTTATGGCCAGGGTCATCACCACATAATCTTGTTTTACCTAGATTCTGTAAAATGCTTTAAATGAATAATCCATCTCCACTTCAAATGAGCAAGTTCCAGATTCTGAACTTTAGAAACTGCTATGGACTATGTTAAAATGTTGAGGGTGACTTTTGGCCTCCATCTCATTCCTTCTATGATATATCGTCCAAAACCACTTTGAAGTCCATATTGTGATACTGGTTTCATAATTTTTGACCTTGCAAAATATCACGAATCCTGGTGTGTGTTGCAAAAATCACAATGTGGGAAAAACCATGAAGCCAACCAATGCTTCTCTGAATTCCTGCAGCCCGTATTGGCTCTGCTGGCTCAGCTCTCCCCTGCCTCAAACAGGGAGCAGTGAATCATAAAAGCAGGTGCTGGCAAAAATGATACAGGAAAAACCATGAAGCCAGCCAATGTTGCTTCATCCTTATACTGATATACCACAATGTTTGTAATGTCACAATATTTAGCTGGTGATTTGGCACAATATTCAAAACCAAATATCACCCAGCCCTATTGGGGGGGGTCTCTTTCAACTGATTCTATCAAATTTGTTTTCAACTGCTTTTATCTTGCTGCTCCTTACTTTTTATCATTATGTTCTTAATACTTCATGAATTAGCCTTGGAAGTATAGTATGCTGAAGGGTGGGATATAGAAAGCTAAGTTACCGTATTTTTTGCTCTATAAGACTCACTTTTCCCCTCCTAAAAAGTAAGGGGAAATGTGTGTGCGTCTTACGGAGCGAGTGCAGGTTGCGCAGCTATCCCAGAAGCCAGAACAGCAAGAGGGATCGCTGCTTTCACTGCGCAGCGATCCCTCTTGCTGTTCTGGTTTTTGAGATTCAGAATATTTTTTTTTCTTGTTTTCCTCCTCCAAAAACTAGGTGCGTCTTGTGGTCTGGTGCGTCTTATAGAGCGAAAAATACGGTAGTTGGTGGATCAGAGCCCAAGGCTCAGGCTTCTCTTTAATAGCCAGATGCCTTGTCAAACACAGTGGGTAAAGTATGGAAGTGATGGCCTTCCCCCGTTCATATGCGAGCAACTCCACATTTACATGGAGAGGCTGCATTCTGAGGCACTGCATCTGTCAATGGGATGTGCATAAGCCTGCCCTGTTCTGCCCCCTTGCCAATTGTGCACAAATGGGAAGTTGTCAGTCTAAATATGGAGGTTTGACTTTTGCTTACTATCTTTTGTTGTATTTGTGCATCTATCTGCCCTCCATGAGTTTTTAAGTATGGAATGAAGAAACGCTCAAAGCTTGTAGCAATTGCCTAACTTCTGTAAGTTATATTTTCTATGATATATCTTCGCTGAGAGATGAGAGCAGCTGCATGGTTTTCAAGCCTTTAGCACCATACTACTGAGTCCTACTTAACATGATAAGCCCTATTCAAGAACATATATCCCTTTAAATTGTCACTAGGATGCTGAGAAGAAAATGAAAGAGCAGCAGGATGAGGAGCAACGAAAGAAGCAGGAGGAAGAAGACAAGAAGAAGAAAGAAGAAGAGGGAGACGATGAGCCGGAGGGTGAAGATAATGAGGAGGATGAAGAGGATGAGGAGGAAGAGGAAGAAAAGGATGAGGAGGAAGAAACAGATGGCCCACTGAAGGATGAGCTGTGATTAGGGGTGGTTAGGTGTGCTTGTTGGCTGAGCCTCGCCCTGGGCCTGTACCATGCAGTCTGCTTGGTTGAACCCAACAAAGGAGAGGGGAATAACAGTAATGTCTCTATGAGACAAAAGAACTTTTTTTTTATTGGTGTGTTTGTTTGTCTTAACCCTCTTCCAAAATGCCATCAGTTATTCATTCATGTGTGTAGAGGGAGAACTAGAACCTGCGTCCTAAAGTGGCTAACTGTAGGAACATAACCCTTTGAAATGGGGATGGTGCCATTGACCATCTCTTTCTTTTTTTTAAGAATATGGCCACTTTTTCACTAAAGTTTGACTCCAGTCACCCTCCAGAAATGGATGTCCATAAAGCAGAACTCCCCTGTATTGCCTGCCCTTTTGCTTATCGTTTTAAGATACTTGAAGCTCCAAATGGTGGTTTCATACTTAAAAGGGGTGGGATACCTGGGAATAGAATATTAGATGGCTTCCAGGAAAACAAAATTGAGACAACCAGTATTGTATGATGTGTAAGACAATGGATGTCGACATCCTGTCTTGTTCTAAGAGTAGTAACGGTCACTTTTGCTGCTGTGCCCATTAGACAAATCAGGTGCTTTTTAAAAAAGCACAAAGTGCAATGGGCAAAGCAAACTATTACTTTTAACCCAATTTGGATGGCACCCTTAGCTTTTAGATATTTCATATGACAGCCTTGTGTGTGTCAGGGTGTGGTGGTGGTCATTGCAGAGCTTCAGCTGGAGGATCACTAGTGGTGGGGGTGATAAATTTCTGCTTTAGATGTGTCCGGGCAGAGAGCTAGGAACTGAAGAGCCTATGGAGGCAGAGACTAACACAAGGAGTCATCTCACTTGTTCACACTTGAATGTATGGAAGATTGAAGAAAATTTCTATTAAATTAAACTTCATGTCTGGCCCATAAACAATTTGTTGTGTTGTACTGTGTTTGGATGATTGTTGTACTCTGAGCAACTATGTGCTCCATAGCAAAGCAAGGGCACTTGCCAAAAAGTGGTTTAAGAGTATATAAAATTCTACTTTTGAAAGAGAATATAGGATAGTAGAAACTAAATGATAGCATGGCTACTCTCTAGTTGACTCTTACATGAAGTTATCATCCCATCCTATGGAAAGCTGCTTGGCCTGTCCCTTGTCAATGAGGAATTGAGTTACTTTCTAGCACAAGGTTTTCCTTTTAGGAGAATCACTTGAGTATTCAGCCTTGCTTTGGTGAGGTTCCCCCATATGGAAGGAAAGCTGTGGTCTGTCCTTGTCAAGTGTCTGGGCTCCCATTCAGGACAAAATTCTAGACCGGGTTCCACAGTCTGAAATCAACATACAGTACTTGCTAGCATTTAGAGCCATTCTTTCACCTGGCATGCAAATGTAACGGCTGCCTTTAATACTCTACAGAGAGGCAAAGTCAGTAGCTGATGCTGTACTGCACAAGGACCTTGATTCGCCTGGGGGAAATGCCGAATCGCAAATATACCCATAATTAAGAAGGGTGGCATGGAGGCGATGGGGAACTAGCGCCAGTCGTGCATTGTACAGTCGCCCTGTCAATATTTACAGGCTGGAGGCGCCTACTCGGAAGTAAACCCGTGTCCTCCCATGGGAAAATCGTACCGCGTCACTTCCGCTTTGTTCCTTAATATTGGATGCCCAGAAAAGAAATCCCCATCGAAAGCGACCCCCAACTTAAACCACCCCCTCCTCCCACGGCGTTACTCGCTCGCGCAGAAGGCGCGCGAAACGGAAATCCCCGAAACGAACCGGAAGCCGGGAAACGTGCGCGCGCATTTTCTAGCCTTCCTGACTCTATGGTTAAGGAACGCCTCGGCCTGTCTTCCTTGGCCCCTGTCACGTGGGAAGGGCCCGTCAGGGAGCGGAAGCGGCGCTCGGACGCGATTAAAATGGCGGCGTCGTGAAGTTGCATGTTGTTGTGGGGGACCCCCAGCTGAGTCCGTTGGGAGGAACCGCCAGTTGCCGCCGCCGCCGCCCTCTCCCCTGCCTCCTTCCCTCCCGCCCGCCCGCCATGGCGGTGACCGTCACCCTGAAGACCCTCCAGCAGCAGACCTTCAAGATCCGCATGGAGCCTGACGAGACGGTGAGGGGCGGCGGGTCGTCCTCCTCCTCCCCTTCCCCTTCCCCACCTTCCTCCTCCTTCCCCCGGCCTCTTCTGCGCCCCCAACCCTCTTGCGCCAGGAGCCCCCTTTCGCCTTGCAGGTTAAGCGGGCGGTACTTCTCGCCTCTCGCTTTCCAGATCTCCCCCTCTCTCGTTCGTAGGAGTTTCCTCGCGAGGTGGGAAGGGAAAGGGAAGCAGTCCACCCCCGGGTCGCCTTACAGGGGCGATCCTCCAACTTCTCCCGATCTAGAAGTTAGTCCTTAAAGAACAGCGTCGTTTGTTTTGCCACAAAGCTCACACAGGAAAAGCTGTCAAGTAGGGGTTTCTCGAAGGCGCGCGGTCTCTCTCAATACACACGTGTAGCCACAGTCCTTGACCCTTACTGGCGTAAGGATCTGTTCGCTGCTGGGCACGTAACACACGCGCGCCCGCGCCCCGGCCGCCTTCCTTCCAGTCGTGCTTTATTCTTAATTCCACATACACATCCTGTGTACACATCCTGTTACACCAACATCTATAAAGGGGCTGCTCCCATTTCCACCCCCTCCTCCCTACGCTAGCTTTCCCAGCACGTGCTTAAATTCAAAATCAAATGCAGAATGGTGGTTTCCGAATTAGTATCTCCTATTCTGGGTGCCTAACCCCCCCCCCAAAAAAAATCAAGAACATAATAAGAGTTTGCTGGGCCAGGCCAAAGACACATGTGGTCCCATATTCTGTTCTCACAGAGGCTGTGGCAAGCAGAACATGAGTGCAACCTACTGGCTTACATTTTGGTTATTTTGGCATCATTTTGTTTTCATAGTTCTTACTTCCAGCATATGGCCTCTGATCCTAAAGGTAGAGCACAGCCACCATGACTAGAAGCCATTGATCACTATATTCTCTATCAATGCCTAATCCTCTTTTAAAACCATCCAGGTTAGTAGCCATTGCTACCTCTTGCAGGATCAAATTCTATAGCTTAACTCTGTGCCATGTGAAGAAGTGCTTTCGCTTGTCTGTCCTGAGCCTTCCAATATTCTGCTTCAATGGACGGTCCCAAGTTCTGTTCTTAAGAGGAAGGAAGAACCAGAACTGTACCCAGTATTCCAAGTGTGGTTGTACCATAGATTTGTATAAAGATATTACGATACTAGCAGTTTTATTTTCAATCCCTTTCCTAGTGATCTGTATTCACCTTTTTCACAGCTGCTGCACTCTGTTAGTCAATATATTTATCAAGCTATCCACTACTATCTTGTTCCTGGTCAGTCACTGCTAGTTAAGACCCCATAAATGTATGTGTGAAATTAAGATTTTTTTTTTTTTTTTTTTTGCCCATCCTGAAAAAATTGGCGTCATCAACAAACTTGGTTACTTCACTGCTCCTAACTCTAGACAATTTGTGAACAAGTTAAATGGCACAAGTCCCAGTACCTTGGAGGACTCCACTTTGTACCATCCCTCCCATTGGGAGAACTGTCCATTTATTCCTGCTATCTACTTCCTCCTTTTTAACCAGTTACTGATCCACAAGAGCACCTCTTCTCTTATTCCCTGACTGTTAACCTTGCTTGGGAGTCTTTGATGAGGTACTTTATGTACTTTGTCAAAAGCTTTTAAAAAAGTATTTGTTAACTGGGTTACTTCTATCTATATTAAGGTTACCAGATTTTTTTCAATGAATCTGGGGACACTTTTCAACTTCCTACTAAATAGATGGATTTTGTCAAGGGACTGATTTGGTAATCCAGGGACTGTCCCCGGGAAACGGGGATGTTCTGGTAACTTTAATCTATATGCTTATTTCTCAAAGAAATTGAAAATGTTAGTAAGAAAGGACTTACCTTTACAGAAGCCATGCTGGTTCTATGTTAGTAAGTCTTGTTCTTCTGTAGGCTTGGTAATTCTATCTTTAACAATGCTTTCAACCAGTTTCTGAAAGAGGTGCTAAGCTAACCAGTCTGTGGTTTCCAGGATTACCCCTGCCCCCAGTCCCCCCTCCCTCCCTATGAAATGGCACTACATTGATCATTTTCCAGTGTTCAGGTATGGAGGCAGGTATCTTAGGAACAAGTTACATATCTTTGTTGGAAGTTTAGTATTTTCACATTTGAGTTTCTTCAGAACTCTTGGCTGGATGCCATCCAGATTCAGCAATTGTCAAATTATATTTTTTCAATAAGGGCCTATAAGAACTTTGTATCTTTTCTCCTCTAATTGCCTCAGTTTGGCAGGTTCCCTTTTAAAAGTTAGTTCAGGTACAGGGGTCTCCCATATATCTTCTACTGTGCAGGCAGATACGTACAAATAATTCATTTAGCTTCTCTGCAATCTCCTTTTTCTCCTTCAGCATACCTTGACTTCCTTGTCATTCAAAGGTCCAACTAACTGCCTCCGTAGCCAGTCTCCTGCTTTCAATGTATTTAAATGTTTGTGGTTAGTCTTTATGTTTTCAGCAAGATGCTCTTCAGATTCTTTTTTAGCATCCCTTATTGCTCGATTGCATTTCTTTTGCCAAAGTTTGTGTTCTATTTTCTTCTCATTTGGACAAGATTTCTATTTTCTAAAGGAAGCCTTCTTGCCTTTGATAGCTTCTTTAACTCTGCTTGTTATTCATGCTGGAATCCTCATGGCCCTGGTGGTACCTTTTTTATTTGCTATTTACATTTAAACAGAGCTTCTAGTGTGGTTTTAAACAACCCCTGAACATTTTGAGAGATGTGACCCTATTGACTTTGCCTTTAAACTTCCTTTTTACCAATTCCTTCATTTTTGGGACGTCCCCTCTATTGAAGTCAAATGTGGCCTTTGGATTTTCTTGGCAATTGTCAGTATATAAATTGAATTTGATAGCACAATAGTTACTATTCCCAATTGGTTCAACGGTACTCACATTTCTCAGCAGGTTGTTGGCACCACTCAAGATTAGGTCCAGGGTTGCCACTCTTCTGATGAGTTCCATGACCAGCTGTCCTAGGGCACAGTCTATCAGATTTATTGTTGTTTTCGTAGCTTCTTTCCCACCACCAATGTCTATCTTTCCTCAGTTTTTTTATTTTAAATCAGTGTTTTATGTATTTTATTACCCATGCTATTTATAGGTAGATTTCTGCCTCCTGTGCTTCAACATTATACTGATTCATCTGGTTTTGTTTGAATGAAGCGAGTCTGAATATGAATCCAGATACTAAAAGTAATATCAATCTGGAGTAATCACTTTGATTCCTCCCTTGTCATATAATTCTGGAAGAACACATAGGAGGAGTGGTAACTGCTAAGAATTCATTATTATTTTTCAGTCTCTGCCTATTGTGGGTCAAGAGGCATGCCTCTTTGGCAATTTGCTTTTAACTTCAGTGGAACAAAGTAAATCCTTTCAAACACCAGTACCTACATATAAATAAGCCCTGAACTTAACCAATTTGCTAGCTTTTATCATGTTCTGATTTGATTCAAGTTCCAAAACAGTTTTAGTAAGGATTCTCAAACGTGACCTTTTGAAAGGAAAAAAAATAAAAAATTTGTCACAAGCTGCATTATCCCTTTCGTGCGAGGTATATGTTGCATCCTGGTGGACTGAGTTCTTTTTATCAAAATTTAACTCTACGGCCAGGGTAGGACCATTCATCCATCATCTCACCCTGCACAGAAGTATAGAAGTAAAACAGCTTTGGGATTTATTCAAGAGAGACAGCCACACAGTGCAGAAGACAACGGCCTCCCTATGCAATCTCATCTTGCTTGCAAAATTCCTTTTTAACCTAAACCACAGTGCAATTGCTGACTGTTCACAAAGGTGAAAGTTTTTCTGTGCTCTATCAAGGAAGTTTTTTGTTTGTTTGTTTAAATCCAAGATCTCCTTTCATTTTTTTAACCTTCTCTTTTTGGATGATGATTGTTTATTATTATAATTTTATTTCATAAAAATATATACAGTGCTTGATTGTAAAAAACAAAACAAAAACAATCTCAAAGCAGCTTACATAAAGATAAGTAAGAAAATCAAGAAAAATCCATGACCACATTTAAAACGTTTGAAAGTTAAAATACTAAAATTACCTCAACTTTCTAAGCATTAGGTAGGTTTTTTGAAACAAGAATGTTTTTAACAGGCGCTGAAAACTGTACAGGGAAGGTGCCAGCTTGATCTCAATAGGCAGGGAGTTACAAAGATTGGATGCTGCCCCATGAAACAATTGAGTTCTTACAAATGTAGTTGTCAGGGGCTGGACTGAATGGTGCCCCCCCCCACCTTCTCCTGAACCTTCCCGAGAACAGGAGGACAGTATAGATCAGGCATAGGCAAACTCCGCCCTCCAGGTGTTTTGGGACTACAGCTCCCATCATCCCTGACCACTGGTCCTGTTAGCTAGGGATGATGGGAGTTGTAGTCCCAAAACATCTGGAGGGCCGAGTTTGTCTGTGCCTGGTATAGATTTAGAACAGTGGTTTGCAGAGCAGCATAGTTCAGAGGCTGCAAAGGGCAGAAGCTTGCAAATATTGGAAGAGGAACAGCAGGAGGAAGAAAAAGCACCAGGGAAGAGACAGCTGACAGACTCAGTGTCTTTAGAAAGCATTCCTGACCACCCCTTCCCAGAACCAGGCGTGCCTTGAGAGTAGTAGAACAGAGAGCTCAGAGGCAGAAAACTTAGATTAGCTGGTGCATGGGTGACGTAGAATAGGGACGATGTAGGGGGGTGGGACTTTATTTGGAGCAACCCCATTGATGGATAGGAACTACATTACTTTTTCTTGCTTTGTAAATCCTGAATAAATTACATGGTAAGGACTCTTCTTGTCACCTGCTTTTTTGCTGCCACCAGGGGAGGGAAAGGATTCCCTGAACCTTGACAATAGTGCAGAATGTGGTGTTTATATGCTGCCAAGCACCATATAATCATAAAATCCTACAGAGGTGTGGAGCTGTTCTGTGTTTGTGGGAATGGAGAGCAGTCCCAGAAGCTGGAAATATTGCCTATTAATGGTACTTTGTGGGGGGGGGGTGTAGTTTTTTTGAACTGGTGAAAGTACCATGAAGTCTTTGTCTGCCCTTGCTTTTGGTATTTATAGATGGCAGGGTAACAGGTTTGGCTTTCCTAAAAGCTTTTAGAAGTAAGGGACTTTCTGAACCCGTCTCTCTTCATTGGGAGTAAAGACAGTACTCAAAAGAGCATTAGATACAGGACAGAGTTCACTGTGCTGGAAGAATGTGGCTTACGGGCCAATTCAAATATCTCTACAGCCACGCTTCTTGGGGTGGAAAAAGTTTTTTTTTTAAAAAAAATATTTATTAAAATTTTTCAATACAAATGTAAAAATAATAAACAATATAACATATATCGTAACATAGTTTCATAACTTCTTTGGACTCCCTCGCGTCTCCCGCTCCCAATTACATCATTGTAAATTTTTACCAGCAATTTATCATCTTGTTTACGTTCTTATGCCCCGTTCATTTAAATATAATCTAATAATTCTCCAGAAGGTTTACATTTCTCACTTGTCATCCCAATTCCGTCTAGTTTAGTGGTGCTCAATTATTTATGATCTAGCATCTTTCTTAACATTCAACCAAATTACAGTATTTTTGCAAATACATCTTAAATTTCTTCCAATCTTCTTCAACCCTCTCCTCTCCCAGGTCTCGGATTCTGCCAGTCATCTCGGCCAGTTGCATATAGTCCATTAGCTGCATCTGCCATTCTTCCAGTGTGGGTAGATCTTGCGTTTTCCAGTTCTTAGCGATGAGTATCCTTGCTGCCGTTGTTGCATACATAAAAAATGTTCGGTCCTTCTTTAGCACCTTCTGACCGACAATACCCAGAAGGAAGGCCTCTGGTTTCTTAGTGAAGGTATACTTAAATACCTTTTTCAACTCATTATATATCATTTCCCAGAAGGCCTTCACTTTAGGGCAAGTCCACCAGAGGTGAAAGAATGTTCCTTCACTTTCTTTACATTTCCAACATTTATTTTCAGACAAATGGTATATTTTGGCAAGTTTAACTGGGGTCATGTACCATCTATATATCATTTTCATTACATTTTCCTTCAGAGCATTACATGCAGTGAAGTTCAGCCCAGTGGTCCACAACCTTTCCCAGTCCTCAAACATAACGTTATGCCCAATGTCCTGTGCCCACTTTATCATAGCCGATTTAACCATTTCGTCTTGTGTATTCCATTTTAACAGCAAGTTATACATTCTTGATAGTACCTTAGTCTTTGGTTCTAACAATTCTGTTTCCAACTTCGATTTCTCCACCTGGAACCCTAACTTTTTGTCGTTTTTAAAGACTTCTTTAATCTGAGCATAATGTAACCAGTCTCGCACTTTATCCTTCATTTTCTCCAAACTCTGCAATTTCCAGTTGTCTCCATCTTTTTCTAATATTTCCCAATATTTTGGCCATTTAGCCTCCATATTGGGTCTTTTTCGGGCCTTAGCTTCCAGAGGTGAAAGCCACCTTGGAGTTTTGTTTTCCAATAAGTCTTTGTATTTTGTCCAGACATTAAATACTGCTTTCCTGACAATATGGTTCTTAAAGGCCTTATTGATCTTAACCTTGTCATACCATAAGTATGCATGCCAACCAAAAGCATTGTTAAAGCCTTCCAGGTCCAGTACATCAGTGTCCTCCAGAAGTAGCCAGTCTTTTAGCCAGCAGAAAGCTGCAGCTTCATAGTACAGCTTTAGGTCTGGCAGGGCAAAGCCCCCTCTTTCTTAAACTTAATTCTGGGCTTTTTGCCCTGCCAGACAAATTTAGAGATATCTCTCTGCCACTTCCGGAAGCACTCCGTCTTGTCCACAATCTGTAGTGTTTGAAACAAAAACAACATTTTTGGCAATACATTCATCTTAATAGCAGCAATTCGGCCTAACAAAGAAAGTTTCAATTTTGTCCAACTAAGTCTCTCTTAATTTCTGACCAACATTTTTCATAGTTATCCTTAAATAGACTCAGATTTTTTGCTGTTATATTAACCCCTAGGTACTTTACTTTTTTAACCACATTTAATTCTGTCTCTCTCTGAAACCGTTCTGACTCTGTATCTGTCAAGTTTTTTCCCAACACCTTGGTTTTCTGTTTGTTTAATTTAAATCCCGCCACCCGACCAAAGTCCTGAATCAATTGTAGTACTCTTTTCGTACTAGATTCTGGCTCCTGCAGGGTCAAAACTAGGTCATCTGCAAAAGCTTTAAGTTTATATTGTTTCGCTCCGACCTGAATTCCTTCCACCAACCGGTCCCCTCTAATCATATTCAAGAGCACCTCCAGAACCGAAATAAATAGCAAAGCAGAAATAGGGCAGCCTTGTCGTGTTCCTTTTTCGATTTCAAACTCTTCTGTAACCACATTGTTAACTATCAATTTAGCCTTTTGTTCTGAGTATATTGCATCAATCCCATTCTCAAAACCCCGTCCCACTCCCATTTCTTTTAGATTTCCCTTCATAAATCTCCAGGAAATATTGTCGAAGGCCTTCTCCGCATCTATAAAAATTAACACTGCTTTTGTATTTATGTCTGTTTGCAAAAGTTCCAAAATGTCGATAATGTTCCTTGTATTAGCAAACAAGTGTCTACCTGGGAGAAAGCCTGCCTGGTCCTTGTGAATTACTTCATTTAAAACTTTTTTTAAATCTACATGCCAAAATGTCTGCAAATATTTTGTAATCCACATTTAAAAGAGAGATGGGACGATAGTTCTTAAGTTGCGTCTTTTCAGCTTCCGATTTTGGTATCAATGTGATAAAAGCTTCCTTCCACGATTCCAGCGCCCTCTTCCTTGGGGTGGAAAAAGTTTGACTCTCAGGCGTTCAGTACAAGACAGATGGTGGAACCAGTTTGGTCTTGACCCACAGGTCCGAGTTCTTAAGGAGAAGATTGAGGCTGAAAAGGGCAAGGAAGCGTTCCCAGTGTCGGGACAGAAGCTTATCTATGCTGGCAAGATCCTGAGTGATGATGTCCCTATCAAGGAGTACAAGATTGACGAGAAGAACTTTGTGGTGGTGATGGTCACCAAGGTATGGTTGGGCACCTCCATTGCTTCATGGGAATGCTTTCCTGGGAACAGAAGACTGATTCTGCTTCAGTAGCTTCCCCCCCCCCCTCCCCGCCTTGCTGTGGTTCAAAGGATGGTGTGCTAGGAAGCAGATTTGGTGCAGGTTTCTGACAGTGCAGGTTTCGGCCTTGGGGTGTGGGCACATCGAAGAAAGGTGATTACAGGGCATTGAAAATTCCAGGAGTAGCTTCTCTTGGTTTCTCAGAATTAACTTGAAGGTCAATCCCCTTTGCTTTTCTCTGTGGGATAGAAATGCATTGTATCTGCTTCTAAGTCTCATTTTGATTTTCTGTTCAGAACAAAACAGGCTCAGGAGCTCCTGTCCCCTCACCAAGTGAGGCAGCGCCCCCATCAGAGCCTACACCATCCTCTGGACAGATGCTGCTGCCTGGAGCAGCTACTGTTTCACCCCCACTAGGAACGCCATCAAGTGAGGAGAAGCCTCCTGAAGAGACAGTGACTGTTTCCCCTCAGGAATCAGTTGGGTAAGTTTGGCTTGCCCTGCCACCCTCCGCACTCTCATTTGTTTTGTAGGTGACGCTGGAATGATATAATGGAGGGAGAAATTCTAGGCCTTGGAAATCGTGATTGGTTCTGAAAATCCAACAATGTTTGGAGTTTGGAGTAAACTGATTGGGGATAACTTCTAGAGCAGATGCTACTGGGACACAGAATTAGCCTACCATCACTTGGACCAGCCGGTTGTGGTCTTGTGTTTGTTTAGCTGTTCAATTTTATTGCCAGTCTTTCCTTTATGTTTGAGGACTTTAACGTGGAAACTCTTTCTCCATACGTGGAGATTTGAGTGGGTTCGAAAGTGGGCTGCAAACCACACAGCCTAGGTGCCTCAAATCTCAGTCTTGGCATTATTAGACAGCTATAAAAAGGGTGCAGGATTGGGGTGGGAAACAAGAAGGTACATGAGAGCATGTGTTTTGGAGCTGAGCAGCCCTCCTCTCCTGGCCTCTGTTGCTTCATAGCTTCGTACCACCAGTTTTAGCACCACTACCCACTCTCAGAACAGTACCCCTGAAATGTGGCAATTGTAGTTGCACTCCAGGCCTCGGTGGTGGTAAGAATCGTTAGGCAAAGCAGTTGCTTGCTGTTTGTCAGCCATGGGGGTAGGAGAGAGATTGTATGACTGAAGGGAAAACCAGCTGTTCTGTTGCTTAGTTTATATTTGGCTTTTCAGTTTTCTTGGCCAGTTATCTGAAAGGACCCAGCTACTATTTCTCTCTCTTAAATTTGCAGCTCTGTTCCCTCTTCAGGTAGCATGGGACGTGAAGATGATGCAGCTTCCACTTTAGGTAGGTGAGCGCCTTTCCTTCGCTTGCCACAGGGGAGAGCTCTCAGCTCCTTGGCTGCAGTATGCTCTTATAAGATTGGGACCACTCTCTCCCTATTCTGCTGTTTTGACTGGTAAATTTCTATGGTCTCCAGATCCATAGTTGATGGACTTCTAAATACACTACAGCACGGGATAACTTAGGAAGTGCTGCCCTCTAACGGTCTCTAGTGGTTAAAACACTTCTCCTTCCACCACTGTTTCATGGGGATCCGGCATGCAAGCGTCAGCTGGGAGCCACGAGTGGGTTGCAACTGAGACTGCACCATCATTTTTGCTCTAGGCTTCTTTAGGTGGGTAGGGTGTGGGGAGAGTAGGCAGCAAAAGAAAACCATACATAGTAAAAAAAATAAAGTGGGTCTCATGTTGCAGGTTAGGGTTAAAGATGAATCCTGGGTCTGAAAGTTGAACACTGCGTGTGGGAACAGTTTGGCAGATTTCACCCCCAAATTCTGTCATCAGCCACTGATACCTGTATTCTTTCCATCAAGGTTACGGCATAGTGGGCACCTGCTTGCCCTTTTGTGGCCGTGTTGTATAAGGAGCAGTGTCTAGCACTTGAGCTGTGGCCATGGAAACTGGAAATTCTGGATTCCATCCCCATTTCTGGAAGCAGTCTAGTGGTTAAAACCCAGGAATCCTGATGCAGCCTCCAGTTCTGTAAGGGGAATGAGATTTAGTAGGAAAACTCAGGGGGCTTTCGAGAGGGTGGTCTCTCTTGTGGAAAGAGGCTTGAGATCTTAATTCTGTTTTCAGCCATTAGAGGGACTTTGAAGATCTGGGAATAGAAACTGGATATGAAGCTTTGGAGCTTACTGGTGTTAAAAGCCCCAAGGGTACAAGCTTCCTGGTTCTGCAGACATTGTAATGAGGATGCTGGCAATGGCAAAGTGACCTGTTGCCTTCCAGTCCAGCTGCCCACCTTGCTCCCCTTCCCATATGCAAGGGTCAGGTGGAAATAGTTGCACATTTTCTTCCCCTAATGTCAAACTGTCTTCCTTTTCCGCTTCCAGTTACTGGCTCAGAGTATGAGACAATGCTGAATGAAATCATGTCAATGGGCTATGAGCGAGAGCGGGTGGTGGCAGCACTACGGGCCAGCTACAACAACCCTCACCGGGCTGTGGAATACCTGCTAACGGTAAGGAGAAATGCTGGGTTTGTCCTACCATCATCAATATATTTTGGGCTTTCCTCTAGTTCTTCAAGGGGTGTTCCTGGCTTCCTTTTCCTTCCACTTCACTGGTGTGCTATAATCTTTTTCTGCTCACTGCCGCCGCAACTCTGTTGCTAGCCTGGGTTGCTTGAAAGAGGCAGAGCACCATGCTTTCTGAACCATCTCAGACGTGTCTTCCAGAAGGATGACTCCGTACTAGTTTCTCAGCTCTGTGCATCTTGCTTGCTCTGGTGTCTCCCCTGCTTAGTATAGCACAGAGGAAGACCACGGATACCATCCAAGGAGCTTGCTTTATCTAAACAGTTGTGAGGTTAGTTGGGCACTTTGCAAAAGGGCTGAGGGCTAGATCCTTGCACTCCTACATTAAACTAAATTTGGAAGTCAGAAAAAATCCCGTCAGAATGAACATTTTGTAAATGTAAGCAGACATCCTTAGTCACATAATACGGGAAAATAAAATTGAAACTGAAGAGATGTGAGCAGGCAATAGACACGACTGGACTTGGGCAAGGAAATCTGGAGAGCAGAAATGTTCCCCCCTGTCACTGGAAGTCTTGCCCCAACAGAAACTGCCTTCATAGTTTGTTTTGCCTTGAACAGTTCCCGCACACCGTCAGTCTCTGAGGTAGCCATTAGTGTGCTGTGGATGGACTCTTGAAAAGTGTATGATCTGGAAGTAGTTCCATTAACTTTGCTTTCTCTAACTTTGCAGGGTATCCCAGGTAGCCCAGAACCAGAGAGAGCCTCCATTCAGGAGAGCCAGCCTCAAGAGCAGTCGGCACCAGAAGGTGTGTGTCCCCTACTTTCATATAAAGAGTTTACTGGAGCGGTGGACTATGGGGAGTAACAGTTGTGCCTAACTAGGCTGCAGTGCATTGGCTAGTGGCGTGTTGGGAGAGTGCTGCCCCTTGATGGCTTCATACGCACTCCTCTCTCTACGCACATGCCCAGCCCCTCCCCCACTTGCTCCTGTTCTGCTCGCATGCATGGCTTTAACACTCATTGGATCTACAGGAGAGAACCCTCTGGAATTTCTGCGAGACCAGCCCCAGTTCCAGAACATGCGCCAGGTGATCCAGCAGAACCCAGCTCTGCTCCCAGCCCTGCTCCAGCAGTTAGGCCAAGAGAACCCTCAGCTGCTGCAGGTAACTGAGTGGATGGGCTTCATTTGTTGTCTCAGTCAGTTGGGGACAGCCTTGGAGCAGCCAGATGGGTCAAAGTTACACTGGTCTGAGATCCCACTGGTGCCAGCATGGGCAGCATGACTCTCAGCATCTCTCGGGCGGTTGTTTGGTATTTCTAGAGAAATAGCAGGCACAACAGAGCCAAGTGGGTATGCTAACCTGGCTAGGCAGACTATTTGTGCTGTTGTATGCATTGTTTGCATGTCATCGACCTGTACAGCCAGATCCTACTTCTTAGATGAGTGTTTGCTTCCCTGGGGTTCCTCCTTTAAATGTTGCTGCCAACCTTCATGGCTCAGTTTCCTCCCAGTTCTCCTGATTTGCCTACCCTAGGCCTTGGGTTAGGGCATGGGTAGGCAAACTAAGGCCCGGGGGCCGGATCTGACCTAATCGCCTTCTAAATCCGGCCCACGGATGGTCTGGGAATAAGTGTGTTTTTACATGAGTAGAATGTGTGCTTTTACTTAAAATGCATCTCTGGGTTATTTGTGGGGCATAGGAATTCGTTCATTCCCCCCCCCAAATATATATATATAATCCAGCCCCCCACAAGGTCTGAGGGACAGTGGACCGGCCCCCGGCTGAAAACGTTTGCTGACCCCTGGGTTAGGGTGATCACTGCTGGCTCAGTCATCTTCCTTTGCTTGGCCTTAATTATATATGGGCAAGCTTTAACAGTGGATGCAGTGTGTGTTGTGGCTAGAGGAGGAGGATTATGAATATAACATACTTGAAAATTCAGTGGCATAAGAGTGAGGACTTCAACGTAGGAGAAAAGGATGGCAGGTCAGGTCTCCTCTCTTCCCCTCAAATTGGAGGGTCTCATGTGAGGGTTTGGTGTCCTTTGGAGGTGCTTGTGTGAGGTTTGCTGTCCCAGGGGCCCTGAGGGGTCGCAGGGTGTAGGCATGTGTTAATTGATAACAGTAAGTTTTTCTCTTCCTCCTCCTCCAGCAAATCAGCCAACACCAGGAGCAGTTCATTCAGATGCTCAATGAACCACTGGGTGAAGTACCTGACATCGCAGACATTGAAGGAGAGATGGGTGCTATTGGGGAGGAAGCCCCTCAGATGAATTACATCCAAGTCACGCCTCAGGAAAAAGAAGCCATAGAAAGGGTAAAAGAGGGGAGCAGTAGCCTGGGGCAGGGACAAGAAGGGAAGTCTCTTGCTGTCTGTACTGGAGCTTCTCCCTGTAGGATTTGCTCCCTCATGAGATACAGAACAGTTAAGCGGCCAGGGTCTACGTCTTGCACTAGTTTCTGTAGGCTACTACTACTATTACTACTACTACTACTACTACTACTATTATTATTATTATTATTATTATTATTACAGAGACATCTTGGTGGGTACAGTGGAAAGGGTGGGACTTTCAGGTTATTGGCTAGTATTACAAGTCACTCCCCATCACCTTGCTGTGTGGACTAGAGCTAGGCTGGCTGACCTGTGGACCTCCAGATAATGTTGGATTCCAGCTCCCACCAGCCACATCCAGCATGGCCAAAGGGCAGGGATGCTGGAAACTGTACTCCCTCAGGGCTCACAGGTTAGTCAGCCCCGCAATAGAGTCTGAGGGCAGCACAGGAGCTTTAGGGCAAGAAGTGCCAGCAGCCTGGCAATAAACGGATTGGCATGTGAGCTCTGAACATGTGGTTTCGCTTCATTCGCTTTTGTCTTTCTCTAAGGCTATAGAACCATGGTTATTCATAAGCCAGTTCTGCACCAAACAAGCCAGTTTTCTGTACTGAAATATTTGTTGATTCTAAAAAAACCCAACACATTTCTAAACTGCTTGATATGTTAAAATCTTTAAGTGATGTACAAACAAATAAACAATAAAACAGTATCACGAAAGCAGAGAGAAAAACAAGAACCTGTAAAGCTGTATTATAAAAACAAGAGTTCAGTAATAAGGTCCGGGGAAAGCCTGAGCAAATATATATATCTTATGTTTGAGGCAACTGAAGAGGAAGGGCATACCACAGTATGGGAGCATATGAACCTGCCCGGACCCTAAGATCATCTGAGGCCCTCCTCCATGAAAGGTCCGGAGGGTGACAACACAAGAACGAGCCTTTTTTGCAGCCAAACTGATAATTACGCTAACCCTACTAATGATGTCTGCCTACTCCGCTCCTGTGGTGAACCATGCTGTAGAGTGCCATGGCCCAACACAGGATAAGCATGTTGGGATCTCCCATAAGGGGGTCTGTGTATTATTATTATTATCATCATCATCATCATTGGCAGCATTCCTGGCAGTTGGCTCCTTAGAGGAAAGGTGAGATTGTAGGACACACAGCGTTGCCAATCAGAGCCTTTCTAACTTTTTCCCTTCCTTTCCTCTTTCTCTCTCTCTCTCTCTCTCTCTCTCTCCCTTCCCCACCCTTAGTTAAAGGCCTTGGGCTTCCCTGAGAGCCTGGTGATCCAGGCATACTTTGCTTGTGAGAAGAATGAGAATCTGGCGGCCAACTTCCTGCTGAGTCAGAACTTTGATGACGAGTGATAAAAGAAAAGAGTTTTATATAAAATTCTCTATATAAATATTCGTTTATTTAAAGGGGCACGTATTGGGATATGGGGGAATGGTATGATTTTAGAATGTCCCAGGCAATTTTGCTGGCTGGAGGAAAATACTCTACCTTGGAAACTGGGCAGCTGGGGAAAAAGCAGAACTAACGCACCTTCTCCTCTTTCCCTCCCCAAAAAACAAGGGCTGCCTTTGAGCCCAGCTGCATCCCACGACAGTCCTTGGACTGGCAAGCAGGATGTTCAGGGAAAGGTTGACATGGCAGATGGGTTCGATTGGACCTCCTCCCATCTGAGCTGATTGCGTGTGTGCAAACAGATTGCTCTTTTGTTTGCAAATCCCCCCTCCCTCCCCCCCCCACCAATGCACAGCGCTACAATGCCTAAATGTGTCTGGGCTCATCAGCTAATTCTGTCAGTAGTATTATTCCCTTCCCTTTCCACTGGCCTTTGAAAGAAGTCCAGTTCTTCATCCGTGTTCCAGAGAGCTTCTTGCACTAGGTGGGTGACCTGCCTTCTGATGATCTTTTTGATAACTGTGCTTGCACTGAAGAGGCTGTGCCACGATGGAGGAATACCTTGTAATGTTGCACATAAATCCCCTTTCCCAGCCCTGGTATTACCTTTCATCCTCCTCTGCTAAGCAGCCACCCACCTTGTAACTGCAGCTCTTTGGCACTCTTCTTAAATTAATTCTCAGAAGTAGCACTGGGAATTGGGGCCTGGTGGACAGTTGCCCTTTGATACAGCAGGTTTCATACCTTGGGGCCCTTTGACTGTTTGAATTTATCCCACTTCCCATGGCTACTCTGCAGAATTGGAGAAGTGGCTGGACTGCCTTTGCCGTCTCGCTTCCCCAGACTTGCCTAAGCAGGGCTCATCACTCATGTAACACATTGCTCAGCAGAGTTTGATTTCGAATTGTTTTAACATTAACATCTTGAAACGCGAGTCTTTTAAAAGCGGCTTTTTGGCGCTTGTGTCCATTGAATGAATTCCATTTTTAACATTTTCTGTGTTGTGGAAGTTTTAAGGAAATTAATATTTTCTAGTATTAATTTTATTTACCTGTTGTTTGAAAGATTCTTGCATTTTAAGGACTTTTCCCCCCCTTAAAGGAAACCCATTAGTATTGGGGGGATACAGAATCTCTTTGTTAAACGTTTGGGGGGGGGGCGCTTGCTTTTTTAATTTGGTGGGAAATATCAAATTGACATATTTTCGCAAATCTTTATAGGAAAATGTAAAAAGGAAAATTCTGCTTTGATGTACCTTTTTGAAGCTTGAGTTTGAGCTGACTGCACTTGAACATATCCTGATTGATCTCACCCGGAAGCTGACCTGGTACTTGGCTTCAGTCTCAAATATCCAGTGAAATTGACCTTGAACTTGAGATGCACAGGCACAGAACTGCAGAGTTTCCTCCAGTTTAGCTCATCCTTCACCTTATCATAGGAATGTTGGTCAAAATTGTTGCTGGTTTGAACATCAATAAAACTGTCAGTATCACCTGTCTAAACCCCCGTTTTCTTCGATGAACCATGAAATTGACTATTGTCTTCACCCTCTACCCTCATAACAATCCTGTCTCGAGTCCCACTCTTTCCTCAGCACATGCCCACTGCAGAGGGATCAGGAGTATTGCCTCTATGCCTCAAAAATAAATTCCGAAGCCATAAATTACTGCTAAATTGTGTGATACTGTTCTGTGGCTATGACTGACAGCGTGCAATATGTACTGGATAAGTAAAACTAATGTGATTTTTTTTCGGGGGGGGGGGGAGGCAGGGGAGACATGGAGGAAAGGGGAATTTCTGGTTCTCAAGCCTGAAAGTGAGTATCCGGTGGTTATAAACATAGCTGTAGGTAAGAGCCAAAGAGTGCAGATTCTCCTGATTTGATGAGCAAAGTTGCTTTTCTCCGCTGAAATACAATGGTACCTTGGTACTCGAATGGCTCGGCTCCTGAACAAATCGGCTCCTGAACACTGCAAACCTGGAATGAGTGTTCCAGTTTGTGAATGTTTTTTGGAAGCTGAACGTCCGACACGTCTTCCGACTGAGTGCAGGAAGCTCCTGCAGCCAATCGGAAGCCGGGCCTTGGTTTTTGAACGGTTTTGGGAGTCGAATGGACTCCCGGAATGCATTAAGTTCAAGAACCAAAGTACTACTGTGAACCCCGTTTGAAAGCTTCCTGAGATGGCTGTTCCACTTGACTTTGTGACTTGGCTTAGGCATTCAGACAGCATCGAGGTATCTTTGGGTAGTAAGCAAAAGCTGATGATTGAGGTGGCATGGAAAACTTTTTTAGAAGTGGGAGCTGAATAATGATGTCACTGTTGATTTACGGCTCTTTTCAGAGCAGCAGCAGTTGACTCCTAGGATGGACTGAAAAGTTACTGAGTGTGTTGCCCAGGAGTGGAAGTCGGGTGCTGAATCCTGTGCCTGAGACCCTGAGGTTTACAGGGCAGGGGCCTTTGTATAGCTTCTCTTCCCCAGTCTGTGACTTAAAAATCAGAATCAATTATGCAAAATAAGCAAGCAACACACAACACTGTTTAATTTGCAAAATGTGTTCACATGTAACAGTTCAGCTGCTTGACACAGCAATTTGATTTAAGCACATTCTCTCAGGTGCTGAGGTCTTGGTGAGAGAAACTGCAGCTGTGTATTTTATCAGAGACGGGTGGAAAGAACTAGAGGAGAAATGGCTTGCAAAAAAAAAATTTTTTTTTTTGACCAGCTTTACTTGCTAAGTCTGAAAAGAGCAAAGACCACCAACCAGGCCCCTTTCGGGAAATTAGCTAATGAGTTAATTGCAGTTCTGTTTGGGCAACCTGCCAGTTGTGCCCCCAGCTGCAAACATGGGACATTTTATCCTTCCAAGTTTTGGGTGGGTGTCACCTTGAAGAGATCTGCCTCTTCTCTGTATCTGATGGAGCACTATTGTAGGCACTATGGGCAGAATATGCAATAAACAAGCTCTCGAAGCCACTCGGTGGCAGGAAAGGAACATGGATCTCCTTCAGGGAATGTGTCTTGTTTTTTAATTTCCAAATGGAATGGGTCTGAGTGGTAAGAGCTCCAGGCAACAGAAGAAGAGCAACTCCCAAGTCCCAGGAAGACAGAAGAAGATGGCTGCTGACATGTTCAAAATAGTTCTTGAAAGGATACTGGCTAAGTAGGCTAGAGAGAAACATCTTTTACCAAGTTTTGGGCGGCTAATAATTTATTTGTTAGGTCTTGTGTTTGTCTGTGCAAGGGAAGGTGAGGCGAAAGGAAGAGACAGGCTTCCTTGAACCAGGCAAGTCCAAGACTGAGCCAAGCAATGCTTGTGGTCCAAGTTCTTGCAGCTGACCAGCTCAGCCTGTCTTAAGCCTTTTCGCAGGTCCGGAAGTTTCAGTATTCATTTCTAGTTCTCTCCAGAGCAAGAAGGGCCCAGCTCGTCTGGTATGTAATGTTATGCCTCCTTGACCTTTGGAGGCGTTTCCCCCCCAAGCACTTTGGTGGTCATGTGCCCACATAATGCTCCTCCGGTTGGCACCAGCTGGGGCCTTTGCTCAGTAACACAGGGCTTGCTCCCGTCAGTCTGGACTCTCCTCTGTCTGCTCCTTCAGGCTCCTGGCCTCTTCCATGTGCCATGTGCACGGTTGGCTCATTGAAATGGGTGTTCTCGGTGGCCAGAGAAACTTGGCTGGGAACTGGATTCTGTTGGGGGGGGGGAAGGCTCTGATCCCTCCAAGCAAGATGGTGATTAATGGCAGGTGTCCTGTGAGTAGCAATTCAGGTCCAACTTGCTCATTTCTGCTCCGCGTTTGGTGACTGTGTGCATGTGTGTGAGAGAGAGGGAGAGGCGTTTGCATGCGCGCCCACACACATCAGCTGTCTTTTGGCTGCCTCTCCCTAAATTGGCTAATTACTTGAGATTAATGCTTAGAAGCAGCAGCTTCCTCTCCCCTCCTGCCATCTGCTCTCTTCTGTATCGGGGGTGTCATTATTTGCCAGTGCCTGGATTCTGTTTTCTGAATTTGACTCCAGCTTCGTAGTTTTAACCTACAGGGGATTGCAGCATGATTCAAATACAAGGGCAGATGCTAGAGCTTCGCTGATGGAAGGAAGATCCAGCAGAAGCAGTGTGTGTGTGTGTGTGTGTGTGTGTGCGCGCGCGCATATAACGGGTGTGCACCGTGTAAACATGGGAAGGCCTCGCCTTTTCTTAAATAATTACACTTCCTGTTCTCGGGGTCATATCAGTTTGCAAGAGGCCATAGTGCTTTCCAAGGATGGGGTTTCAGTATTGGTTGTTATCTCCCAGCACTGCTTTTTCCCTACCTGCCATTTGCCCTGTCATTGCCTTGCTACTTGCCAGAAAGAGGGAATGTTTCAGTTCCTTAATTTTGCAGCTAACCAAGTGTGAAAACAGAACAGGTTCACGAAAAGAAGTGTATTTGCATATCTCTCCTTTTTTTGGTGCATTGAGCATACGCTTTTGCCTCATTGCACCTAACTTTTTACAACCGGGGGGGGGGGGCAAAAAGACAAGTGGGCTCTAGCCATAATTGGTGGCACTAGTCAAGACACAGGATGGGGGGGGGAGAGATCTGGATTTTATGTTTCTGCCCCCAGATGGGAGGTTTGTAGTCCCCAAGACCCCACCTCCAATTTGCTACTTTAAAAAATAGATTTTTAAAATTAGTGGGGGGTTTTTTAATGACCAATCCTTTGGGTCTCCCACTGTGTTGTCCACACCCCAGCCCCACTATTCCCTGCTTCTAAAAAAAACACTTTTTAATTTTAAAAAATCAGACTGCTCCCATAGGCTCTTGTCAATGCCCAAATGTTTTTTGTTGCATCTCCAAGAAAACCCCCCCCCCATTTATCCTTAAAATAATTACTGGTTACTCTTGCTGTGATGCTGAAAGGTTTTTGTGACACCCTTCCCCCAAACCCCTTCAAAATTGTGTTATCTTAATAATACTGAATTATAAAAAATGGTTTAAAACAGTATAGAATAGCTGCTGGGGAAGCTTCTGCTAGGATTTTAAAAGCAAGTGTCCTTTTAAGAGTTGTCTGTAGTTCATTGGCACATAAATGCCACCAGTTTGGTGCTTCTTGCGTCAGTTTTCAAACAAAGTCTTGGCAAGAATAGTCTTTGCGTTCATAATCCAAGGTCCACAATATTTCCCTGGACCTCAAGACACAGTGACCAAGAAGAAGCTGCTGTAGGCTGCTCTGCTCCAGCCTGTCCCCAGGACCTGTTCCGCTCTTTGGCATATCACAGCTAAGTACAGGTGGGAGGAGCTCTATAAAAGGGCACAGCCCCTTCAAGTGGGGGCTGTCAATCAAAGCCTCCAGGCTGCTTTGTAAATAGGGAGATGGTGAAAGAGCGAGGTAAGCAACCTGGCAGAGGGAAAACTTTGCTGTCCTGAGGGAAAGTTGAAAGTTGAAAGTAATTTATTACGGTCATAGACCAGAAGAAAAACAAAAAACAACGGTAGTTTACAAGGGGAGTAATGGTGTCAATTTAAAAAATTATACATAAAAGCAATGCACATATGCACACACACACACACACACGCACACACGCGCTGCAATATATGTGTAAACTTAAAAAAGAGTGGGCTTGTCCGGGGGTCAAGTCTTTTACTTTTTTACAGCTAATGCCCTCCGCTTGATCGCAGCCGCAGAAAATTTGGCCACTTTCAGTGTTACTTCTGGGTTTTTGTCTCCTAGTAGGATTTTCAGCCGCTGAGATTCAGATCGACCTGGAAATTTCTGAACGATAGGGGAAATAAACAGTGACCTGATATCCCCATAGAGGTCGCAGTGTAGCAACACATGTGAAGCCGTTTCCACCTCTTTCAGACCACATGGGCAGACTCGTTCAGCATAGGGTTTGCCCACATATCTGCCCTTTAGTAAGGCAGATGGCAGTACATCAAATCTGGTAAGGGTAAACGCCCGCCTGTATTTTGCGATTTGTAAGTCCAGCAAATATGGTGTTAAATTGAACCCTTTTCCATAATCTTGGATAGCTGGATATTTATCTATCTTGCTCATATGGTCCTGAAGCTCTACATCTCCTATTCGCTGGCTCACCATCCTTTTAGCCTTTTCAAAACCTGAGGCTATAAGTTCTTGTGGGGAAAGCCCCAGGCCCTTCAATTTTTCATAGAGCAACAATCTCCATTTAGACTGGAACGGGTCTAATAGAGTCAAGGGAGCCACTCCCACTGGGAAAAATATGAGTTTTAGCCAGAAGTGAATCTTCAGGATCCATATCCTGGCATTGATAGGGAGTTGACCTACCTCCAGCCTAATGGCTGTGTTGGAAACACAGGTGGGTAACCCTAGTAGGGAGCGGTAAAATTTAGTTTGTACAGATTCCAGAGACTTGAATTTTTGACAATTAAATATCTGGGTGCCATACATCAGTTGTGGAAGTATTTTTGCGACAAAGACCTGGGAGGCAGCAGGAACATATTGACCTCCTTTTCTGTAAAAGAAACTTATGATAGCTCTGGAAGATCTTTGCGCATTTGCAATGGAATTCTTAATCTGATGGCACCAGGATCCCTTCTCATCAAAGATTATTCCAAGATATCTAAAGGATGTTACTTGCTCAATAGGTTGGTTATTAATTTTCCATTTGTGTCGGAGTCTTCTCTTGGAGAACACCATAATTTTTGATTTAGTGTAATTTATTATTAGGTGGTGTCCTGAGGGACAGGTCTCGGTGTTTCGATTTCTAAGAATGGAGTTGAGAGATGACCTAACCCTGGGGAGAAAACAGCAAAGACCTGATGAAGAGAGCACAGCAGAGGTTATATTTTCTGAGAATCCTCCAGAAAAATAACCTCTCAAAGGACCTGTTGATGGTATTTTACCATTGTACTGTTGAGAGTGTATTAACTTACGGTCTGTGTGTGTGGTTTGGGAGCTGCACGGTCAGGGGAAAAACAACACTGTCCAGGGTTGTAAAGACTGTGGAGGGAATAACTGGGTGCACTCTTCCCACCTTGGATCAAATCTGTGCTTCCAGGTGCCATAAGAAAGCTGCAGAGATAGTGCGCACCCCGGAAATTATCTCTTTCAGCTTCTGCCTTCTGGAAGAAGGGACAGGGTCATAAAGACTAGGACTAGCCGCATGAGAAACAGTTTCTATCCAAATGTGATTTTGGTTTTAAACACTGTAAGGTAGTCTTTATGTGAGTATATTGTATTCAATTATGGGGTATCAGAGTTTTTAAGGGCTAACCAGGCTGGGATAGCTGGGATAGCAGGCTTGTGGGTTTTTTAATGTCTAATGTAGATTTTTCAATTTCGTTCTACAATAAAGATTATCGTATCGTAAAAATTTGCTGAGTGCTATGAAAAGCGACTTGGGGGGGGGGCGTTGAGCTCCTGTTGCTCGGTCCCAGCTCCTTCCAAGCTAGCAGTTCAAAAGCACGCCACTGCAAGTAGATAAACAGGTAAACGGCGGGAAGGTAAACGGCGTTTCCGTGCGCTGCTCTGGTTTTGGTGTTCCGTTGTGCCAGAAGTGGCTTAGTCATGCTGGCCACATGACTTCGAAAAACTGCGGACAAATGCCGGCTCCCTCGGCCAGTAAAGTGAGATGAGCACCGCAACCCCAGAGTCGTCTGTGACTGGACTTAACCGTCAGGGTTCCTTTACCTTTATGACATGCCAAAAGTGTTGGAGGGTGCAATGAAAAATGTGGGGCTCCGTCAGAAGCTCAGCTGGTCTGGAACCTGGTAAAAGGGCAAGATCAGGGTTTCTTCATGGTATGTGCTTGCAGTATAGGCACAAAACTCCAGGCCAGATTTGAAATGAGCAGGTCTTTTGCTGTATTTTCCTTCGATGCCTCAGTTTCCAACAGCCCTTCAATAGCTCTGCAGAAGACTAAGGGACAGGCTTCTCCCAGAGATCTTGGTGTCTGCTGGCAAACCAAGTAGATGATTGACAGAAGAGGCAGGCCTTCCCCTGGCACAGCTCCCCAGGGATGGCTGGCAGGAGGAGGCACACCCCTGGAATACTGTCGCAGCAGCAAGGCCTTGCTTTGTTGGTTGCTAAGCAACCACCTCTTGAGGCACAGCTGGTGTTGGGAGCTGAGAGGCCAGATTGCCACTGTGAGGATCAAACAACTGGGCCCTTGGCACCTGTGGAAATGCCATGGCAGGAGCCTGGAAGCAATTTAGCTACCAACCCCTGAGGTAATGCCGGTTAGCATCTCACTTAAATCCAAATGTTGGAATTAAATCCACTTCTCTGAGGTGCACACAACTTGCCACCTGTTTTGCACCATATGCTTCTTCATTTCCAGGCAAGGATCTGTGTGGACTTCCTTAACGCTGTTTGTTTTGTTTTTAACGTCTGATTGTGCTTGAAGACCTTGGGAATGACAGAGGCCTGGTTGTTGACAAGAATGGTTTTATGCATGAACGGAAGGGAAGCATAAAGGCAGCTGAAATGTGCCTATTTAGTGGCAGCATCTTTCTCACAGAGCTCTTGAAGTTGCTTGAGAGTTGTAGGATTTCTTCAGTTCAGGGTGGAGTTGGCTGATTCTGGGTCGCAGCCACAGAGCTGAAGCAAATATGCAGACTCTGAACATCTGCAAATAATTTTCTAATTTCACAATGCAGTTTTTCATGAGTTTTAAAGCAGAATTCAAGTATGTGCTTTGCTTTCTTCGTGATTTAGAAGAGGTGCATGTCAGCTATAAATACTGACTAATAAGTAAGTAAAGGTAAAGGGACCCCTGACCATTAGGTCCAGCCTTGACTGACTCTGGGATTGCGGCGCTCATCTCGCTTTATTGGCCGACTAAGAGCAGCACACGGAAACACCGTTTACCTTCCTGCCAGAGTGGTACCTATTTATCTACTTGCTCTTTGACGTGCTTTTGAACTGCTAGGTTGGCAGGAGCAGGGACTGAGCAACGGGAGCTCACCCCGTCGTGGGGATTCGAACTGCCAACCTTCTGATTGACAAGTCCTAGGCTCTGTGGCTTAAACCACAGCGCCACCCGCGTCCCGGACTAATAAGTACTATGGCCTATAAACTATACAATATTATATTCATGCTAGATCTCTGGCTTTCAGATTATCTCTTCTGGGGAACCTTGGCTGCTTTGGGAGTCTTATTGTGGTTTCCCATTTAGAGCAACAGCTGAAGACAATGTAGCCACTCTTATTGTTCTTCCTTTGCAATGTACAACCATGCAATTATTAGGTATATTCTTATGCAAATCCTCAGTTTAGCAGTAGACAGTGGAAAGGACCAGCGTTGGCCCAAGCAAATTGAGTGCACATACCACCCCCGTCAAATCCTTTGCAGTGCAGATGTTAATGTGGGAGATTTTTCCTGAGGATATGCTGTTTTAAAAGCAGAGTGCTTTTTAAATAAGGTAAAGATAAAGGACCCCTAGGTGGTTAAGTCCAGTCAAAGGTGACTAAGGGGTGCAGCACTCATCTTGCTTCAGGCTGAGGGAGCCACTGTTTGTCCACAGACAGCTTTCCAGGTCATGTGGCCAGTATGACTAAACCATTTCTGGCGCAACTGGACACTGTGATGGAAGCCAGAGCACATGGAAACACCATTTTCCTTCCCGCTGCAGTGATACCTATTTCTCTACTTGCACTGGTGTGCTTTCAAAGTGCTAGGTTGGCAGAAGCTGGGACAGAGGAACGGGAACTTACCCCATATTGCGGATTCGAACTGCTGACCTTCTGATCGGCAAGCCCAAGAGGCTGTCATTTAGACCACCCTTTACCTTAAAAAAACAAACACCAGTACTCTCCAGTACTAAAGCCCATTGCTTGCCAACTATCAAATATTGCAAAGTATCAATTGCAGTTATCAAATGTTGAAATCAGATGCCACTGGCTGTCAGGTACGCAGGTATAAAATACCTCGAGAACATTTGGGGGCTTCCTTAGCAGCTAAACAGCTGGAGAATATTTAACAAAAGGGGTGTAGATTTCAGTTCTCTAGGATTCTAGCTACTGCACACAGACACAAGCTCCTATATCTCCAGAGCATCAGAAGATCCCTAATCAGGACCCAAATATTTTACTCAACCTCATATTCTCATGCATTTCCTTAACAAGGACTTTTAATGCTACAAGTTCTTTGTAAATTTTATCATTCCCTTGTTGGTCAGTGCAGCTGCTATTTTAGGGGGCAAGAAAGAATGGAAGCTTTCTGTGTGTGACTTGTGATTTGAGCTTTCTAATGCTAGCTTACTGAACTTTACATCCTAGTACCTCCACAGAACAGAACAGCTTCGAAAGCCAAGTGAAATTGGCCCAACGTTAACAGGGCTTGTAACTGCTCTTCTTAAAGTTTACTGGGTGCTTAAAATAGCTGTTGCCCTGTGGACTTCCCCATACCACATGGCCATTCTTCAAGACTCTGGGCGTTTCCAGAAAGCAGGTTTGGTCACATTTAGTGCAGAAACAGATCAATGAAAGAGGAAATAATAAAGCTACCCTGTTCTTTAAGGCAGATAGCGAATGAAGGGATTCTTTCTATTCCTGAAATTCATCTCAAGGAAGCAATTAAAGTTTTTGAGGCTGATATTTCTTTTGGCGCTAACCAAGGCTAAACAACTGCAGTTTCCCTAGCTGTGAATTCTGCATTGTATATGGCTCTATAGATCCCTTCCCACTCTACTATTCTATGATTCTGGGAGATCTGTCATAAAGGAAGCAACTACTGTAAATCCAAACACACAAAGTCTGCCCCCCCCCCCCAGTTTTTACCTAACCAAAATTAGAACCATCTTGAAAAATGCAGAAAGGCTTCTCTTTCCCAAATAAGACAAACCATTAGCAATGCAAATAGCCTCACTACCAATCAGATTTGTAGCTTTGCACCTCCACCCACCTTTCTGTGTTCCCGTCTTGCTTTTAGTTGTCTTTGCTCAAGTCTCTCTAATAGGTACTGCTGTGGTTGTGTAAGAAGGCTAATTGTTTAATGGAAATCTCATCAATAGCATAGCATAGCAGTATGTGACCCTGTGGAAGTGTGAGTATGATGCTTTTGTTCTCTGCTCCCGTCACCTGGGAACTTTCTATGCTCCAAGTGAGAAAGGGCTGTCTGAGATTCCCCAACAGAAATAATGGCTGCTACAGTACAGCTGCCCTGGTTGGGCAAGCTGTTTATCTAGAAGTGCCAAAAAAGCTATGTATCACCCAGGGGCTCTTGCAGTGTGGCAATGCAATAAGGGTCATTCTTAGACCACTAAGAGTGCTTCTCCACGCTGTCATTATTTTTGGGTGGGATTCAATCACATATTGGCAAATTCAGGATGCACCATTAAAGTGGTTTTCAGCGCTCTTGGCAGCAATGTCTCACTCCACCTGCAAAAATAAAAAAGAAAGCTAAATGTTTGCAGTAAGGAAAGTGACAGGGAACTAACCTACCAGCAAACAAATCAGAATGAATGCTCCAGAAGCAGCCAACATCATCTAACCTCCCCACAGAATCAAGCGAAATGCTCAGGAAACAGGTTGTCTGGAAATGACCATAGTGCAGCTGTTTTGGAGTGGCAGAATGCCTTCATACAGATGGAACTGGTGGTAAAAAGGAGAAGACAATTTGGGTGTAGGCAAAAGTGTTCCCTAAAACAGGAAAATCCCCCATTCTTGGAACATTAATACATTGTAATGCTTAAAATAAGGTATTGGTGGGTTCCAGAGTTGGGGAAGTGATGAGGCCTTTGCTTCTGAGATTCAGCTGGCACTGTTATTGGCTGTTTTCTGAACCCAATGCAACAACAGTCGATCTCATAGCTTTTACTGAGAACTGATCAGTTATGAGCTGAATACTGTGACTGTAGTACTGCTGGCAGTGGAACGTATTCCAAATCATAGGCTGACCACTGTGATTTTACCTGTGTGTATATGCTTTTTCTTTTTGTAATCCAGTCTGGGATTGGAAATTGACTAAGGAGAAGCCGGATAGGTGGGTGGATACTATTTTCTCACCCTCAGTCTTGCCATCTGCGAAAGGGGGATAATAAAGACCTTATCTTCCAGGACTGTTGTAAAGGCTATACCACCAGGATAAATGCATATACCTGGGATGCTTGGAACATGCTTAAAATGTTGCTAGACCCTAAGCAACAATCACCTTACCAACGAAGGTCTGTATAGTTAGAGCTATGGTTTTCCCAGTAGTGATGTATGGAAGTGTGAGCTGGACCATAAAGAAGGCTGATCGCCGAAGAATTGACACTTTTGAATTATGGTGCTGGAGGAAACTCTTGAGAGTCCCATGGACTGCAAGAAGATCAAACCTATCCATTCTGAAGGAAATCAGCCCTGAGTGCTCACTGGAAGGACAGATCGTGAAGCTGAGGCTCCAGTACTTTGGCCACCTGATGAGAAGAGAAGACTCCCTGGAAAAGACCCTGATGTTGGGAAAGATGGAGGGAACAAGAAGAAGGGGACGACAGAGGACAAGATGGTTGGACAGTGTTCTCGAAGCTACTACAAACATGAGTTTGACCAAACTGCGGGAGACAGTGGAAGACAGGAGTGCCTGGCGTGCTCTGGTCCATGGAGTCACAAAGAGTCTGGCAAGGGGTGCTTGTCATTTTCCATAACAAAAGTTGGTGAGTTGTTTCGTAAGTTTTGCACATGGATGCCCAACTCTGAGCACCTTTTCAGTAGACCCTTCTTCCCTTCCCCTCTCTCCATCTGTGTCTTAAAACAATGGGAAGGAACAGCTGGCACAGGCGCACCTGTGGAATATCCGCAGGAGCCCTTCAAAGGAAAGCTTGAAAAGAGACACGAAAACCTGTCTGGTTTGGGGGAGATGTGTGTATTTACATACATACATACATACACACACACATACATTATATTATATGCATGGCTGTGACTTTTGCCTGCCTGCTTTTGGTCCAGACCTCTTGGACGAGGCGATGCCGGGCAGGGGGAGGCGAGAATCCGGCACGGTCCGGGTGGCAGGAAGGGAAGGGCGGAGTTGTCACCTGTGCTCCGCAGCCCAGGTAGGGGATGGGAGGGAGCCACCTGCAGGGCGGAGCCCGGCCGAGCCCGGCCGCTTCGCCTGCGTGTCGCCTGGCATTCCTGAAGGGGCTGCGAGTGCGACTCCTGCTCCCGGCCTGGCAGCTCTCCCGGCATGGCTCTGGAAGGCGGCGGCGGCGGCGGCAGCAGCAGCAGCAGCAGGTAAGGAGGTGAGCGAGGCAGGGAAACCAGCAGCCCTCCTCGCTGCCGGACGGAAAGCGGCTCCATCTCTCCTCCTTTCCTCCCTTATTTCCTTCCTTCCCGCTCCCCCCCCCAAAAAAAACCACCCCCGCTTCCTAGGCGGAGGAGACTTTTAGGGCTCTGACTCGGGGGCACTGCAATGCAGTCTCTCTCCAAGGCAGAGGGCTGGACGGGGGGGGGGTGATCCTGCGAAGAGGGGTGTCCCCCCCCCCGCTTTGGGCTAAAAAATGGGGGGGATGTGCTTTCAACAAGGAGTGGAAAAGGGAGACCAAGCCAGGGTCCCTGGGGTTCAACGGGGGTGGGGGTGGGCATAAGACAGCACTTAACAAATGGAAGGGTTTTTTTGCGGGGGGTGGGGGGGTGGCGAGGGAAGAGATGGGAGATGCAGGGTGTCCCTGGAGTCCTGATGCTCCTGGATGAGGTTCTCCCCAAGGCCTCCTCAGTCATCTCCTCTTCGGTGCCACCAGTTATTTTGCCCTCAACCCCCCCCCCCGCCCGCCACCCTTTGTCTCCCTTATGTTTCCCAGGGCGGCAAGTGTAGGGTTAGGGGGAAGGCGGGTCCTTGTGTGTGACTCTAACTGAGCAGAAAGGCTACGCACATGGACTCACGACAAAGCACACCTCTGAACGCGTGGAGCATAACGCAGGATTTTGTGGCGTGGATTTTGAATCGGGAAGTTCTCAGATTGGGGTGCGGGCAGCATCTTGAACTCTCGTGTTGGCCACAGCCAGTGGAGCCCAGTGGTCAGGGATGATGGGTCTGATATGTCTGCAACTGGGACCTGATTGAGTTGTGGATGATCTTGCATGCGGTTTCGTTCCTTAGGAAGAAATAGCCTCCAGCCGCCTGCAGTGTTTCCTGGGAATACTGAGGGTCAAAACTCAGAGCGATGGGATGTTTGACTTTTCAAAAACCTCTCTGCGGTGTTCCCTCCCATCTGCACCCAAAGTAGAACTTCATATCTATCTATCTATCTATCTATCTATCTATCTATCTATCTATCTATCTATGATCTTAAAATGAAGGTGTCCAAGTCTGAAATCTGAACTTTGCATTTTATAATTTATAATTTGGTTTCTGAAGTGTAAGTTTCCACCTGCAGGTTCATAAGTAAACAGTAGATGCTCAGGGCAGGAGCAGCCCAGGAGATATAGGCCTCTGTGCCTTGTTTGCTTGAGGGCACACAAACATCTGGAGCCCAAATGCAGGACCAAATGGTCCAGGAAGCCAATTATTATGGTGGTCCATTTATAGCCATAGCTGTCAACGTTTCCCTTTTTAAAAGGGAAATTCCCTTATTCTGAATAGGATTCCTTGCAAGAAAAGGGAAAAATTGACTGCTAGGTTTATAGCCCCTCTTATTTCAGTGGGGTTTGTGGGGTAATCATGATTGACATGAAAGGTAAGCTGTTCTGCGACATCCACATTGCAGAGTTAGTGCCTGGGCTGAGATGGCTTCAGGTTAAGTGTGTGAGGTGGCCATTAATGGTTACAGGCCACTGTGACAACTATACTTCAGCCAGGATCTTCCTGACTTGCTATCAGTGTTAGAAACTCAGATATATAAGATAGGGGTCCAGCGGTTCCTTAAACCCACAGTTACAGTCGCCAAAACGGAATGCCTAGTTGCCATTTTGGGGCCAGGCGGCTTCAAAGCCATATTTTTCAATATGATGTTTTGGTTCCTGAAATTCATTCTGACTGCGCAGATAAAATATAATAGAGATTCCCAGGCATGTATCTCAAGATGGTGGAGACGTCAGGCACCATCCTGGAGCCTGAGCATCTTCACTTGGTTGCAAATGGCCGATAGCCAGGTGCAAAATGCGCCTGGCGAATTTCGAATGCTGCTTGCTATATATTAGCTGCTACTCTGCAATTCAGAGCAGTGGCTCCTCATGAATGGCTTTGTGATGGACAGAAGTTCTCTGAGATCTCAGGCAAATCTCTCTCTCTCAGATCCTGATATTTACGATCAGGATTCCTTGGAGTGCTGCAGGCGCACTATCAGGTTGTGTATCTGGTACAATAGCGCTAAGCACCCTCTGCCTGAGAGACCCTTTAGGGTGAGGAACCTGTGACCCTCCAGATGTTGTTAGACTCCAGCTCCCAGCAGCTCTAGCCAGTGTGGCCAATAGTCAAGCATGATGGGAGTTGTAGTCCAGCAACATCTGGAGGGCCACTGGTTCCCCAGTCCTCCTTTAAGTGGACGTCTCTAACTTGAAGATGAAAGGCTCAGCGGTGTAAGCAAAGCATCCTACATTTAATCCCTGGAACCTTCTAGGAAAAGACTCCTGCTTTAAATACTAGAGAGCTGCTATCAGCCCATGTAGATAAAACTGGGTTCGGTGGCCCAGTGCAGCTTGCTATGATAAGCCAGGGATTGAAGCAGGGACCACCAGGGACATAGCCCTGTGGCCAACCCAGTATTTCTGGGACTTGCCCCATCTCCCTCAGAAGACCATCTGGAGTGTCAGCAGGGCATGTCTGGCCTCTGAGGACCCAGGTCCTCGGCCCTGTTTGAACAAGGTGGGGTGGATGTGCTGGCAAAGGCCTTGCCAAGCCTGTGTTTGCTTAGTGTTCAAACTTGGTAACTCTGTGCTTGCTGGAAGGGCTGAGTAAAGTGCGTCAGCTGGGTGGGAGGTTGTTGCTTTCACAAACAGAAACACCAGGCCCTTCTCTTCTAGCCTCTGCGGGAGGGAAGGAAGCAGGAAGCCTTCCCCTGATAGCACGAGACAAATTCTGACTTTCTTAGGCCATCCCTGTTTCCCCTCTCAGTTCAACGAACCCTGTCCTAATACCTCACAGGGTTAATCTGAGGATTAGTTAGATGAGGAAATGGTATTTACGTCTCTCTTTAAAAACATTTTTTTTAAAAAAAACCCTCATCTACGGCTCTATACTGTACACTGAAAAAATAGTCACTCTGGTAACACTCTCCTAGGCAGGTCTTGTCAGAAGTAAAACCCATTTAGTGGAAACCCCACCGTCAGGAGCAGTCTACCTGCTGCTCTCCTCCACCATCACCAGGCACTAAGCACAAAGAAGAGGGCCATTTGCCCAACCACCTCATTCCCAATGCGCCTGATCGGGGGCTGGGTTCTGGACCGCCCCATCCAACCCGCCCCCCCCCCCGTACCTGGTACTTGAGCTCCATGGAGCTGTGGCCTGGTAGAAGCATTCCCTCTACCCGGCCAGCAGCAAGAGGGTGAAGGCAGCATCATGCAGGGTGCGCAGGAGCGGGTGGGCCTCAGTGAGGCCCCTGGGAGGGCCACCAAGAGCAGCAGTGGCAGCTGGAGTGCAGAGCCTGCAGCTGGCAGCATCCTTGGGGTCCTTCCTGTGGCCAGAAGGAGAGTGAAGCTGGACCGCTTCCTTGGAGAGGAAGAGGTGACTGTGCTCAGGAGGGATGCAGGTAGCAGAGGGCACACAGAGCACAGCTCCAGCCTCCCACTAAGAGGGGGTGCCACACATTTTTCTCTCATTTTCAAAATGAGTCAGCTGACTTGTGCGGAACCCAAAAACAAGTCTTGTGCTCTTGTGCAGGACTAAAAGATGGGACATTCTGGAATCCGATCAAACACCAGGATGGCTTCTGTCATTCTGGGATGTCCCAGTTAAAACGGGATGGCTGACTGATATGTATGACACACTGTTATGCCTGTCTGAAGCTGCTGGTGTGAAGTGTGGTTTTGAACCATGGACCTCTTTGGCATACATTGTGGCTGGGGCAACCCAGTCAGATGGGCGGCATACAATTATTATTATTATTATTATTATTATTATTATTATTCATTGTCTCCTTTTAGGGCTGCCCACTTAGACTATGTTTCTCTGTACAGTGGTACCTCGGGTTACAGACGCTTCAGGTTACAGACTCCCCTAACCCAGAAATATTACCTCGGGTTAAGAACTTTGCTTCAGGATGAGAACAGAAATCGGGCGGCGGCACGGCAGCAGCAGGAGGCCCCATTAGCTAAAGTGGTACCTCAGGTTAAGAACAGTTTCAGGTTAAGAACAGACCTCCAGAACAAATTAAGTTCTTAACCTGAGGTACCACTGTAGTAGTATGTCATGCATCACTTAAATCACATGGCTTCCCCCCAAGAATTCTAGGAACTGTAGTTCACCTTCACAGGACTGCAATTCCTGGCCTGCTTTCCAAACTACAGTTCCCAGGCTTCTGGCAAGGGGTGGGGGTGGGGAAGCCATGTGATTCAAATGTGTTCTGAATGTGTGCATTGTGACTATCTTACCAAAGGTCTCATGGGCCATTTCGGGGGAGGCTAACTGAGCTCTCTTTTTCTGCACCTTCCTTCTCAGCAGCAGCTCCCTGGAGGCTGCCCTGGCCGAGTGCACAGAAGCACTGAACTGCTTCCTGAAAAACCAGTTCAGTGAGAGCTTGGAGATGCTGCAACCCAGGTGAGTGGGGAAAGGGCCTGATCCAGTCACCTTTGTGGAAAGTGGGGGACGGGGGGACACATCAGACCCAGGGCTTCCCTCTCCTCCCCAATAAACAGTTGAACCTTCCTCCAGCACTCCTTCCCTGGAGCACCTGACTGGCCTTTGGTGTGTAACCAAAACAAATTGGTAAGGTGGAACGAAGGGAGTCTATGGGTAGTGAGACCAAGTGGCCTTGAAGGAGAATTTGATTTGTGCACTTTGTTATTGTCAGTGGCGTAGCATGGGGGGTGCAGGGGGGGCCGTCCACACCGGTCGCAACATCTGGGGCTAGGGCAAATCCACGGGTTAGGGGGCGCAAATTACTTGCCTTGCCCCGGGTGCTGACAACCCAAGCTACGCCACTGGTTATTGTTTCAAACTTTGTAGTCATTTCTGGCTGGAACGGGGTGTGTGGTTATGCTAAGAAGGATGTGAACCAATCCATAATAGTAGCGATAGTGTTGTTGTTGTTTAGTCGTTTAGTGGTGTCCGACTCTTTGTGACCCCCTGGACCAGAGCACGCCAGGCACTCCTGTCTTCCACTGCCTCCCGCAGTTTGGTCAAACTCATGTTTGTAGCTTCGAGAACACTGTCCAACCATCTCGTCCTCTGTCGTTCCCTTCTCCTTGTGCCCTCCATCTTTTCCAACATCAGGGTCTTTTCCAGGGAGTATTCTCTTCTCCTGAGGTGGCCAAAGTATTGGAGTCTCAGCTTCAGGATCTGTCTTTCCAGTGAGCACTCAGGGCTGATTTCCTTCAGAATGGATAGGTTTGATCTTCTTGCAGTCCATGGGACTCTCAGGAGTCTCCTCCAGTAGCGATAGTAGCAATATTTTAAAACAGCAACACAGTGGAACAGCAACTATTGGAGGGAGGGAGACCAGAAGCAACCCTGAGACTCCCTTCCCCCCGTATAGGGTCGTATATAAATTTAATAAGCAACAACAGCAGCAGCAGCAGCAGCAGCAGCAACAGACGTAGCTCTGCACCACCTCATGCAGGGTGCAGCGAATCGTAAGAGCAGGCGTCAGCAAAAATCACGATGCAGGAAAAACTGTGAAGCCAGCCAATGTCTCCATGTACTGTAGCTCCATCCTTATTTCAGATACTGTGATATATTGGTATATTGCGATGCTTAGCTGGTGATATATCACATGATGCTGAAAACCAGATATCGCCCAGCCCTAATCTAGTTCTAGTTTAGTGATGTGGTATAGAAGAGGACAGTGACCTGGAAATTACCTGGAAATGTAAAACAAAAAATTATAATCCCAAATGGGAGAATCCGCTTACTCCAACTTTTGTGGTGGTGCTTGGAGTACCAGAGCACAGTCCAACATTTAGCATTCTGGAGGGATTGCAAACCCCATATATTAATGACCTTTGGAAATTGAGACAAACGCCTCAGCCATGGCATGTGACTTTTATTGGTTGGCTACAGAAATATGTATTTAATGCGGTCTGCCGAATCTGTGGAGTTCATTGCCGTGGTTTAAATGTTTTGTGTGTGCGTGTGCAATTTGCTTTTTGTTTAAAGAAAGCAGTATGCAAATACCTTTAATGGTAAGCACCCCGTGCAAGTTAGAAGATGGAGTTTTCACCTTTTGTGCACGCTGGAAAAGAAATGCGAACAAAACGCAAAGCCCTCCGTGTGTGTGGGAGGTTGCTCCTGTCTTTGCCAGCAAAAGCAGAGGAAGAAAAATAGATGAAAAGGAGAGCTCTGCTTTTCCTAAAAGCAGAAGAATGCCATTGAATATTGTTGTTCAAGCCTCTCCCTGTCTTAGGTGCATGCTATTATTCTCACAAAGCTTGATTTGTAACTTCATTAAGTATGTGGATTTCTAGCAGTGGCTTCAAAGAAATTAGACTGGTTCAAATCCTGGTTCATGGGTTCAACTCAGCAGGTAGCTGGGCTATGTGGATTCAACCCCAGCAGAGTCTAAGTTGGGCAGAGGACATTCCAAAATCTTCAAGTGTTGACCCTTCTCCTTTTTATAACTTAATGAATTGTGATCAGGAATGTGACCATCTCTTTCTTTGTTTTTTATAGTGCTGGGCATTGATTTTCAGGTGCATAAGGGTGAAATTCAAATGTCTCGCCCACCCATCCCACATCCTTTTGTGGGCAAATATGAGAAACATGGAGGAAGCAATACAACCCTCCCTAGCTGTTGCCATCACTAATTTAAAAAACAACAACCCTATATTGCCTGCAACTACACCTGCTTCCTTTTTCTGATCCCTTTCAACAGGGCCAAAGAGAGCATGTACCATGCCTTAATCTATGCCACCATTCTGGAAATGCAAGCCATGATGACCTTTGAGCACGATGACATTGTTCATGCTGGACACACTATGAAAGAGGCACAGGAAATCTGCCAGAGGTGGGGACAGCCTGGGGGAGCTTTTGGGGCGGGGAATAAGGCCTGTTTCTGTAGGGCACCTCTGAAGGGGTGTCTGGTCATGTTAGTAGCTTCTAAATAGGGGGGGTGTGTGCTCTCGCCCAAAACCTCACCTGGCTGCATCACTTGTGAGTGGGTACAGTGGTACCTTGGTTCTCAAACTTAATCCATTTTGGGAATCTGTTTGACTCCAGAAACCATTTGAAAACCAGGGCGTGGCTTCTGATTGGCTGCAGGGGGCTTCCTGCACAAATTAGCTATTCTTTCCACCTCTCCTCTAACCCCTCCCCCCCATTCAATTCACCCTCTATTAAAAACCATTTCTTATGAGGCAATAATCAATATTTATATTTATGGACTGGTCGCAGGTGGCTCTGTGGGTTAAACCACTGAGCCTAGGACTTGCCGATCAGAAGGTCGGCAGTTCGAATCCCCGTGACAGGGTGAGCTCCCGTTGTTCGGTCCCTGCTCCTGCCAACCTAGCAGTTTGAAAGCACGTCAAAGTGCAAGTAGATAAATAGGTACCGCTCCGGCAGGAAGGTAAACGGCATTTCCGTGCGCTGCTCTGGTTTGCCAGAAGCGGCTTAGTCATGCTGGCCACATGACCCGGAAGCTGTACACCAGCTCCCTCAGCCAATAAAGCGAGATGAGCACTGGAATTCCAGAGTCGTCCGTGACTGGACCTAATGGTCAGGGGTCCCTTTACCTTTACCTATATTTATGGACATATTTTTTAGCCAGTTTTGCGCCCCCACATTGCCTGCACCCCTGGCGGGGCCCCACCTCACCGCCCTCTAGTTACAGCCCTGCCTGCACTCAAGCAGAAGCTGCGTCGGATATTCAGCTTCCGAAAAACGCCACAAACCGGAGCACTTACTTCTGGGTTTGCGGCGTTCGGGAACCGATTTGTTCGACAGCTAAGCCGTTCAGGAACCAAGGTACCGCTGTATTTTGTTTTCTCCTCCTGACCCAAGTCAGGATTCAATACTACTAAGGCCAGCTGCTCACAGGGAGAAGGAAGTCTTATACCCTTCTGAGTTGTTTCTTTAAGCACCATTCTCTTCCTCAATTTGAAAATGGGTCTTAAGGGGTAAGTGGGAGTTGTTGGGTGGGCATAGGCTCAGGGAATGGGATGGGAGAGGTGTTGGTGGTGACAGCCCAAAGAGGACGCCCAGCTTGCATTCTCTGGGGGTTGGGATGGAGGAAGTGGAACCTAACTATGCATCCCTTTTGGGGTTCCTCTGGTAGGTTTCGGAGGAAAAGCACGGTGACCGGATCCTTCTCCAGTCGGCTAGGCGGAGATTCCTGTACTGAAGGTGAGAAGAGTTGTGGGGCTCAAGACCACTGCATTTTTTTCAGTCTATGAGGGGTCGGGAAAGCTAATGTTTGTGCACTAGCCAGAGACATCTGGAGGCAGGTCAGACTACAGTCGTACCTCATGTTACGTCAGCTTCATGTTATGTTCTTTCAGGTTATGTCCCGCAGCGACCTGGAAGTACCGGAAAGAGTTACTTCCAGGTTTTGCCGCATGCGCAGAAGTGCAAAATGATGTCTCGCGCATGCGCAGAAGCAGCGAATTGCAACCCACACATGCGCAGATGTGCCACTGTGGGTTGCATTCTTTTCATGTTGCAAATGGGCCTCTGGAACGAATCCCGTTCGCAACCAGAGGTACCACTGTATATGGATCTTGGATCCAGTACAGAAATCCTTACATTGCCTTCTCTGGCTCGTCTTGATGTAGGCACAGGGTAGCTTCTGGAAAGGAATAAATATAAGGTGTGCAATGTCTGGAGGTTCCCCCTGACTTTTGGGGCAGGGAATCTTCATTATTGGCTGATGTGCTGCAAATAAGTAAATAGTCCAGGCTTCGAGACGTGCGCAAGACAGAGATCCAGGGTATTTTTTCTTTGGTGCTGCTGTTTCCAGTGGGTGGATGTGAATGTTTAAGAGTTGAACAGAGGAGGACATGGTAAGCCTGCTTAGGAATGACACATGTCTTCCCTGAACCTGTTCCTTTCCCCATTGCAGAGGAGCTGCATGCAGAAGTGTGCTACGCAGAATGCTTGCTGCACCGGGCTGCCCTCACCTTCCTGCAGGTAAGGGGAGCTTCTTTCCACTGCAGGGCACAGGCCACCAGGGCAGCAGTCTTCAAGTGGTGGGGCAGGACCCCTTGGCAGGAGGTGTCCCAGTGAGAGAGGTCTTGCAGCAGGTGGAGTCAGAGGCATTTTCCTTCCTGCAGCAGAGATTTAGCATTGTAGCCACTCACACTTCTATGTTAACTTTGTTGTCCAGGTAAACAGCCACTTTTCTTCCTCCTTTCTCTGATGGGTTGGATTTCAGGAGGCAAATGTCTCTGGTCCACCTTTAATTGCAATATATATTTAGTGCCCCAATCCAGAGATTCATATGTAACACAAGCCACAGACCGCATGCAAGGATTCTGTATGCTGCCTTATGGGGAAGCCAGGCAAGAGCCGGCCAACATGGAGCAATTCCCCTTCCAATTAGCTTCCACTATCCATCCCTGCAGCCTTCCTGATTCTGTTGGACTCCCAGCAGCCCCAGTCAGCATGCCTGGCCAATGGTCAGGGATGATCAGAGCGGTCTTCCAACAACATCCGGAGGACCACAGCTTCCCCATTCCAATCCCTGCCAAGCTGGGGACCAATGTGCCCAGGCACCCACTGCTTGTGCCTTCCCTTTACAGTGGCGACCTGCAATGGATACTTGCATTCAGCTGTCCTGGTGGCATCACACAGACACATCAGACTTAAGGAGCTGAGTTATCTTCCTTAAGCTGGGGACTTTTCAAAATTCCTTTTCTTCTTTCAGGATGAAAATATGGTGAATTTCATAAAAGGAGGAATCAAGGTGCGTAGCAGCTACCTCATCTACAGGTGAGTTGTGGTGACAGCTGGCAGGGGCTGGAACAGCAGAGCAGTATTGAATCGCAGGTAGCACAAAGTTGGGAATGAGAAGCAGCACCAGGGAAGGGTGTGAGATGAAGAAGAGGGGGCAGGACAACTGGATTCCATGCCAGGTTCAGGAAGGGAGAAGTTTCTGGGACAATCTGCGCATGCAGAGAAATTCAGCTGATACAGAATCCCTGCACCATAATCTTTCCGTTGGTTTGCTAGGGGGGGGTGTGTGTGTAAGAAATATTCACTCCCCCCTCCATTTGAGCCTGAAATGGTACAGTCCCAAGAACATGTGATTTATCTTTGTGCTGTACGTCAGCAGAGGAATGTGTGTGAGAAAAGTCTGAGATGTAGCTACTGCTCCAGCATGCATCCCACATAGTGTCAGGAAACCACTCCCAGCTTTGGGATGCTTACACATGAGAAACTGTCTGTATCTGAGAGGAGAGGAAAGAAATGTCCACTTGCCCACTTACTCGCCAGATTAGCAATGCACGGAAATGGCCACAAGTGTCATGTACATCTCTGGAAAACTGGGACAGCAATATCGGCGGCCATCCAGGACATGACTGCTTTGTTTGACAAGCATTTTCTAGACTGACCATTCCTGAAATGTGTGTTGGATGTTTGAATCCAGAACATAGTCCTTTGCCTTAAAGCAATTTTGTGGGGAAGGGGGGCGGGCGGGAAGGAATTTCATTTCCTATTCACTCGTATCCCCTGTCACAACAATGAAGTATCTTCAAACTCTGCGGCTCAAGGTCAGGGTGGGAGTGGTCTAGTGGTTAGGAAAACTGTGAGCTCGGATGCCTGGGTTCCATGCTTCACTCCTGGTAGGTGAAGGTGCAATGGGGTTTTCTAAACCTTCTTACATTTGCAGGGAGCTCAACAGCTTCATCCAGCCCAATCAGTTGCCATCGAGTTCTCCTTCTCGCGCCCATCTGGAGGGAGGAGTTGCGCTGGGCATTGGTGCCTTCAACTTGGTGAGTCTGCATGCGCTTCCCCAGCGGTTATAAGGACAGAAACTGAGTTACAAGCAGCAGCCCATTGGGGTTAGTCATTTTTGTCTCTCCTCTCCTTCCCTCTGAAGGGAGTAGCTTCTCTGTAGTTGTTGCTGGGCTGCAGCTCCCAACATTCCTGGCCACTGGCCAAGCTGGCAGGGGCTGGTGGAAGTTGGGAGTCCTAATAACATCAGGAAGGGACCACACTGTCTGCTTCTGATGTGTCCATTTGCAAGTGGATCACACTCGAAAAGTGGAGCTTTCCACTGCTGAAGAAGTATGAAGTCTAAGAGGAGATTTTCTCCCCACAAGTGTCCGTTGCCATTCATGTCAATGTCTTCCTTCCACAGACGCTCTCCCTTTTCCCACCCCGGATCCTGAGACTTCTGGAATTTGCAGGGTTTTCAGGGGACAAGGTACGACTGCCTGCCTGCCTGTGTGTGTGTTTGAAGAGGCAGAATGTGGTCTGCTTACTTCTAGATATAAATGCTGTCATTTACCTATCTAGCTCTGTATATCTACTTTGATGGGTAGCATCTGTCTGCAACCTGGGGCAGAGAAAGCTCTTTGTAGACCAGGGGCCAGCAATTTTTTTCAGCAGGGGCCCAGTCCACTGTCCCTCAGACCTTGTGAGGGGCCGGACTATATTTTGGAAAAAAGAGAGAGAAAATGAACAAATTCCTATGCCTCACAAATAACCCAGAGATGCCTTTTAAATAAAAGGACACATTCTACTCATTTAAAAACACACTGATTCCCGGACTGTCCGCGGGCCAGATTTAGAAGGTGATTGGGCCAGATCCATCCCTCGTGCCTTAGTTTGCCTACCCATGGTGTAGACCAGGCACGTCCTCCAACAGGTAGATTGTGATCTACTGGTAGATCACTGGACATCTGTGGTGGATCACTGGCTCCCCCCAAAGAAGCCCATAAAAAGAAGCTCCACAACAACTTTGACCTGAACCCCTAAAAACAGGGCTTTCCTTCCTAAAAATGCTCAACAACTTTGACCTGAACCCAAAAAAGGGGGTAGATCACTGCCTGTTTTTAACTCTGTGAGTAGATCGCAGTCTATTGGGAGCTGGCCACCCCTGGTGTAGACAATACCATCCAGATATTGTTGGACTAAAAGTCCCATCATCCCTGGCCATTGGCTGGCTGGGATTGACAGGAGCTGTGTCTGACATCTGGAGGCTACCTCATTTGCCTAATCCAAACCTACAAAGTTGGTGGGCCTGACCTGAACCTTTCCATGTTTTTAGAGGTGTCACTGAAGCCGTGTGTGGTCTGACAGGTGCATCTAAGGACTTGGATCTAGAATGCTTTCTATTCATAGTTCTTGTACACACTCAGGACATGCAAGACCTGGATCAGGTGGACTGGCAAATAACACCCAAATCCTGCAGCTGCAGACCCTCCCAAGTGTCCCTATTTTCCAGGGACAGTTCCAGATTTACAGAAGCCGTCCCAGTTTCTGATCTTCCTATTTTCATCAGAGAAATGTTGGGAAATATAGAGTTATCTGACCCCTGAGCCATCTGAAGGCAGCCCTGTATAGGGATTTTAAAAAATGTTTAATGTTTTATTATGTTTTTATATTATGTTGGAAGCTGCTCAGAGTGGCTGGGGCAACCCAGTAGGATGGGTGGGGTATAAATAGTAAAACAACAACAACAACAACAACACAACAGTTATTATTATTATCAACATTAACATTTTAAAAAGTTTGTTTATTTATACTTTTCAAGTTTATACATTTCACTAATTTTTTACATTTCACTAATTTTACAATCATATTGACATTTCAAAACTTGACTTCCTTCCCCCTCTTTCTGCAGTTCCTTAAATTTATTTTTTATATCTTCTGCATATCCAAAGTAACTTAATTTGCTCATTTATAAATCATCTTTAAATATATACTCTTATAAAACTGCAGGTTATTACAATAATCCTGCCAATGTTTTTATCTGTTTATAATTTAGCTGTAAATATTCAATAGACCATTTCCATTATTTTATAATAAAAAATTGTTAACTTGATTTAATATTATTCTGGTATGTTTCGCCATTTCTGCGTATTCCATAAGTTTTTGTATCCATTCTTCCTTTTCTGGGACTTCTGCTTTTTTCCATTTGGGGGCAAGTAACATTCTTGCCGCTGTAGTTGCATACATGAATAAGTTCCTATACATTTTAGGTACCCAGAACTACCTGTTATTGTTATCATCATTGATAACAACCCTATAGTCATCGGAGAAATGTTGGAGGCTATGTACTTGCCGCCTCAAGCCATTACTTCCAGTCCAGAGACACAGACAATGCCCTGATGGTCTTTAAGGCTATCTATTGTGTGCTGTTTCGTCCCTCATGCTGGGATGGGTGCTGATGTGTTTGTAGTAGGCCTCTGCACCAGCTTGTTCTTTGATTAGCTGAGTATTTCCTGGGGAATTATTCTGGTGAATCCGGAGACCTTTGCTGAATGGAACTCTCACATGGCTGATCTTTGTTGCGTTTACCTACAAAGAGCTGTTCCCTCCGACTCTCTCTCTCAACCCCCACCTTATTTTTATTTCTTCTTCCCCACCAGGATTACGGCCTGCAGCAGCTGCATCAGGGGGCCACCACAGCCAACCTGCGGGCTTTGCTTTGTACAATGTTGCTCCTCTGCTACTACACCTTTCTTACCTTCGTCTTAGGTAAAGTCTTCTCTCCACCTTTGGGAAGCAGAATAGAAAATGGTGGCCTATAACTGGGTTGGCAACAGTAAGGCTGGGAAACTGGGGCCCCTTTTCCCCATTTGGAGGCTTTTATTCCATGACCTGCTTAGGGTCAGTCCTTCGGCTCAGTATCTGCTCAGATGTAACGTCTCCTGCCACAACTGGCTTATGCCACTTCATTGGGGTCTATGCAAATTCTTCTGATTACAGAAGTTGGTTTGTGGGGGGAAATGAAGGAGGGCCCTGAGGCGGGTGAGAGGAGGGAGGGAGGGTGCAGAATTCGAATTCAAATCCTTCTGATATTGACTGAACTGAACTGGGCTGGAGATGTGTTGTGGTTAAGTATGAGCTGCGAGTTTCCTTTCAGCCATGAGCTTGCTAGAGTTGGCCTTAACAGCTTGAAATTACCAAATGGGAGAGAGGTGTCTCCCCTGGGACACTCCAAGAGAATCTGGAGCAAATCTTTTGGTGGTGCAAAATATTGTGACCTTGCTCTGCTTAGGGACATCAGGGGAGAGGGTGCCCTTTGGGAAGATGCTTAACGCCACCCCCTTTCTGTGCTCCCACCAGGGATTGGTGAAGACAATTTTACAGAGGCTGAGGCCCTTCTGAGTCCGTACCTCGCCCGCTACCCTAAGGTAAGGCACCGTGCGGATGATTTGCAAAGTGCTGCAGGCTTTACAGGCACTCACCTGATACCTGTGCAGTTACCTGTACTCCTTACTGGAGAGCTATAAAGAAGACCCCTTGCCTAATGTTCCTAAGAGGGACCAGTTAGGCTTTACCTACCCCACTTTGAGGCAGTGGTGTGGTGCTTAAATTACAGTGGGGCTGGGGCACAATTCCCTTTTGCGTCAGCCCCCTTAGCTACTATTTCCAGAAGGCTAGAAAGCGACCTGTGAATTGGCTAAAGTTGAGTGTGGTGGTGGAGCTGGTGGCTTTTATTAAGGACTCCCCTCCTTTCCCCCCCCCCCCAAATTGGAGCACTTCTGCAGCAAACAGCATGCCTTCTGGTTCAGGGTTTTTGCCATATTAAGATTGCGCTCTTTTTCTCTCTTCCCATCCCTGTCTCTGTGCCCCGTGTCTTTTTCAAGACTCAGGCCGACTCTGCATAAGCAGCGGAATGGATTGGTAGAATGGACTGTGCCATTTCGGACCGCAGGTGGGGGATCTTTTTTGTTTTTTGTTTCCCTCCCCTAAATTCTCCCTTGGATATACGTCTCCTTGTAGGCAGAAACCTAGCACACCAGGGAGGGAAATGGGATTAGAACATTTGCCCGCAATGGGCTGGCTTTCTTCTTGAAATGCATTCAGATAAATGGGATGCATTCTAAAACGGCCCCCGCAGTCTAAAGCGGCTGCTTCCCACCTTTGAGACTCTACCACATCATTCTGCTGCATGTGCAGACCAGGCCGGCACCCTCTGTTGTGACTGGGGAGGGGTGGGAGTGGGGGTTTCAATCTCTTGGATTTCTGCTACTAGGCTTTGCAGGAGCCCCTTTGCCTGGGGCGGCATTTGTGCCCTACTCTGGTGTTGCGCAAGGCGGATCCAAAGCACCAGGCATGGTGTGCTTAGAGTTGGGTGGCGGTCTCTCACAACTGCCCCGCCTTTTGACTGCTGCGTTGAGGGAGAAACCTAACCTTCTCAGCCTCAGAAGGCCTCAGGGTCTTAAGACCATGGTCCTAGGCCCTCAGAGATGCTGTAGGAAACACTTGGCGGGTTCTTCTCTCCCCTTATAAGTGGGTTGACCAATGGGGGCTCTGGAGTCTTAGGCCACGTTCTCCTGCCACCACCACCTCTGAACAGGTTGCAGGTGCCCTCAGAGGCTGGGTCCATGCTTTTCATGCAACTTCAGATATTGTGTGCTGGTCCCGTGGGTTACCCGAGAAGCGAGGTCCAAGTCTGGTCCATGGTCAAAGGTGCAACATGGAGGCAGTCCGTAGTAGCTGAAGCTGGGTGCAGGGCAGGGAGTCGGGTGAAGTCAGGAAGAGACATGCAAGCAGGGAGCCAGGGCGGGTCAGGAGCTCAGGCAGGAAAGCAGGACAGGGTTCAGGCAGGAACTAGCATCCAACAATGTTGCTCCCGCAACTTGGGACTGGGGCTGGCCAGCTTTTATTTGTCCTGAGGCATAGGGCGGCCCCGATCCTCTGGTGACTCACCTCTCCTGGCCTGGAGGTGAGCACTCCTCCTGTGGGAACTTAGTTCCCTCCGCCTCTCTGCCCTGAGCCTCTGCAGCTCAGGAGAGGCTGGAGGGTTACCGGACCCAGAGGCAACCTCAGCTTCCTCTGACAAGGCTGAGAGTGGAGCACCTGCAGGCAATGGGTCCTCCATCACCTCAGGAACCAGAGCTGGTGCCTGCACCTGAGGATCCAGCACAGGTGAGGACCCTTCAGGCTCATGGCCCAGCCCCAGCTCAGCTGGTTCTGGAGGCGGGGAATCCTGTGCAGGCTGGGATCCCTCAGGTTCAGCATCTGAGTCCGAATCCCAGGCCATCACATATTGTGTGTGTGTGTGTGTGTGTGTGTGAATGAATGAATGAATGGAGGAGCCTGAGCTTCACATGCCTTGTGGCTCCCTGTCTTTCATGTCTGAGTCCTCTTTCTCTCGCCTTGCAGAGTGCCATTTTCTTATTCTTTGCGGGGAGGATAGAGGAGATCAAAGGGAACATCAATGAGGTGAGAAGCGGCCGCACACATTCTTATACCACCCCATCACAGCTCCCCCATGGTGAAAGGCTGGGAGTTTTGCTTCCAGTATAAAACCCTTCCCACTGTGCTTGCTAGTGAAAAGTACTGAGCTGCTGCTGCTGCTACCTTTCATCTCCTTTCTGGACTAACCTGGGCTTGGCCTCTCCATCTCTGCCCAGGCCATCAAGAAGTTTGAAGAAGGCTGCTCAGCCCAGCAGGCCTGGAAGCAGTTTCACCATATGTGCTACTGGGAGCTGATGTGGTGCTTTGCCTACAAAGGAATGTGGAAGATGGCCTACTTCTATGCGGACCTGCTGAGCAAGGAGAATCGATGGTCCAAGGTGCGAAATGCGAACAGGAGGTTAATGAGCAGCAGGACGGAGGAGTTATTGTTCCCTGCAGGGTTTCCTTTGAGACAGACCTCAGTTCTGGAAAGTGGGAGACTTTTCCTTGCTTCAAATAAGAAGAGAGCACTGAGGCTAGATGCCTTCTTTTGATACTAGCTGATCCACAGGGCTCTGGGCACCTTTACAGCCAAAATAGCAGAACCTCCAGTAACTTCAGCAGGCAGACTCTGGAACTGCAATGCCTGTGTGAAGCGTTGCCTGGGAATACTTCTTCTTACCCTTTACAATTAGCCCAGCTAAGAATATTTTGCAGCTGTGCTATGGGACTGGAGTTGCACCCTGTTCAATGCGGCAAGGGACCCTGTAGGCCTCACTTTGTTAAAACTATCACCAGCATAAGTGGCTGCTAGGAGACCTTATGTCGCCAGGCTGGCTTTGCCTTTTATATCAAGCTCTCTCTGTGTGTTCGGCTTCACAGTTTTTCTCCCTCTCTTCCCTCATGGCTTGCATTGCAAGGCCCACTCAGATTCAGCCTCTGATGACTAAAGCCGATATTCTGCCTGCCAGGTTCTCAATCCTACCCCTTACTTTCTGAATGAGGTCAGAATCCATCATCATTAGTCACTACGGCCAGATGACATGTATCTGGGTTAGGTGTTTTCCAGGCACTCTTCAACAATGGAATCTATTTTGTGTTGCTCTTGCTACATGCCCCTCCAAGCTCTTGAAACTTCCCAAATGCCTAGTTTGTGAGTGGCCAATGCAGGGTTATGTCTGCAGCTGAAGGGACTTCCCTTTTGTGCTTTCCTTTCCCTTTTCCAGCTCACTCAGAAGAGTCTTGCTCACTATGATTCCCAGGCTGTTAAACTCCCCAAAGCAAACCTGCTGCTGCTCTCCTCCCTCCCTCTCACCACCTTGCTCTGTCCCTGGTTGGACTTATTCCCTTCTTTATACCCTCCTTGTCTCCCTACAGGCAATGTATGTGTACATGAAAGCTGCCTTCCTTAGCATGCTGCCTCCAGAGGAACCGCGGCCTTTTGGTGAGGATGAGGTTGAGCTCTTCAGGTAAAAGCCCCCCTTTGTGTCACACACTAGCACTTGTTGAGGGAGGGACAATGCGGGCTGAGTTCTGTTCTCTTGTTGCAACTGTAAGGTGTTAGCAACTAGAGTACCCCTGGTCTAGGAGCCCCAGTTCTGCAAGTGTTTTGCCAGAATATTTGCTGTGCAGAAATAACAGCAGTGTTACTGGAGGACTGATGTGTGATTGGCACCTATCTGAATGGCTGCAAGCTGTGGATGAGGTTTGCTGCTTGCCAGCAGGCAGGCTCCTTGAGCGAGCGTAGCCAGAGTCCCTGAAAGGTGGATGAAGTACTTCTTGGGAGCACAGTCTCTCTCTCTTTGGCTTCCCTGTTGGAACAAAGCTGCAGTGAGGCTCTCCACCTGTCTTTCCCTTGCAGGCAAGTTTCCTCCTTCAAGCAGAAGATCGCAGGGAAGTCTCCACCCACAGAGAAGTTCGCCATCCGCAAAGCGAGGCGCTACAAAGCGAGCGAACATGTTCCTCTGCCTGTGCCAGCCCTGGTAAGGGTGGAGATACATGACCTCTCTACGCTTGTGGGCATGGGTGCGAGAGATGTCATGGTTTCAAGTGAATGGAAAACCTTTTCATGACCATGCTCTCATTGCCAGTATTATTTTTTAATATATATTTTTTACTAAAATTTCTAAATTACATTTCAAAATATTCATTTAAACAACCTTAAATCAATGACTTCCTTTCTTCTCTTTCCGTGGTTCATTTTGCATACCCAACATCCCTGCATATTTTACATGAACTAAACCATTCAGTAACCCAATGTTACATCCATCAAATCTTATTTACACTGTTTAATTTATCTTAATGCTACCAGCATTTTAAATGAACACAGTTTTCACCCATATACTCAGTAAACATTTTTCAGTCTTCTTTAAATGTGCATTCTTCTTATTCTATATGTTAAATCTGCAAGCTGTGCATCTCATTGCTAGTTTTAAATTGGTCCAGGAGCCGCACGTAGAAATGAAAAGAAAGAGGTGTGCATTTTCCTCTCATAAATTCTGATGCAGAAAACATATTTGCTACGCTCTCACATCTGAGGAACATTGTGTCCTCCCACACCCGTCCATTTGTGTGCATCTAGTTGCACACAAGAGATGCATGTACGAGTCTCAAGAGGCAAGAAGCTTCTGTCTGCTTCCCCTGGGCTGGCAAAAATAGTTTGATGAGAAAGGAGGTGCTGCGGCCTCTGTCTCTCCCCTCTTCCTACCTCCGTCCCAAATTCCTGCTATCATAACCATGCCCTCCCTGTGCTTTTCCCTCCCAGGAGATGATGTATATGTGGAATGGATTCACCGTCCTGGGCAAGCGCCAGGAACTGCTCAAGGGGACTCTAGAGACTCTGACACAGGCTGAGAAGATGCTAGAGAAAGCACCAGGTAACACACTGGTTTCACGAAAGTGGCAAAGGGTGGGTGGGCATGCAGAGCTGCTAGAATAGCAAATTATGTTCTGGAATGCATGCAAAAAATAGAAGTTGCATATCCTAATATCTCGGCACAATATTTAGAGGAGTAAATAATGGGGCAAGGTAGACAGGGACTGGATCTAGACACATCAAAGAAGCGTTTCAGTTTAAAGCATTGTAAATTTAAAACAGGGAAAACAGGCAGAGAAAAACAGGACTCCACATTGCCATCCGGTGGCACGATGTTATATATCGCACAACATATATAAATCGCTTTTTCTTTACTGTACCAGTCTAGCTGATTCCAGGGACGAAATGACATGCTAAAAGTTTGGGAAATATTGATAACCTCTGTTAGTTTTCAAATCCTTGTCAGAAACTTGGCAGAATTTCTTTGAAACCATGAGAAGGCAAGGTTTTTGTACTGGACTTCAAAGTTACAATTCCTTGATCCCAGGAAATAATATGTGGAGCTTAGATGCCTTCCTTTTTTGGCCTGTTTTTTACAAAGTGTCTGTTCCGGCTTACAAGTAAACTGGGCAGGGAAATTCATGTAAGCGGGGAAACACTGAGTTTTCCTTCCTAGTTGTAGTGTTGAGAACAAAGGAAGTGTTTGCTGACCAATAATCTGAATGCATATGAACTGCCAACTGCTCCTCAAGTGTGGAGTTGGGGGGCAGCAACTGCTTAGCTTGGTTCACCTCTCTTTTTGCCGTTTTCCTTCCTATTCTTCCCCATTACCTTCAGCCAGTGAGTACCAGGTGGATGACCGGTGTCTGGTACTACTTCTCAAAGGCCTGGTTCTGAAGCACTTGCACAGTTCGGCTGAAGCAGAGGCTTGCTTCAGTGCTGTCCATGGCAGGTGAGATTCCCAAGAGTTTCCAGTCTATTTGGAGGAGAATATGGGTTTTTCTTTAATGAGCTGGGCTTCTCCCAAGGTAAGGATCATTCTGCCTGGCACAGAAAGAGGGCTTCATGCTTCCTCTCCTCAGGCCTCACCACCCTTTAGATGGCTGAAAGTAATTTGATGCTTCTCAAGGAGTAGGTTGCTTCCCATTCTACCTACAATCCTCTGCAAACACAACCATCTGGTTCCCATTTGTGTTCCACCTCTTATTAATTCATATATGTTCATTCCATTCCAGTACCTCTTTCCATATCCTACCCAGACCCTGAGATCATCTTATGAGGCCTTCCTTTGTGCAGTGGCGTAGCGTGGGGGGTGCCAGGGGTGCCGGCCGCACCGGGCGCAACTTGGGCAGGGGCGCACTCGCACTAGCAGCTCTCTGCCCCTACTAAAATCCACTGGTTAGGGAGCCCGCGCTCGCTCGGCTTGGCGAGGAGGTCGCAGAAGGGGGAGAGCAAAGCCTTCTGCCGCTGGCAAAAAAAGGAGAGGAAGCCGGGCGGGCGGGCGGGCTGGCTGGCTCGCGGGGGTCTGGCTGCGCCTGCTGCTGCCGTTGCCGCTGCTGCCGGGCTTTGACAGCTTGGCGAAGCGGAGGGAGAGGTAATTGCGTCTCTCTTTCCACTGGCCGCCTGGGTAGTGAGCCGAGCGGAGCAGGGAGTCTGGCGAGGGGGCGGGAAGAGACTTTCCCCCCTTTTTCCCACCTCGCCTGGTCAAAAAGGAGAGCGGAGTCTCCTCAGGGTGCCCTCAGGCAGGGCAGGGCAAGGCAAGCAGAGCGAGGAGGAGAGAGAGGGGAAGGGGGGGGGAGCAGCCAGGAAACGACGCGGTGTGGAGGGGGAATCAATTAAGGAGAGAAGCCTCACTGCTGCTGCTGCTTGGGAGAGTAAATTACTGTACTTGCCTTGCCCCGGGTTAGGGGGCGCAAATTATTTGCCTTGCCCCGGGTTGGGGGGCGCAAATTACTTGCCTTGCCCCGGGTGCTGATAACCCACGCTACGCCGCTGCCTTTGTGTACCTCCTCCTCAAGAGGTCCAGAGGTGGCAACACGAGAACGGGGCCTTCTCTGCAGTGGCTCCCCATCTGTGGAATACTCTCCCCAGGAATTTCGCCTGGCACCTTCATTATACACCTTTAGGCGCCAGGCAAAAATGTTCCTTTTTAACCAGGCCTTTGGTTGGACTGATTTACATCCCATGCCCTTTAAAAAAAAATTGGGGGGGGGGGCTATTGTTTTTATTTTTATTATGTATTTTGTGGTTTTATATCTTGATTTTATTCTGTGAACCGCCCTGAGACCTCTGGGTATAGGGCAGTATATAAATTCAATAAATCAAATAAATCAAGACCTAGTAGACCTTGACCCTAAACCCAGCCGCTTTTCATGCACATGTTTGCCTCCCTGTCTGCAGTGAGAAGAGGATCCGGTACGATCACTACTTGGTACCCAATGCACTGCTGGAGTTGAGTCTCCTCTATGTGGCACAAGGCCGTAATGAAGAGGCTGTGCAGCTGCTTCGTCGGGCGAAGTAAGTGAGCCCCCCGGTTTATTCCACAATGCTTGGCTTTAAGGAAGAGAGCAAAAGCTTCCTCGGAAGCTCTTGCTACCTTGTAATGTACAGGTGAAACTCGAAAAATTAGAATATTGTGGATTGAATAGCTACTGCACCTTTTCCCAATATTCTAATTTTCTGAGATTGTTAATTTGGGGTTTTCATCAGCTGTATGCCATAATCATCACAATTACAGTGGTACCTCGGGTTACAGATGCTTCAGGTTACAGATGCTTCAGGTTACAGACTCCGCTAACCCAGAAATAGTGCTTCAGGTTAAGAACTTTGCTTCAGGATGAGAACAGAAATCTGGCGGCGTGGCAGCAGCGGGAGACCCCATTATCTAAAGTGGTGCTTCAGGTTAAGAGCCAGTTTCAGGTTAAGAACGGACCTCCAGAACGAATTAAGTTCTTAACCCGAGGTACCACTGTATAACAAATAAAGGCTTGACATATCTCACTTTGCATGTCATGAGTCTATCTCATATATTAGTTTCACCTTTTAACTTGAATTGCTGAAATAAATGAACTTTTCCACGATATTCTAATTTTTTGAGTTTCACCTGTATATGGAATCCTGTAAGATTTATTAACCCCATGGAGGTTAAGGAATAAAGGTTGCCAGTTCAGCCACTCATCCTTTCCCCTAACCCAACCATTGAAACTGCATTCTGGGCAATAAGATCTTAGAACCAGTAAGGCAAAACATGAAGCTGCTTTGTACTGAGCCAGATCTTTGATCCCATATGATCCCGAAACCAAATTACCATCGTTTCATTGGTTGGCTACTGAGATGCACATACCTTGGGATGCTGTTAAATACAATGAGTAGAACAGACACATTCCAGGATATAACACCTGCTGATTGCCTCTCCCTACAGAAACAACTACAAGAATTATTCAATGGAGTCGCGCACTCTCTTCCGGATACATGCTGTATTGTCCAAACTCAAGGCCTGCCAGGAAGAAAATGGTGCAGTTGGAGACAGCCCTTCCTAGGGAATGGTGTGTTTCCTGCCTTCTTTCTCGAAAGAGGAGGTGAACTGTTGCTCTCAGGAGCACCTAGACCAAAGAGGGAACCTGCCAAAGTACAAGGTCTTGGGATGATCTCTCCTTCCTCGGGTGGGTGTGTTTGGAAGGAATGTGTTGTCGTCACCTGTTGTGCTGCTTGGCTACCAATCTTGTGCTTGATACTTGGTGTGTGGGAATGGACAAAGCTTTACCCGTCAGAATTTTGACTTCCAAGACCAGGAAGTAGCTGGGGAAATAATTGCTTGCTAATCAATGAAGCTGAAAGGAGGACCTCATCTTCGTTAATCAGCCTCCTCTCTCAAGGTCCTACAAATGAAGGTTAATATCTCCCCCCTCCTCCAACAATCAAATCAAGACTTGGAAATAACCTGAAGGTGTAGTACTCTCCACCTTCCTTTTTTTGGTTTACTATCTCCTGTTTTGTTGGCAAATCCTAATCCCCTTTCCTTCTTGGTCCCTGATCTTTAACTCAGCAAGCCACAGCACCCTGGAGCCTGCATCTGGTGGCCTTTCATTTCACATTGGTGTTGAACCTGAAAGTTTCAGTCGCCTACCAAGACTTCCAACTTTGGCTTAGAAACTGGGTTTATCTCAACATTCTGCTGTGGCCTTCTTGTTTTCAAAAGTGCAAACAACTTTTTGGTACTGATTTGATCGTTCTCCATTTAAGGACAAAGTTTTCAAATGTTGGAAAGGAATAAGGAGGTGATTTTTAGCAGTTTCTTGAAGCAGGGTAACAGCCAGTCATTCATGTCCCACACGAGGGTGGTTAAATATTTTAAGTGAAACCACCTCTAAGTAATAACTGGACTGTGATACTTTGGAAACGGCTGCGGGGCAATGCGATCTCTTCTATCATTTAAGTTTCACTGCTGCCCATGTTTATGTTCATTGCTGATCATCCTGGTTAAAAGCAGCTGATGGGCCTACCATCTGAAATTGTCTTCCTTTCAATGTGGTTATTGAATTGGCTTCTAGTAACTAGTTCTATGGATTCACTGAGTTGGGGAATAAGAACACAACCACTTTGCATTCTTATTTTTTCTATGGTAGGTAGCACTTATTTGTTCTGTAAGAGGGTGCAGATAACATCTGTATTGGTAACCCTGTCTACCCAGAACTCTTCTGCCACACTTTTGGCTCAGGGTTGCTTATTAGAGATGCGTGTTAAACCCATGTGAGAGGATCCACATGATTTAGTGTTGCTCATATCATGAGCACACGTGGTAAAATATTTGCTAAAAAATAAATTTGCATGCGTGGAGGCAGAGCATAAAAGCGGCAACAGATTCATGCACCCCTTTGCATGGTCACCATTCATCTACAGCAGTGTTTCCCAACCTTTTTTGGGCAAAGGCACACTTGTTTCATGAAAAAAATCTCGAGGCACACCACCATTAGAAAATGTTTAAAAAATTAACTCTGTGCCTATATTGACTATATATAAAGTAACTCTCTTTAATAGGCATCAAATAAACACAAAGAAAGTACCGGTATTTTATAATTACTTTATTATGAAATAGTAAGTACCGTATTTTTAGGACGCTCCGTCCCATAGGACGCACCTACGTTTTTTTTGGGGGGGGGAAATAAAGGAAAATTTTTTTTCCTTTATTTCCCCCCCAAAAACCAGGTCGGGGAACAGTGGGATGGCGGTGCTGCGCCTCCCCACTGTCCCCCGAGCTTGTGGGGCTGGCCCATGTCTGCCTGGCGCGAGGGGCGCTCTGCTTCAGGGCGCCCCGCGCATCGGGCGGCAGGCTACAGTCCGCAGCATGGGGAACCCTCTGTTTCAGGGCGCCCCACGCGCCCCCCGGGTGCGCAAGGCTTGCCAACACAGCGCGGAGCACGGGGCGTCCTCTGAAGGGCGCCCCGTGCTCTGCGCCGCCTGCAAGCCTTGCGCTCCTGGGGGGAGATCCCCCGGGTGCGCAAGGCTGGCCAACACCAGCGCGGAGCACGGGCGTCCTCCGAAGGAACGCCGCCATCCCGCTGTCCCCCGACTTGGTTAGAAGGCTGGCGGGGGGGGGGAGAAGCCTGCTTTTCCCCGTCGCCAGCCCCGCAAAATCGGGCGACAGCGGGAGAGGCGTAGCGCGCCCTTCCCGCTGTCCCCCGACTTGGCTAGAAGGCTGGCGGGGGGAGAAGCCTGCTCCTCCCCGTCGCCAGCCCCGCAAACGCGGGAGACAGCGGGAGAGGCGTAGCGCGCCCACCCGCTGACTCCCAACATGGTTTGGAGGCTGGCGGAGGGCTTCCTCCTCCCCCAGCCCCGCAAGCTCCCAGAGCTCTGGGTCCCGTTCTGGGGGAGGGGGAAGCTCGGGCTTCCCCCGCCCCAGCCCCGCGTCTCCAGCCGGGAGACGGTTGCGTTTTAGCCCCGTGCGTGCTCTCCCAGCTGGAGAGGTGACGCGCGCCTATGGAGGCTCCTGCCATAGGCGCACGTCACCTCTCCAGCGGGGAGAGGGTCGCGGGGGGCTGCTTTAGCCCCGTGCGTGCTCTCCCGGCTGGAGAGGTGACGCGCGCCTATGGAGGCTCCTGCCATAGGCGCGCGTCACCTCTCCAGCCGGGAGAGGGTCGCGGGGGGCCCCGCGCGCACTCTCCCGGCTGGAGAGGTGACGCGCGCCTATGGCAGGAGCCTCCATAGGCGCGCGTCACCTCTCCAGCCGGGAGAGCACGCACGGGGCTAAAGCAGCCCCCCGCGACCCTCTCCCGGCTGGAGAGATGACGCGCGCCTATGGCAGGAGCCTCCATAGGCGTGCGTCACCTCTCCAGCTGGGAGAGCACGCACGGGGCTAAAGCAGCCCGACTCGCCCGCCTCCCACCCACGGCACACCCGGCAACGTCTCGCGGCACACTAGTGTGCCGCGGAACACCGGTTGGGAAACACTGATCTACAGACTGATCTTGTGGATAATTATTTGCTGTGGAGGGAAGCAGTGGCATGCTAACATACTCTCTTGCTACTCTCCTTGGCACTCTTCTCCACTCCTACTTTCATGGAGAGAATGCATTAAATCAAACATAGCAATTCTGCTTGCGGGTTTCCTACCAGCATCTTATTGGCCACTGTGGGAACAGGATCCTGGACTAGATGGGTCATTGGCCTGATCCTGCAGGTTGCTTTTATGTACTTATAAAAGATTGGGCACCTGCACACCCCAATTCATGAGCCCGGTTAAGGAAGATTGAGACTCAATACAGCAAGCTCCTTTTCTCCTGCTCTGGAGGGGTGGGACTCGAACCAATGGATTCAAGCTACAAAAAGGAGATTCTGATTAAATATCAGGAAGAACTTTCTGACAGTAAGAGCTGTTTGACAGTGGAACAGACACCCACAAGAGGTGGTGGACTCACCTTCCTTGAGGGCTTTTAAGCAGAGGTTGGGTGGCCATCTGTCATGGATGCTTTAGCTGAGATTCCTGCATTGCAGGGGGTTGGATGAGATGTGCTTTGGCGGTCCCTTTCAACTCTACGATTAAATGGTTCTAAAATGCTACTAACTGGATAAAGAACAGTCCTGTGCTGTGTGGTAGGGAGCCTTGTCCTAACTTGGAACAGCACAGGCCCACCCCTGAGATAGAATGTGAATGTATTGAAGCTTATGGTATAGCAGCAGCTAAACTATTTCACCATACCCTAATTGCATGGAAAATGCAGGGGTGCTGCTAAGAACAAAAGGAGGGTCGCAAACAGTGTCATCCTTGTGAGACTTTTGGAACAGATGTTAAGAGGACTGGCATGAAATTACGGTAACTCTACCTCATCTGTGTTGCAGAGTAAACGTCTTGCCTTAGCTGTTCTCTGCCTTATGTGCTGTGCTCCATAGAAACAGGATATAGTGTTCCTTTTTTAAAAAAACATGCACACATACGTGTTTCTGTCCCTTCTCTTTGGGCAGGCTTGTGATCTGTACCTTAGTCCAGAACGTGGCACTTCCCGCAAATTCCCCATGTGATCCGTGACCAACTCTGTCCCATACTCACAGGAGCATAGGTCCGACATGTGCTTGAGAGAGCCTTGCAAGGTTTGCCACTGAACACGTAACTCAACTTTTAATCTGCAGGAGTGGGTCAAATGTTTTATCTCTTGCCATCCCTTTCCTTACGAGAATTTTTGCATTGCCTTCTTGCTTTTCATTAATTACATACACACTGCAGTTAAGATGCTTCCCACATCTTGCATGATCGTGTGTAGATAAGTTAACACTGGTGGGCCTATGACTTGGGCCTTTCACTATGGGCACTCAGTTGCGGGGGGGTGTAGGTTGTTTTGAGAGTTGACGTTAAAAAAATGAAAATATGCTAAATGTAGACGTCAACCGAAGCAAAATGCTAACCAAAAAAAGAACCACTAGCAAGAGAAGCTCGCCACTGCTTCTTAAGCTTGAGTGCACCTCAAGTAAGGAAAAAACAGACACATACAAAATCCTGTCGCTACTACTAACTGGATGGGGGAAGGGTGGGAGATTTTTTTGTTTTTTTAAAAAAGTTAATTATTAACATAGTTTGGTCTTTAAAACTTTATGTAGAAATTTTGGTGCCAGCACTGGGTGATTAATTAATTCTGACAAATGTATGTAAAATAAAAATAATTTATATAAGGTGTTTTGCTTTAATTTAACAAAAATCCAGGGTTAAAGGGTAAGGCATTTATCAGCCCCAAAAAGGAGGAGCAGCTTAACTGGTCGACGTAAAGAAGAAAAAGCTTAATTCGCAAGTGTATATGGGTGGCCACATGGTGATCACTGTGGAAGAGCAGCTCAAATTTGTCATGGGAAAAACTGAGACAGAGCTGAACATGTATGTGTCCCTCCATGTACTTTTAGAGGATCTTATGTGTACCTGTCCTCCCTTTAAATTCTAGCTGCCCAATAAAGTTCTGAAGGACTTTTAGGAAGGAAGGAAGGAACTTTTTAAAAATTAGAACCTCTTCTGAATTTCAGAATTTCCTCCAAGTTCTTTAAGACTTACTCTAGTTTTAAAAGGCCTGTATCACTTTCATTTCCCCTGCTTTCTGTTCATTCATTTGGGATCATCTCCCAATGAAGGCTGTTTCGAAAATGGAAGTCTGATAGATCTGAATCTACAATTGTTCCACTAGGGAAGCAATCACCATGCTACAAACGTCTCTTGGCCTTTCCATTGTGGAAAAGGGACCAACATATAGACCTTTCCAGCTAAACACTTTGGAGATGGCAGCCTACAGCCTCTTTTTACAGGATACCGTTGATGCTACTACTACAGTGGTACCTCGGGTTAAGTACTTAATTCGTTCCGGAGGTCCGTTCTTAACCTGAAACTGTTCTTAACCTGAAGCACCACTTTAGCTAATGGGGCCTCCAGCTGCCGCTGCACCGCTGGAGCCTGATTTCTGTTCTTATCCTGAAGCACTATTTCTGGGTTAGCGGAGTCTGTAACCTGAAGCGTATGTAACCCAAGGTACCACTGTATAGTTGTACATGACAATACACCCTCTGCTTCTCTTCAGACAGAGGTTTGCAGTCATATCAGTCCTTTCCCAGCTGTTCATGTAAATTGTCCCTGGTTTCAGCAGAGGTCTGACCGAAAAGTTCCGAGTGGGATTTGCTCCTTGCCTGTCAAAACATATCAAACTGAGTACAGTTGCGGACTCCGCAACAAGAGCTCGGGAGCTAAACAGATCCTATTTGAAACAAGACTTACCCGACACAAAATGAAGCCGAACGCATTAAGTTTGCACATTTGCTGATAGTTCATAGCACTGCAGGGCCCAGCAGATAATGTCAAATCCCACAAGCTGTTTATTGGGGTCTGGAGTGACTGGGTGTCAAAACATGCAAACAAAGCAATTAATAAATTATTAGTGCTCATTTGCAAGCTGGGGCTGTCAGAAATACATGATGTTTCACATCACCTATTCATATGTTCAAATAATGCTGCCTGCTTTATGATTTTAGACACTGAAGGAAGAAGAAAATCACTGTGACTTGTTGCTCATGAATACTCTGGTACTATAAATAAGCACACAAGTGCTATTTTAAGTAGCTGCTAAAATAAAATGGGGAGAAGCCCTACTAACTTCTCTTGCTCTAGTGACAACTGAGGCTTGTGTGTGCTTGTAGCAGGACACATTTGCCCCATAAGAAGTGCCAACTTTCTAGCCTCCCTTCAAAAGGTGGACACACAGCAACTAATCAAGACACAGAGTGGCACAGGAGCTGGAATTGGGTTTAAACAAAGACCCAGAGCTTCAAGTCCCTGCCTAGCCATGAAGGTCACTGAGTGGCCTTGGAAGAAACCACAGGTTGCATTTTGTTGTGAGGATTACACTCTGTGCTCTTTGAAGGAAGGGCAAAATACAAACATAAATAGACAACATGGTGGGCTTGGCAGGTTTGGGGTTCTTTCTCCTGTTATTAGTCTGTTAATTTTAAAATATAAGAAACCCAAGGTTAAAAATACCATGTACATTTATTTGTCTGTAACTGCACGCAACACATCAGCTAGCTAGTAAGTGAGGGTAGTTTACTGCACTGGAAAGATTTAAGTCAAAGTTTGACATCATCACCCTCAGGATCCACCAACAAGGAATTCAGAAGCATTAGCAGCAAGGGTATTTGCTACTCCAAATCCATTTTTGGTGATCATTTTGGAGAGATAGGGAGAGAACACCTGAATATTCTCTCATCGGTGGTCAGAAAGTTGGGAAATGACCTTCAGGCAGGATCAAGCGTTGCAAGAGATGTGCTTGCTGGGCCTCTGCACCAGGTTAACTCAATGCACAGTCCAGAGTCTGCATTTTCAGAGCCCCAACAGACTATGTGACCTGATGTGATGCGTCTGCTGCAACCACCTCCCCTTCTTTGTCTGGGATTGAGGCAACAGGTGCGCTTTGCATTGCTTTTTTGGCCAGAGCCTCCTCTCTCCGCTGCTTCTTCTGCAGCTTCGCTTCCTTCTTTCTAGCCTTCTCCATCTCTTGCACCATCTCTTGGAACTGAGGACTGCGGTGATCCAGGTTGTAACCAAATCGCTCACGGGCTTCAGCCAGTAGCATCTGCCGCCGCTCCTTCTCTTCACGCTCTTTGGTCTTGCGCTCCTCCTTTTCCCGCAACCAGTTTGCAATCATCTCTGGCATCTTGGCCATTTGGGCAGCAATGTGCTCCTCTCTGTGAAGAGAGCAAAAACAGAAGATCAAACACCTGCAGACTCCTCAACAAGCTGGAAAAAAGAGATATAGACTCCCTTTGAATACTTCAAGACATGCCACATTCTTTGATTTAAAATGACTCAAGCCTCACATTTCAATTAAAAAAAACTCTGAAAGCATTAAGTTTAAAAAATGAAAATATAAATAACTCAGTAATAAAGGCACAATAAAGCAGCAGGAGCAACAGCAAGGAGTATGTCAATGTGACTATTTTTTTTAATTAAAAAACCCCTGACAACTAGAATAGTTTGAACCCAGCAACTGAACTCACACAAGGTAAGTGCCAGGTGAGCCATCCTGGGACAGCATTACAAGGCTGGAACACCTCAATAAATAAGGCACTTTCCCAGTCACCATATGTTCAAAGGCAGAGGCAACTGGAGCAGAACCTCTTGAGGATGATCTTAATGTGTGGGCAATTTTCATCTGATCCATCTAATGCAATTATTAAGTTTGCAGATGATACTACCATAACGGGTCTAACTACAGGTAGAGATGAATCAGCGTACAGGGGGAAGGTTCAAAAAGTATCTACATGGTGCCTAGAGAATAACTTGCACCTAAATATTAGCAAGACAAAGGAGATGGTGTTGGACTTTCGGAGGAAGAGAAGGGAACTAACCCTATTGTATATCGGTGTGTGTATGTGTGGAGAGAGTCTCTTCCTTTAAATTCCTGGGAAGTGAAGACCTTAGTGAAGACCTCACTTGGAAAAACAATATAACTCAGGTGGTTAGGAAGGCCCAAAAGAGACTCCATTTCCTCAGGGTCTTGCGAAAGAACAATGTTAAACAACAATTGATGACCTCTTTCTACCGGTCCACAATTGAAAGTGTCCTCTCATATTGTATCACGGTGTGGTAAGTTGGCTTAACAGCCACGGGCAGAAAGTCTTTACAGAGGGTGGTGAACACAGCACATGTTATCATGGGCTGTCCCCTGAGCTTGCTAGATGACATCGCAAGGGATCGATGCCTTAGGAGAGTGAGAAAAATTCTCAGGGACAAGTCACATCTCGGCCAGCACCTCTTTAATTTTCTACCCTCGGGCAGGAGATATAGAAGTATAATCAGTTGTACCAACAGGATAAAAAAACGTTTCTACCCATGGGCTGTTAGGCTGCTGAACGGAAAATAATATAGTGCAACTGACTTTTGGGGTTGGTGTGTTGTGCAACAAGCACACAGAGTGCAGTGAGATTGAGTGTTTGGGGGGGGGGAGGGAGGCTCGGTTAATTTCATTGTACACAGGTTGTACATTGACAATAAAGGTACAGTGGTGCCTCAGATTAAGTACTTAATTCGTCCCAGAGGTCCGTACTTAACCTGAAACTGTTCTTAACTTGAAGCACCACTTTAGCTAATGGGTCCTCCTGCTGCTGCCGCGCCGCCAGAGCACGATTTCTGTTCTCATCCTGAAGCAAAGTTCTTAACCTGAAGCACTATTTGTGGGTTAGTGGAGTCTGTAACCTGAAGCGTAAGTAACCTGAAGCATATGTAACCTGAGGTACCACTATATTCTTATTCTTAATATTCGTACAGAGCAGGTTGTTGCTACTGTTGTTTCAATACCCAGGTCCCAAACCTAACAGGGCTTTATAGGTTAAAATCAGCACTTTTGAGTTGACCCCAGAAATGAACCAGAATCCACTGACACTGTTTTAAAATAACTGAGAGGGATTCTGACTGACCCTGCTTCCAGGAAGTCTACCTGTCGTGTTCTTTGCACCAGTTGAAATTTCAGAGGAGTCTTAAAATGCAACATAAATGGTTACTAGTGGCCAGCCTCTCTATCTGGAAGGGACTGCAGGTGGTGCCAGTCGAATGTGCATTACGCTGCATGTGCCACCTGTGCATTTAGTGTGAGAACCATATATAACAGCGCTCCATGGGGCAAACTGGCCCTTAACCAAGAGTGGAACAGGTTGACTGTTACCTCCCTGTTCAGACAAGCCACCTACCAACGGGACTTCCAATTTATCTGGACTGTGAGTCAATTTTTAGCCCTTACCCACTGACATTACATACTTGTTCAGAACTTCCGGTATCCTACCTGAATTCAGTCAAAAGGATGGTAGCCAGTCCTAAATCCTCGCTCAGAAGCATAACATAAATGTTAGAGAGCATTTGGGGGAGGGGGAGACATAAACTTCATACTAGCAGAACTTCATACTACCAGTGCCATGGCAGAGCAACAGTTCCCTAGCATGTTATGGAACCAGTCCACCTGTAGGAACAGAACCACTGAAATACAGTCTCCAATTCCCATCCCAAATGGGTCCAAAGGTTTGCCTTTGGAGGTAGAGAATTATGCCAGCAGATGTCCTTAATTTTGACTGGCCCTGGTAATCACCAAGATGATGTTCCTTGGCCTCAGGCCTCCAATGGAAAGGAAGCTAAGTTGTTCTCTGTTTCAACCTGCAATGGCCAGATGTCCCAAGTAGACTGGGAATTCAGTGCCCAAAGGACCTCAGCCTTGGAGTAGAGGGGATCATCTTGCAGCCACTGTGAGGACAATTCCCACCTCCTTCCCCAAGGTCAAGGTAGCAGCAGCTAAGACTCACAATGCTCACCAGAGGGCAGCAGCATACTGATCACAGTGAGTGAAAATGTGGAACCAGCCTAAAAGGAAGGGTCTACAATTTTTGGCCAGCGTTGCAAGTGAAGACAAAAACTATGGTCATCAGAACCTTCCCCTCTGCTGGCTTGATGGGAAAAAGTGCCTCTACCCAAGAGCAAAGGGACACGGGTGGCGCTGTGGGTTAAACCAGAGCCTAGGACTTGCCGATCGGAAGGTTGGTGGTTCGAATCCCTGTGACGGGGTGAGCTCCCATTGCTTGGTCCCTGCTCCTGCCCACCTAGCAGTTCGAAAGCACGAAGTGCAAGTACCGTAGATAAATAGGTGCTGCTCCAGCAGGAAGGTAAACGGTGCTTCCGTGCTCTGCTCTTGTTCACTAAGCGGCTTAGTCATGGTGGCCACATGACCTGAAAGCTGTACCCCGGTTCCCTCAGCCAATAAAGTGAGATGAGCCCCGCAACCCCAGAGTCGGTCACGACTGGACCTAATGGTCAGGGGTCCCTTTACCTTTACCCAACAGCAAAGGAAGCTCCCTCTACCCTTCATGCAGACCGGCAGGGAGTATTCTGACTTCAGTCAGCTATGGGGTCAGAGCTGCTATGCCAAGCTCAGAGTGCAGCCACAGAAGCTCTTGCCACCAAGCTGAAAACCCAAGCTTGCTGGGTTAACCCTTATAGGACCAAGGTGCTGCAAGGGCCTAGCTCCTCCAGCCTCCCTTTCAACCTTAGTAAGGGATAGGACTTGCCATGAAGCTGCCAGGATGATCCCTGCACACCAAAGTTGGGAGGAAGGCTTGTTACTCAGCGCTCAAGAGGAGACCATGCCATATTTGCTAGGGCAAGTGTAGTTGTTGAAGCCTGCCTACAAGTCACATGCATAATTAGGGAAACAACCGAGGGGGGGGGGAATCAATCTTTTCCTTCTAAATGTCCTCAGAATTGAATTCAGAAAGGAAAATTACCACCAGCTGAAGGCTACACCAACAATATATCTGGCCCAGCATACTTTGAGTGTCTTGTCTTTTGCAATGCCCTTTGTCTCCGCTTTTGACACAGTGTGGTCTGGACTGGGAGCAGGCAGGCAGAAGGCTGGTGTCACCTTGCAGTTAAAAGGTGGCCTGGGTGGTACCTTCCACATCAGATTTCCTGTTGTCTATCACTGCGAGAAACCACAGAGACCCATATCCTGAGAGTACAATTCATGTCTTTCCAAAAGGACATTTTTGTTTACTGACTGCCAAGACACCTTACAGAAAGGTAATCAGTGGTGCCCTGTGTAAATAAGGATACACTGTTCCTCTTCTTACCTACAACAACCAGTTCTTAAAAGGCACATTTCATATTATTCCCCGCCAATGCGTGTTACAATATCAAATATTACCTATCGTTCTCTAGTCCAGTGTTTCCCAACCGGTGTTCCGCGGCACACTAGTGTGCCGCGGGACGTCGGCTGGTGTGCCGTGGGAGGGAGGCGAGTCGGACGCCCCGTGCTACACGCAGGGAGCGCAAGGCTTGCGGGCAGCAGCCTGCAGCGCGGAGCACGGGGCGCCCTCCGGAGGACGCCCCGTGCTCCACGCAGGTGTCCGCAAGCCTTGCGCACCCGGGGGATCTCCCCCCGGGAGCGCAAGGCTTGCGGGCAGCAGCCTGCAGCGCGGAGCACGGGGCGCCCTCCGGAGGACGCCCCGTGCTCCGCGCTGGTGTCCGCAAGCCTTGCGCACCCGGGGGATCTCCCCCCGGGAGCGCAAGGCTTGCGGGCAGCAGCCTGCAGCGCGGAGCACGGGGCGCCCTCCGGAGGACGCCCCGTGCTCCGCGCTGGTGTCGGCCAGCCTTGCGCACCCGGGGGATCTCCCCAAGGGAGCGCAAGGCTTGCGGGCGGCAGCTGGCAGCGCGGAGCACGGGGCACCCTTCGGAGGACGCCCCGTGCTCCGCGCTGGTGTTGGCCAGCCTTGCGCACCCGGGGGATCTCCCCCCGGGAGCGCAAGGCTTGCGGGCGGCAGCTGGCAGCTGGCAGAGCGGAGCACGGGGCACCCTTCGGAGGACGCCCCGTGCTCCGCGCTGGTGTTGGCCAGCCTTGCGCACCCGGGGGATCTCCCCCCAGGAGCGCAAGGCTTGCGGGCGGCAGCTGGCAGCGCGGAGCACGGGGCGCCCTTCGGAGGACGCCCCGTGCTCCGCGCTCGTGTTGGCAAGCCTTGCGCACCCGGGGGATCTCCCCCCGGGAGCGCAAGGCTTGCGGGCGGCAGCTGGCAGCTGGCAGCGCGGAGCACGGGGCACCCTTCGGAGGACGCCCAGTGCTCCGTGCTGGTGTTGGCCAGCCTTGCGCACCCGGGGGATCTCCCCCCAGGAGCGCAAGGCTTGCAGGCGGCAGCTGGCAGCGCGGAGCACGGGGCGCCCTTCGGAGGACGCCCCGTGCTCCGCGCTCGTGTTGGCAAGCCTTGCGCACCCGGGGGGCGCATGGGGCGCCCTGAAACAGAGGGTTCCCCATGCTGCGGACTGTAGCCTGCCGACGCGCGGGGCGCCCTGAAGCAGAGCGCCCCTCGCGCCAGGCAGACATGGGCCAGCCCCACAAGCTCGGGGGACAGCGGGGAGGCGCAGCACCGCCATCCCACTGTTCCCCGACCTGGTTTTTTTGGGGGGAAATAAAGGAAAAAAAATTTTCCTTTATTTCCCCCCTCAAAAAAGTAGGTGCGTCCTATGGGACGGAGCGTCCTATGGGACGAAAAATACGGTACTTACTATTTCATAATAAAGTAATTATAAAATACTTTCTTTGTGTTTATTTGATTCCTATTAAAGAGAGTTACTTTATATATAGTCAATATAGGCACAGAGTTAATTTTTTAAACATTTTCTAATGGTGGTGTGCCTCGAGATTTTTTTCATGAAACAAGTGTGCCTTTGCCCAAAAAAGGTTGGGAAACACTGCTCTAGTCTAGCCACTTAAGTTTGAGACACCCTCCTGGGCTACTTCCATTTGTGTCAGCTTTACCAACCTGGAGGATACTTTAGCAATAGTGCTAATATACCCAGCTTTCTGCAATCTTTTTGGAACAAGCTAATGCACAATTGGGCAGCCATATGTCCAGATTTTCAGTTGGCGAAATGGCACCCAACTTTGAAAACTTTGACGCCCCCCCCCCCCCCGCCCAAAGCAAGCTCAACAATTTTGTCCTGGTTTTCACTTTAGGGAATATGGCAACCCTAAGTAAGATAAAAATTGTGAAGGTCTCTCCCTCTCCTTTCCCTTTACTGTATATATACAATAGTTTTTGTAGTATGTGTGCTGCCACCTGTACTTTTGCAATTTTTTAGCACTGGCCCTCTCTCACGGCTTCACCAATTCTGATGACTGGATGTACAATACAAGCCGTCCTATATGACCCATCTTCTGCTGCCTACGCTCTCATATATGAAAATACAAACACATCTACTTGTTCTATTGCTATCCTGCCAAAGTTTCACAGAATCCTATAATTGCAGACTTGGCAGGGGATCCCCAAGGGTCATCTAGTCCAACCCTCGCAGGCGGCTCGCTGCTTTTGATTTATTCCATTTCCTCGCCGCTTTTCACCCAAATGAATCCCAAAGCGGCTTTTACAAAGCAACAAAGAGCAATTACGTAACAGGATATATGGAGGAAAGCTGTGTTTATTTGAAACCGTGGGCAGCATTAAGATAAATTAAGCAGCATAAATAAGTTTTGATGGATGTTAATAATGGAATACCGAATGGTTTAGTTTATATAAAATATGCAGGGATTTATGTTTGTAAAATGAGCCATGAAAAAAGAGGAAAAGAAGTCATTGATATTTTAAGGTTGTTTGAATGAACATTCTAAAATGTAAAACAGAAAATTTAATAAAAATTATAGAAAAAGAACAATAACGTAATAAAAAAGAACAAGCAAGCCAAAACACCCTGACATAAGTTGCATGAATCACGTCTTTGCAGAAAGTGACTGCAAAGAAAGAAAGAAAAGATGGAGTATAAATGTAATTTCTTTCTGGAAACTTGGGAGTATAGAATACTGTAATCAAATTTCCGTTTGTATCCTTTGAATAACTTTGTGTACTTGATCAATTTCTTTTTCCTTTTTAATATTTTTACTCTTTTTGTATTTTTTCTTTTTAGTTCTGAAGATTTGGATGTAATGTTTAATATATGTTTTCTTTGTAAATTTTTAATATGCAGTAAAGATTATTATTTTTTAAAGTCGCATGAATCAATTAACCCAATCGTCGATAGAACCATTTCCATTCCTTAAGGCGATATTATCCATATTATCCGACCCCACCCGGGGGGAGCAGGGCGCCCTCGGCCGCAGCCCCTCTCACCTCGCCCGCCGCTTTTCTTCGGCTCTCTGCTCCTTGGCGTCCAGCCGCTCCTGCATCTCCCTCAGAGACGGGTACCAGGCCTTCTCCTCGGCCTCCATCTCCCGGAGCTTCTCCGGGCTGGGCCAGAGACCGGCCGGGTCGACCCCGGAGACTGATCCATGGCGCCCGTACACCTTCGCTTCGTAGGCGGCCGTCAGCTGCCAGGCCGGCGTGCGAGGGTTCTCGGGGTCCGGCCGGTAAACCCCTCCGAGCCGCCGCCTCAGCGGCCGAGCGTTATAAAACCGGACGCCTCCCAGGGCCTGCCGGACGCTTCCGAAGGCGGCCATCTTGGAGCCGGCTCGCCGGCAGCTCGGAGCTAGGAGGGCGGCCATCTTGGGAGCCGGGCTCCTCCTCCCACCCGTGGGCGGCGCCATCTTGGATGTGCGTCGCGTGGGCGCCGCCATTTTGCACGCCGCGGCTCCCATTTTGGAACGTGACGTCATCGCGCGCTTGGGCCAGCCGACGGAGAGTTGCTTTTGTTGATCGTTATCGTCACAGAGATAGGAAAGGTTAAAGGGACGCGCCCTGCAGGGCGCCATTGAGTCGGTTTGGGTCCGCGCTGAAGCGGGAAGAAGTCAGGAGAGCGCAGCGGCAGCGTTAACCTGTGGAACTCCCTTCCATGTGACGGGAGGCAACGATGGCCAACCAACTTAAAGAGAATTAGACAAATTCATGGAAGAGAGGGCTATCAATAGCTATTATTTGATTGACATCCTATGCCCTTTTAAAATGTGTGCGTGGGGGGGTGTTTGTTATTGGGTGGTTGTCTTTATTTCGATTATATACTTTATGGTTTTATATTCTGATTTTATCCTGTGAACCTCCCTGAGACCTGCAGGTATAGGATAGTACATTAAATAAATTTAATTTAAATAAATTTAAATTTAATAAATTAGTCGTGATGGCTATGCTCTGCCTCTTGCAGTTGGAGGCATTAATGCTTCCGAATACCAGTTGCTGAGAACTGGGAGGTGGGAGAGTTGTTCTTGCACTCATGTTCTGCTCCCTGGTTCCCCACAGACAACTTTCTAGCTGAGAACAAGATGCTGGGGTAATAATAATAATAACAACAATGATTTTATTATTAATACCTGTCCATCTGGCTGCGTTTCCTCGGCCACTCTGGGTGGCTCCCAACAGAATATTAAAAACACGATAAAACATGAAACATTAATAACTTCCCTAAACTAGATGGGCCACTGGCCTGATTCAGTAGTGATTCTCGTATGTTGGGATAGCTCAGTTGGTGGAGCATGAGACTCTTAATCTCAGGCTTGAGGGTTCAAGCCCCACATCAGACTCTGACAAAATATTCCTGCATTGCAGGGAGTTGGGACTAGATAAACTCTTATGGTCCCTTCCAACTTTACAGTTCTATGATTCTATGGTCTTGCGTTCTTATGAGCGGGAAAGCGGGGTTTGAGGGGACAGTGGACATGACAATTTAACCAGATTTTGCTTTGCAGCAACCCAAAGCATATTCCATTTGGCATCTTTTTTTGCTTTCAGAGTGACTGATCATTTCTCTTGATCTTTTACTAGAAGCTAACAATTGCAGGACAGTTGGTGAAATTTGTTGAGCTGAATTACCGGTTTTGTACCAACTTTAATGTCTGCCTGTATCTTGATAATAATGACACACATGTGTTGTGTCCTGCAGTACAGACCTGGGACTATGGCCTTCTATTTCTCTAATAAAGGGTGAGAAAGCGACTGTAGTTCTTAAGATGAAGCGAACCTTTTTGTACTAACCATGGCTGCCAACAGTAGTTTGGCCTCTCAGCTTCTACTGCTACCTACAAATTGCAATACAGTGGTACCTCAGGTTAAGTACTTAATTCGTTCCGGAGGTCCGTTCTTAACCTGAAACTGTTCTTAACCTGAAGCACCACTTTAGCTAATAGGGCCTCCTGCTGCCGCCGCAGCTCTGGGGGCTAGCTCGAGGACATGTCGGAAAGTGGTTGGTTGTGGCTGCGCCACCCCACATGCTGGCTGATAGGGAGGCTAAGCAGAAGAAGAGTTTGGATTTGATACCCCTAAGGAGTCTCAAAGCGGCTAATATTTTCCTTTCCCTTCTTCCCCCACAACAAACACTCTGTGGGGTGAGTGAGGGTGAGAGACTTCAGAGAAGTGTGACCAGCCCAAGGTCACCCAGCAGCTGCATGTGGAGGAGCGAAGAATCGAACCTGGTTCACCAGATTACGAGTCCACTGCTCTTAACCACTGCACCACACTGGCAGCCTAAACAAAGTGCCACTGTGCCTCTGGTCTCCTCATGAGCCACGAGGACTCTTCCGCCCTCTCCTTCCATTTCCTGGTATGATTCTGTTTATTTCCCGGCACTGTGCGTAGTCGATCGTGCAAAAATGGGAGGATGCCTGTACTCCACAAAGGACTCCTATCCTGTGACAGCAGCTTATGGGAGGCTCCCTTCTACCAAGTCATACCATCCAGCTCAGTTTTCCATACCACGACTGTTACAAAGATGTCTGCAAATGAGACCCGAAGGCTGGCAATATCAACAATGCTCTGTAGGAATATCTGGACAAACACAAACCCCTGTGTTGTATGATCCCCACTAGTATGGATATTTCATTGATAATTATTCGCTGATGAAGACTTTATTCCGAAACAATTGAACTATTCCAGATAATACTGTCCTTTTGAGACTTCTGAGAGACTTCTTCCTTTGAGAGACGGCTTGGAATTCCTTGTTATTCATTGATTTGTTTGACTCTGATATATATAACAACTTGTAGTTACTTGTATATTTTGTGAGGTGTGTTGTATGATATATACATCATTCTGAAGTCACTTATTCGTATATTTTGAATGACATCATAACCAATTATATGTATATTTACTAAGAGTTATTAGCCAGCGTGTTGCGTTTGCATTTGTGTAGGAATATCTTGCAGACGGCTGCAGCGCCTGGAGACAAGCATTCATAGAATCATAGAATCATAGAATCATAGAATCATAGAGTTGGAATAGACCACAAGGGCTATCGAGTCCAACCCCCTGCCAAGCAGGAAACACCATCAGAGCACTCCTGACATATGGTTGTCAAGCCTCTGCTTAAAGACCTCCAAAGAAGGAGACTCCACCACACTCCTTGGCAGCAAATTCCACTGTCGAACAGCTCTTACTGTCAGGAAGTTCTTCCTAATGTTTAGGTGGAATCTTTTTTCTTGTAGTTTGGAACCATTGCTCCGTGTCCGCTTCTCTGGAGCAGCAGAAAACAACCTTTCTCCCTCCTCTATGTGACATCCTTTTATATATTTGAACATGGCTATCATATCACCCCTTAACCTCTTCTCCAGGCTAAACATGCCCAGCTCCCTTAGCTGTTCCTCATAAGGCATCGTTTCCAGGCCTTTGACCATTTTGGTTGCCCTCCTCTGGACACATTCCAGTTTGTCAGTGTCCTTCTTGAACTGTGGTGCCCAGAACTGGACACAGTACTCCAGGTGAGGTCTGACCAGAGCAGAATACAGTGGCACTATTACTTCCCTTGATCTAGATGCTATACTCCTATTGATGCAGCCCAGAATTGCATTGGCTTTTTTAGCTGCCGCGTCACACTGTTGGCTCATGTCAAGTTTGTGGTCAACCAAGACTCCTAGATCCTTTTCACATGTACTGCTCTCAAGCCAGGTGTCACCCATCTTGTATTTGTGCCTCTCATTTTTTTTGCCCAAGTGCAATACTTTACATTTCTCCCTGTTAAAATTCATCTTGTTTGTTTTGGCCCAGTTGTCTAATCTGTCAAGGTCGTTTTGAAGTGTGATCCTGTCCTCTGGGGACACCCCTCCCAGTTTGGTGTCATCTGCAAATTTGATCAGGATGCCCTTGAGTCCATCATCCAAGTCGTTGATAAAGATGTTGAATAAGACCGGGCCCAAGACAGAACCCTGTGGCACCCCACTAGTCACTCTTCTCCAGGATGAAGAGGAACCATAGATGAGCACCCTTTGGGTTTGGTCAGTCAGCCAGTTACAAATCCACTGAGTGGTAGCATAGTCAAGTCCGCATTTTACCAGCTTCTTTACAAGAATATCATGGGGCACCTTGTCAAATGCCTTGCTGAAATCAAGGTAGGCTACACCCACTGCGTTCCCTTCATCTACCAGGCTTGTAATTCTGTCAAAAAACGAGATCAGGTTAGTCTGACATGAGGCCCTGTCAAAAAACAAGATCAGGTTAGTCTGACATGAGGCCCTGCATCCATAACAGTGACCAGAGGAGGAATAACCGCTGGGAGGAGCGTTGAGAGATGAAATGCCATGGTGCATCTGCCCCAGCTGCAACAAAACATCTCTCTTCCATTAGTGGTCTCTACAGCCACAGCAGGTGCCGTATTTCTCAAATGGTTTGACTTCACCACTGAAGGCACAGCCCTCCATGGTCTCCTGAGACAGATGGATGCCAAGTGACTCTCCAAGGTTTCAGGCAGGAGGGAGACAGCATAGATTGAAACTCCCGCTTGGCCAATGCATGAGAGATACACATGGGTCCAAGGCACACAGTTCCCCCTCTACCGTGCCTTAAAGACAACTGAGAAACCTACTTGACTGTTGCTTACTCTTACAGGGGAGACTATAACAGTTGGATCTCCAGTTGGAGCTCATACAGTGGTACCTTGGTTCTCAAACTTAATCCGTTCTGGAAGTCCGTTCCAAAACCAAAGTGTTCCAAAACCAAGGCGCGCTTTTCCATAGAAAGTAATGCAAAATGGATTAATCCGTTCCAGACTTTTAAAAACCACCCCTAAAACAGCAATTTAACATGAATTTTACTATCTAACGAGACCATTGATCCATAAAATGAAAGCAATAAACAATGTACAGTACTGCAGTCGCACAATCAATCAATCAATCAATCAGTCAGTAGCTGAACCGGGTTCCACACAATCACAAAAACAAAACAGCCACGAAAACACAAAATAAATTGCAAAAACAGACAGACCTCAGTGTAACACTCAAAACAGCACGCTTGCCTTCTGAAAAAAGTTCGCAAACTGGAACATTTACTTCCGGATTTGTAGTGTTTGGGTTCCAAGTTGTTTGAGAACCAAGGTACCACTGTACAGACATAGCATGAGCACATCATGGTTGAAGGGAAGGAGGAGGCAGCTCTGGCTACTAAAACCTTGAGCCCCCATCTCCCAGCCCACAAAGCCCCATTTCTAGAGATCCAAAATTAGTTTGTTGAAACAAGGACAGAGTATAGAATAAGCTTTGTGCAATCAAAACAGAGAGTGCTGTTGGTAGCCTTATTCCACAGAAGTTAGAGTCTGAGGTTTGAAGCCATCTTGGAGAAGGAACGATGGAGTGGGAATGATGGAGTTGAAATGTGTTTCAAAAGTAGATGAGGTAGATTGGGTTTTCTGCAAATTGCTATTCCCATTCAGCAGCAAACTCTGGCTTTCCCTGGGGAAAGCGGTGGGATGAAAAACTCCACTTGGACATGGACTTGGGACGAGCAGAGCTGTTCTTGGAAAACGCAGTGCAAAAGGGAGTCTGGATGAGCCCCAAGGAGGCATCGGTTGCCTTTCAGAAGCATTCCTTTCACCCCAAACTCTTACCTTGTTTCTCAATTTTAAATTTAGAGTATTCTGCTGCTTTCACATTCCTTCACACTGTAGGCGGCTAACAATCAAACAATTGATCAGCACCTCTCTCTCACACACACACACCTTGTTTTGAACACTTGGTGGAAACCAGGCTCTTATTTTATGGGATACTTTTATGTACGTTTTGGGCTGTGAGAATAATTATTTCCCCCTATTAAAATGAAAATGACATGTGATGGTTTGTTTGCTTTGAGCCTGATGCTTTTTAATGAGATACCAGGATTGCTGTACTGGAAAAATGGCTCATTTCTACGGGAGGGTAATGATCCCTTTGCAAAGCTGATATAAAAAATAATAATAATTACCCCCAAGGGCCTGTAATGAGGGTGTGATTTCTACATAGCACTGTTACCTCAAGGTTCCGCTCTCTCTCTCATGCTTGTTCTCTGCTTGGACTAATTTTAACCGGAGGAATGATTCGGGGGCGCTTGTGGTCATTAAATATCCTTTCTTTAACTTTTCCCAAGAGTCAGGGTGTTAACCTGTTTCGTGGCTGGGCTCCAATTTCATTAATTCTGCATCCCTGAATTCCCACCACCACCTTTCAGTTCAAGTTGCTTACACAAAGCACTTTTCTAGCCTGTGATGTTATACAGTGGGACTAAGCATTACTCTGTCTCTTCTCCCCATGTCCTCCAAACTTTCTGCTTCTCAGAAACTTTCGGCACCACTGCACCTTCTATGTGTAGCATAAGGCAACTGGATAAACGAAATCCTTTCCAGTTCCCCACTAGCAAATATAAAACAAATAGCTTTCTTTGACAAATGCTCAAACTGCCATTTGTCCTCTGTCTGAATTCTTCAAATATTGGCGCAAGTACTATGGAAGCTGAAGGGACAGGGGTGGTGCTGTGGTCTAAACCACAGAGCCTGCGGCTTGGCGATCAGAAGGTTGGCGGTTTGAATCCCGCGACGGGGTGAGCTCTTGTTGCTCGGTCCCTGCTCCTGCCAACCTAGCAATTCGAAAGGATGTCAAGTGCAAGGAGATAAATAGGTACCACTCTGGCGGGAAGGTAAATGGCATTTCCGTGCACTGCTCTGGTTCACCAGAAGCGGCTTAGTCATGCTGGCCACATGACCCAGAAGCTGTACACCGGCTCCCTTGGCCAATAAAGTGAGATTAGCGCTGCAACCCCAGTCAGCCACGATGGACCTAATGGTCAGGGGTCCCTTTACCCTTTACCTTTAGTTACTCCCTGAATTAAAAATCCTAGTTTAGTGGCATCCCCCAAGTTTGCAGAGATCAGTGTGGCAATAGGTGAAGTCTCCCTTTGCCCATTACAAGCACTGGGCAACTACTGGAACTTTTATTGGATCGGCTTCTCAGATCTCTCATTGGACATTTGAATTTGGACTTGTTTATCCTGTGGTAACAATCTCTTAAAGTGATTTTCTCTAGCCTCCCCCCACCCTCAATGTAATGTTATTAATAAATGTTTATTTGCATTAGACAAAAAAATAACAGAAATACAAAAATCCAAAACTTAAAAAGAAACAATAAAAAAACCACACATAAAATTTCAATTTCTTATTTTCATTTAACTTGTTTCTCAGACCTCCTCACACCTCCCCTCCCTGTATTCCAATTTAAATTATTAATTCAACAAATCCTTATGTCCAAACTTAAACCTTATTACTTGTACATCATTGCTCATTTTTAAACGTTTTTCCTAAAGTCGACCAAAATTTCCCTTCCACGGCTTTCCCAAATTCCATACAAATAGCAAAACAAAATAAAAACAAAGCAAGTTATAGTTATATACCCTTTGGATTCCCAGACTCCACCCACCCTTTTCCCGGTTTCAGTCCCCAACAAATGTTCATCAGTCTAATGTACTGTTTAGCCTGGAGATCTCACGTCCGAGGCTCTTAAATCTCTTTCAGTTCCTCTCTGCTGGCCTTTTTGATAGTCCTTAATGTTAGACCCCAAATCTCGGAGAGGCTCCGGCCCAACAGGATCCATATTTTTTCCAGACAGTCCTCCATGCTTAAAAATAAAGCCTATGGGGTACTCCAAATCTTGTTTCATGCTCCTTTCAAGTCCAAATGTCCCCATGGCTCCAGCTTCCACCTTGATCAAATTTATAATCCTTCGGTTTTCAGATCCCCACATAAGAGGGTCTCTCAATTTTGCACTCTCCAATTCAGGCCAGACCTTCCACCTCAAATTTTTATTCTCCTTTGTTACCTTCATGTCAGGCCACAAGTTGCAGCACTCCTTTAGCATCTGCGCAGTTGCAGCTCCTCCTTCCTTTTCTTCAGGGGCAACATATATCTCTTTCTCCATAATCTCATGGCTCTCAAGTTTCTCTATCTGTCCAATTGTATAAGCTTCCTGCTTCAAGTCCTTATTAACTTCAACAATATTGTTTACTGTTAAGACCAGAGTTGTGACGCTTTTAGCCAAAACATTGATTTCACCTTGTAACTTTCCCAAGAGAACAAATGTTCTTTCCAATTCAGTCTGTATTTTCCCTTCTCCAGCCATGCTTGTAATGTCCCTAAACCCCCTCTAGGGGGATTTTAGTTCCTTAATGTCTTTCAACTCAAAATCTAATAATCAAGTTAGTTTGTATCAGCCCTTCCTTGTTTTTCAACAAATTGTAACAAATATAACCAGCAGAAGCAACAGAAACAAAGTTCTCTTTTTCCTTCTGACAGCCAATGTGACAGCTGTCAAACTTCAAAACTTCCTGAACAGGCTCTCCCGCGGGACGCTCCCGGGTCCGGGGGGGTGAAACTTCCCCAACGTTAATCTTTAATCCTCCAGTAAAATTTCTTTCAGTGTCAAACCATGAAGGTTAAAGTCTTTTTAGAAAAGAAAGAAAGGTTTCTCTCGACCTTAGATAGCAGGTTCTTTGCTTTAGATTGTTTACAAAGGGGGGGGCGGACTTCCTTTTTAACCCTTCCCCGCTCGTCCTAATTCAAGAAGATTTTCCTTTAAATTCCAAATTCCATATTACTCACGGGTTGTTACTTTAGAATCCAATTGTTGTAAGGAAAAAGTCAGTGCTCTCCGACAATGGCTTGCGGCTTCACTCCGCAGAAGGAGCAGTTTACTCACAGCATTGCGCCGCACCCCATCCCCGTTCCGGAGCCTTTAAAAAGGCTCCTTCGCAGCTTGGGGGGCGTAAATGGTGCCTGCCGAGTCACCACGTTCACAGGCATCCGCGCCTGTGATTTTTAAGGGTCCCCGCGTCGCCGCCGCGGACAAGACCCAATCCTGCAGAGCCGATTCCCTCCGGAGCTCGGAGGGAATCCGCCATTAGCCGATGGCGCTAACCCGGAAGTCCCCCACCCTCAATGTAATGAATTTGTGGAGGAAGTGGGGAGGAGAGAGGGCTGCTTCTACACTAGCAGTGTTCTCTGAAATTAATATTATTTATTCACTTCATTACTAAGAAAAATCAGACATAGCAAACTGCAATGTTTCTTTGTTGCCCTCCCATCTTTTTAACCTTTTTAACCTTTTAGGGCTGCTAAATTGTTGTTCTTTCTCAGTCAGCTGAAAGCAGAATTAAGACTACATTCCTGCAGCGCTTAATAAGGTACTTGCATTCTCCATTGCCTTACAACACGGGCAAGTCCCTAAGTATGTTCACTCAGAAGAAGCAAGCCCCGTTAAGGTGGAATCTAACACAAATAAAAAATGTTGTGAAAATGTTTTATATATATATATATATATATATATATATATATATATATATATATGAAAAAAATATTGGATTTCCCCATAGCTCACCATCGCCATCTAGTGTCACATTTGTATAATGCACTTGACAACACACTTAAAACGGGATTTTTTGCAGCTGTATAGCGGAGTCCTACATGTGCTTAACATGGCAACATCACTCAGCAAATGTCTCTGTATTCTTCACAAGCGGTTTCTGCTACTAACATTTTAATTTGGTTGCTTCCTCATCATCAGGGCCGGCCCACCCATGAGGCAAGGTGAGGTGACTGCCTCAGGTGGCAGGATTTCCACGGAATGCATTGCTTGTTGCTGCTATTGCAGTGGCAGCAACAGTTGTGGCTTGTTCCTTGGAGGGTGGATTTGCCCCTTCCCAATGTAGATCTTCACTCACCCCTTCTTCCCTGGCAGGGGGTGGGGTGGGCACCGTTGTGTGGTTTGCCTCAGGTGTCAAAATGTCTTGGGCCAGCCCTACTCAGTAAGGCTGTATCAGTCCTACCTGTTCACTGGAAGGGGGCATTAATGACTCACTCCCCTTTTGCAGCCATAGCTAATGCTTGTTTCAGATATATATATGTGTGTGTATATACACACACAAATGAATGGTCAATAACCTGAATGGAAAGAGAAAATGAGTCATTAGAGCCCCTCTTAATGGGAACAGGAACTGCCTAATGTTGGTTTGGTATTGTGAAAGCTGGGAGTGAATAGGAAACAACCAATTAAAGTGCTAATAGCTTGGAGAAGCCTTAGTTGTGCTTTCTGTAAAAACTGGGCATGGAAATGTTAATTCTAAAGAAAAGGGCCAGTGTGGAAGCAAGGCTGGTTTGTGGAAATATAAGGCTTTCTTGGAATCGCTCTTTCCTGCCTAGAATGAACTGCACCGGAGGAGGAATCTGTGAGAAAGTTGATATGGCTGCTTGTCCTGCATTTCATGAAGGGCTTTTTCTTTTAAAATATATATTGTTTTATTTTTCCTCTGAAGTGCAAATACACAAATCAAGTTTTCTTTTTTGCTAAAAGGTAATTGCAGCAGTAAAAACAAATTAAATTACAAGCAAATGGTGATACTGCTCTCGCTGCAAATTGGCAACAACGACTGTATTTTTCGGTGTATAAGACTAGGTTTTCCCCCCTAATAAATAATGTCAAAAATTAGGGGGCATGTTATACACAGATAGTGCCAAAGATGGACTGGCGATTGGTTGTTGCCGCAAAAATGAGGGCAATCTTATCGATGGAAAAATACGGTAATTAAAGGCCATATTTCAGTCATGGTTGTGGGTAAGAGGAGCTATATTAAACCGTACTGTACTTATTGAAGGCTACAGATCTAGCTATACCTTCTAAACTGTATGCAGCTTCAGAGTAAATATTGTAGAAGGATCTTGACCATGGGAACAGGCATGTTAACTGTCTTGTGGAACTAGTTTAAATTTTGATTTATTGTGGAAGAGCAAGGCCTCAGCAGAACTAAAGGGCTCTAGCGCAGGAGGTGATGTTTGCTTCAAGAAGGGTTTTATTCTCTGGTTACTTCCACACTAGCTAATTTATCTGGTGAAATTCATTAACTCACTCAGTTTTTAATGGAGATTGAGATGACATTCGTTGCATTCTGGTGATTTCTATTTAAAGGTAAAGGGACCCCTGACCATTAGGTCCAGTTGTGACCGACTGGGGTTGTGGCGCTCATTTTGCTTTATAGGCCAAGGGAGCCGGCGTACAGCTTCCGCATCATGTGGCCAGCATGACTAAGCCACTTCTGGCGAACCAGAGCAGCACACGGAAACACCGTTTACCTTCCCGCCGGAGTGGTACCTATTTATCTACTTGCACTTTGACGTGCTTTCGAACTGCTAGGTTGGCAGGAGCTGGGACGGAGCAATGGGAGCTCACCCCGTCGCGGGCATTCGAACCGCCGACCTTCTGATCAGCAAGCTCTAGGCTCTGTGGTTTAACCTACAGCGCCACCCACGTCCCTGATTTCTATTTACTCTACCTGTTTTTCTCCAGCCTTGATTTGTGGTGATTTTAAAACCTGAAATTCCAGTTGCAGTGCCACCTGTCTGCTGTCTAGGCTTCTCCTGACTAACGTGCCTTTCCTTTATCATCTCCTCTTTTGGCCCCTCCTTTAAAAACTAAAATAAAAGTAGCTTCTGCTTCTCCCCTACTGGCCCTTTGATTAGTTGTTTCCTTTCAGGAGAGACCACAACAGTCCTGAATTGGCACTTTAATTATTCGGTTTTTGTTTCCTACAGGCAGACCCTTTGATTCCTTCTTTCATCTTTGAAGCAAGCTTAATTGCTCATTCATTTATTTTAGCTTAATTTCAGTTGCACAAGGAGAGGAATGTAATTCCCGTTTCCACAATCAATTGAGAATACTTACGTGTCAATATCCAAGGGACCTCTAGAGAGACACCCCAGGGCTGCTCCCCAATTGCTGGATCCTAGCAGTTTCATTACTTGACAACAAAAGAGTCCAGTAATGATTACCAGATGGAAGAAACAAGTGTTTACATAATCAAAGGTACAAGTGTACACTACCAGTATTGTTTAAGTGCCATTGGTGTTGTGTCACTGGAAGTATTAAGCTGTTCCAGATTTATAGCAGGCAGTAAAATAAAGAGAGCGGTCAGGGTCAGTCAAGATTTAACTTGGGAGTTTCCTGGTGCCCCTTATGATGAGCTACTCAGGCACGCAATGTAGAAAAAGAAAGTGCAATATTGTTCTCCCAAGGTTTAGGAAAGGGACGCGGGTGGCGCTGTGGGTTGAATCACAGCGCCTAGGACTTGCCGATCAGAAGGTCGGCGGTTCGAATCCCCGTGACGGGTGAGCTCCCGTTGCTTGGTTCCTGCTCTTGCCAAACTAGCAGTTCGAAAGCACGTCAAAGTGCAAGTAGATAAATAGGTACTGCTCTTCCCCCCCCAATAATATTTATTCAAATTTTTTAAAAAAAAAATTACAAAAAGGAACACAGAATACAGAAACACAACATATCCAAAAGAAAAGTAAAATAAAAAGATAAAAAAGCAAGAAACAGCCAAAAAGAAAAAAAAATACAATAAAAAAACCAACCTTAATATAGTTCCCTTTCTTAACTTATTTCCTTGACCTCCTCACACCTCCCCTCTTTGTATTCTACTTCAAATAGATATTTCAGCAAATCCTTCATCCTTGTTTTTATCATTATAACTTATCCTAATATACTGTAATTTTCCATTCTCTCTTTTACCAATTAGCCATCCACTTTTAGTTTATTTAATATAAATAGGTACCGCTCCAGCGGGAAGGTAAACGGCGGTTCCGTGCGCTGCTCTGGTTCGCCAGAAGCGGCTTAGTCATGCTGGCCACATGACCCAGAAGCTGTACGCCAGCTCCTTCGGCCAGTAAAGCGAGATGAGCTACGACTGGACCTAACGGTCAGGGGTCCCTTTACCTTTACCCCCCCTCCTCCTCCCTAGGCAGCCCATTGATTTCTCCTGATTGTGCCTTTAAAAGAAATCTGATTGATAGAAATCAGCAGGTGAAGCTTTTCATGGCATAATAAACGGAAATCTGCCCTTATTTCCTTATGGGGTATCCAAGAGCCCTTATAGAGTCCTTTGTAGGTTCTCCATCAGTTGGAGAAAAGAACAGAGGCCAACCAGAGAATATTGAGAAGCAAAGCAGCTAGTAAGCCTGATCTTTATTGAACTGTTGCAACAGGGTGCTCCCCTCACATGCAGGAAAAGAGGAGGACCCAGAACCAAGGTGTGTCTGCCCTTATATAGACATTTTAAATTGCCCGCCTTGAAGTCCAAGACCACCCCCAGATACATCATACCTACATCACAGAAATCTACAGCAGAAATCTGAGTGCATTGTTTACCTCCTGTCTGGCAAGTTACCTGCTAATGCTTACTTGATTGGATACCCTGGGGAGCCTGGCCAGTCTTTTGTAATGATAAATACTTAGTTCCTGAGCCAGGTCACAGGCTCACCCTATTCATACACAGACATACCCTTAAGACAGGATTTGTGAAGGAAAAGACAATGAGGAGGCTTTGCCATTTTCCTTTGACTCTGCAGAGAAAACATTTGGTCAGTTTGGGAGTCAAAATGGTTCCAGGGCTGTTTTCCTGTGCTGCTTCAGACATGTGGTTTATATATTTATGTACGTGTTTGCTTGGTACATTTATGAACATTTATTATATATATAAGACCTTAATTTTTTAATTTCAATGGCGTGGTGATGTGCATGATCATCTGATAATGGATTTGCAGTGAAAAGCACAGCTACAGGAGCTGTCTGCAGAGATGGCAACCCTGCCACCTATAAATGCAGACCCTCCAAGTGTCCCTATTTTCCACGGACACCCATGATTTAGAGAAGCCCTCCCGGTTTCTGATTTGATCCCAGAATGTCCCCCTTTTCTTTAGGACATCCCTATTTTCTTTGGAGAAATGTTGGAGGGTATGGTTGGATGTCCTTATTCTCCCTGGAGAAATGTTGGAGGATATGGAGCTATTCGACCCCTGACCTGTCTGAAGGCAATCCTATACTGTGGTACCTTGGTTTACGAACTTAATCCGTTCTGGAAGTCCGTTCTTAAACCAAAGTGTTCTTAAACCAAGGTGTGCTTTGCCATAGCAGTGGGAGACTCAATTTACAAATGGAACACACTCAACAGGAAGCGAAACATGTTCTTATTCCAAGGCACAATTCACAAACCAAAACAACTACTCCCGGGTTTGCAGCGTTCTTAATCTAAGTTGTTCATAAACTAAGCTGTTCTTAAACCAAGGTACCACTGTATAGGGAATTGGTTTTTTTTAATGTTTAATGTTTTATTTTATTTTATATATGTTGGAAGCTGCCCAGAGTGGCTGGGGTAACCCAGTAAGATGTGTGGCGTCTAAATAGTCAAATTACCATTATGGAACGGGATGTCCCTATTTTCATTGGAGAAATGTTGGGGGGTATGTAAATGCTACTGAATCAAACCTCGTTCTTTGTATGGAGAAAAACCAGCCTTTGGCCGACTCTGTGTAACTCCCTTATTGCTGCACAATTCTGATTTAAAATGCATCTAGGTTGTCCGTCTTCTCAATTTGGAATGAAGCTGGATTCGGCGGGATGTGGAAATGCACCAGAATGCAATATTTCCTAAGAAATGAAATGATAGGTGTGGATTGCAGCTACTGTTTTGTGCACACACCACTTTCCAAACCAGTGATGGGCGTGCCCTGAATGCAGAGTAAGTGGGAGTGTGTACACAGCCTGGTGATTTCTGTTTATCTCTCTCCTAAGTCTCCTATGTCCAGCTCCCTTACCTGCTGCTGCTTCGTATCGTCCTTGTTCCAGCCCCTTTTGTACCGACTTTTGGCCATGCTGGCAGAAATAGTTCAGAACATCAGGAGGGCCTCAAGTTGGCCTGGCTTAGACCTTTGCCTGCGGTCAATGCTGCCTTTTGTTTTGACTTCCTGTGCCTACTTTGAAGCTTCTAGGCCAGTCATGCCCAACCTGCGGCCCTCCAGATGTTTTGGACTACAATTCCCATGATCCCTAGCTAACAGGACCAGTGGTCAGGGATGATGGGAGTTGTAGTCCAAAACATCTGGAGGGCCGAAGATTGGGGATGCCTGTTCTAGGCTCTGCCTAGGTCAGCACTCCAGCATGACTTTGGACCTAATACAGTGGTATCTCGGGTTACATACGCTTCAGGTTACAGACTCCGCTAACCCAGAAATAGTGCTTCAGGTTAAGAACTTTGCTTCAGGATGAGAACAGAAATCGTGCTCCGGCAGCGCGGCAGCAGCAGGAGGCCCCATTAGCTAAAGTGGTGCTTCAGGTTAAGAACAGTTTCAGGTTAAGAACGGACCTCCGGAATGAATTAAGTACTTAACCCGAGGTACCACTGTACTGCCAAGATTTACACATTCTGCTTGGCTGCCTGTGGTCCAATGCTGACACTCGGCTGCCTGAGACTTCTCCCACCAAGTATGTGCTCCTGCAAGCTGGATGAATCTAGACAGGCCCCATTTCTGCCTGCAACTTTTCCCTTGCTTTGTTTCCCATCAACCCCAACCCCTCCGTAAGCTTTCTTTTCCTTCAGCTGACAGTCTCTGGCATCAGTTCCTCATCAGCCAGGACCCGCAGTCTAAAAAGCAGCATCTCCCTGAGTAGCATTTGCCAACTTTAAACTGCCTTTTACTTAATTGTTTAGCTGGCGTCCCCTTCCCCTGTTCCCTGGAGAGGGAGCGAGTCGGGGAAGCTTAAGAGCCCCGCTAATAACATCATGCTCCCCAGAGAATTGCATGTGTTGGAGGAAAAAGGAGGACAAATTGCTTTCCTCGACTCCCCTGCCATTCCCAGTTTGCACCGTGCATGCCACTCTTCCCATCCCAACACCCCCAGAGTCAGCCTACTTTAAGGGAAACTCAACTTTCCTTTTTTCAAGTTAATTAAACGCTTCGGTCTGGATGAACACATTTGTCAGTGGCAAGAACACCACTGGCTGGGGTGGTTGTTTCGTCCCTCATTTTCCCATTCCCTTGCTTCCTCCCCTCTTTAAGCCTATTTGTTTCTTGTCAGTACCTCTCTTTGGAGACCCTCCTCTTCACTTTCTCTAACATCTTAATGATTCCTGGCACCAGCAGACGAGAAGTGGGGCTCAAATGGGAATGCTTTCCTTCCAGACTCAGCTCTCCTTGCTCGACAAAAACCTTCCGCCCCACCCTGCGGAGCTGTGGGTCTGGCCACACTTAGCCCTTCAGCAACCCCCCCCCCCCATTTGGCATGCAATTGGGAAAAACTGGATAAAAAGCTACTTGGACTGGTGCAAAGAGGCCAGCTTGGCAAGCAACCACCAGCCTCTCGTACCCAGGCCCAGCGGTGTGCTCTGCTTCCTTCCCATTGAATTCTCTTTCTAAATTTTTCATCGGTGCCACGAAGATTTTGTGGCATGGCTTACCGTTCCCTTCAGCAAAAGGAGGAGGAGGGAGTCTGCTGACTTTAATCTCCCTTATTGTTGGAGCTTTAGCATCTTGGGGGTCAGAATGAGAGTGAATTTGAAGGCTGGGGCATTTGAATAATACTAATCTCACTTGTAATGTTTATTATTACTGTTGTGGTGCAGAATGTTGGGTGTCACAATATTGTGCTGTTTTTTCTTTTAATCATGTTCTGAGTCATCTGCTGCTTCCACCCCCCCCCCCAAAATGACGACCCTTTGGCTAAATAGCAAAGATGCACATAAAAGGAACGACGCTTCAGATTTGCTTGGGACCTTTCAAATTGCACCACACATAAAAGATGTGTAAAGGGACCCCTGACCATTAAGTCCAGGTGTGGCTGACTCTAGGGTTGCGGCGCTCATCTCTCTTTATTGGCTGAGGGAGCCGGCGTACAGCTTCCGGGTCATGTGGCCAGCATGACTAAGCCGCTTCTGGCGAACCAGAGCAGCGCATGGAAACGCCGTTTACCTTCCTGCCGGAGCGGTACCTATTTATCTACTTGCACTTTGACGTGCTTTCGAACTGCTAGGTTGGCAGGAGCAGGGACTGAGCAACAGGAGCTCACCCCGTTGTGGGGATCCAAACTGCCAACCTTCTGATCAGTAAGTCCTAGGCTCTGTGGTTTAACCCACAGCACCACACCACACATACAAGCTCATTAATCCAGTAGATTTGCATTGGAGGCCAGACTGGACCAGGGAGACCTGAGGTCACCTAGTGAGTCTGGGGCTAAAGCTAAGCAAGGGCTTCCTGGGTCATGCTGCCCCAGCTTTCAAGCTCAGCCTTCAAGCCTGGACTGGAAAATAAGAGGAACAAACTGTAAGCGTTGTAAAATTGTGCCCTCTAACTCATGTGGAAGTTCTTCTTAAGGGGGGTCTTCCCTCTCCCCCTTCTTTTCTTTAAAATAGATATTTCCAATGGCTTTGGCAAGGATGAAGCTGAGCGGGAGCTGCTAACTCTGCCATGTGGAGAACAGGGCCCAGGCAGAGCAGATGGCTAAGTCTGGCATGATGTTAGCCAGGCCATTTGGTAGTGTTGCTGTTTGTGGGCTGTGCCGCACGCACACCGCTGTCCTTGTGCCCTCCAGCCATGCAGAAGAGCAGCAGCTTTCTATTCTCATCCAGCTGCCACTAGCTAGGCACATTGGGGTCATCCTGAGAGACAGAGAGGGAAATAGCATCACCTCTGGGAAGAGAGGGTGCCTCCAAAGTGTCTGTCGTGCTCAGGTCAGGATGCCTACTTTTGAGGTGGCCTGGTGGGGCTCTAGCCACCTCCCAGCCTGGCTCTGGCTCTGGCTAGTGACACACAGAGCTCTGGAACAGAGAGAAAGAGAGATGGAGCAGTGGAGGCTTGTCTTGCTGCCCCAATCTCCTAAATAAATTGTCCCTCCATCTTCTCAAGGGTTGGTAACAGACCCTTTCAAGTGCTCTCTGGGCCACACATGCCTGCATGTCTCCTCTGCCAAACACAAGCTTGTCCTGTGAAAACAGAATGCCTTTTACTGGTTTTTGTACATCGTTGGCTCAACAGATGGGATGCACATTTATAACAATATAGATCGTATAAGGATTACTCCTTAATGCTAGGATAGGCTAATGCAAGCGTGTAAAACTACCTCTCTTTAATAGCTGAGAATTAGAGACTTCTTGGAGGGCAAGGGCCAGCTCAGGGGTTTTTGGTGCTTGAGGTTGATACACCAATGGCAAGGGGAGCAGGTGGCATTGTGGTCTAAACCACGGAGCCTCTTGGGCTTGCTTATCGGAAGGTCGGTGGTTCGAAGCCCCGCGACGGGGTGAGCTCTGTCCCAACTTCTGTCAACCTAGCAGTTCAAAAGCACACCAGTGCAAGTATATAAATAGGTATCGCTGCAGCGGGAAGGTAAATAGCATTTCCATGTGCTCTGGTTTCTGTCATGGTGTCTCGTTGCACCAGATGCGGTTTAGTCATGCTGGCCACATGACCAGGAAAGCTGTCTGTGGACAAACACCGACTCTGGTTGAAAGCGAGATGAGTGCCACACCCCGCAGTTGCTTTTGACTGGACTTAACCACCCAGGGGTCCTTTACCTTTACCTTGTTACATCAATGGGGCAGCCCCCCTCATGCTCCCACTCATTAACACGGGGCACAAAATCCTGCAGGAAATGCTCCTGTATAAGCCCCATTGAAACAAACAGGCACTTGCAAAGCTGCCATTCACTTCTAAGGGCCTGTGAAAAAAACCCTAGTGGGTTGTGCTCGCGGGGGGGGGGGGCAGAGATCCACCTGCCTCCAGCGGGGCTTAATATTACAAAGGGGGCTTAAAATTGCAAAGGGGGTCATTCAGATAACACAAACTGAGTTGCCAGCAACATTTTTTTTAACTTACCCAATTTTCTGTGGAAATATGTAACATCCGGATTAAATGTTTGCGTGGCAGGGGAAAGACAAGCTGGCCTGTTAATGGTCATTATGTAGATGCTGAGACAAACATATATGCATGAGGGGCACTGATCCTACAATAAGCACACAACTGGAAGCACCCTACTCTGCCACCCTTAGTGGCACCCAAAATCTGCTCCCTGAGGCACCTTACCTTGTGGTTGGGGAGTTGCTGAGATCCACTGATATAGGCAGCATTAGACTTGTCTGATCAGCATCAACAGCCTGAAAGTACAGAGGATTTTGGTATCCTCAAGGTCTAGCACTGTGGTTTTTTGGCAGAGCAAGCGGCACCTGGCAGAAGATTCCCTTCCTTCAGCTTGAACTGCCTTAAGATGGTATAAACAACAACTCTGTTTTCATGGCATGTTTGCAGGAAGTATCCAGGTTGGAAGGTAGATCTACCGCAAACAGATTGGCTTGTGCCTCCTAGATAGCAGGTTATATGGAGGTCCCCCGCAAAGGAGAATGAGATGTGGTGCAGGCTTTCAGTGGAGGGAATTTACAGTCCAATCCTAGGCATGTGTACTGAGGCATGCATTAGATTCAATGGGAATTACTTTGAGGAAAGTGTGTGTAGGATTGCAACCGTAATCCTAGGCCTGCAGCTCAGTCTGTCAGAAAGCCAGGCCCGTCCCCCCTTAGCCTAGTGCTGCAGCATGAATGTAATGTAAAGGTAAAGGGACCCCTGACCATTAGGTCCAGTCGTGACCAACTCTGGGGTTGCGGCGCTCATCTCGCTTTATTGGCCGAGGGAGCTGGCGTACAGCTTCCGGGTCACGTGGCCAGCATGACTAAGCTGCTTCTGGCGAACCAGAGCAGCGCACGGAAACGCCGTTTATCTTCCCGCTGGAGCAGTACCTATTTATCTACTTGCACTTTGACGTGCTTTCGAACTGCTAGGTTGGCAGGAGCAGGGACCGAGCAACGGAGCTTACTCCGTTGCAGGGATTCGAACCGCCGACCTTCTGATCAGCAAGTCCTAGGCTCTGTGGTTTAACCCACAGCGCCACTCGTGTCCCATAGCATGAATGTACATGGGAGCTTAAAAAGAAAAAGTGTCATGAATCATAGAATCGTAGAGTTGGAAGGATCTAAAGGATCATCTCGTCCAACTCTCTGCAATGCAGGGATTGCAACTAAAGGATCCCTGACAGATGGCCATCCTGCCTCTGTTTAAAAACTTCCAATGAAAGAGAGTCTACCACAGGGGTCCTCAAACTTTTTAAACAGGGGGCCGGTTCACTGTCCCTCAAACACTGCTGGGGGCTGGACTATAGTTTTTTAAAAATGCATATCTATGTGGAAGTTGCTCCCCTATTTTTTACTCAAGAGTAAACCCGTTGACATGAGTGGCCATGTCTAACCCGCGTCCATTCATTCCAGCGGGCCTGCCCTCTGTGTAAAAGTTAAGCTGACATCACATCCCACCAGAGCGCAACAACTCCTGGGTCAGTGCACATGCAATGGTCACAACAATATTGTAGCAAGGTCTCTGTGTGCGTGCGTAATTGCTGGCTCCATGCAAACACCACACAAATCTTCTTGCAATGATCATCCCCTCCACTTTGCATGTTCTGCTTTGCTGGGGGAGACGGAGAGCAGGCCCCTGCCTGAGGCCCAAGCCCCAACGGCAGCGGCGGCTCTTTCTTCATATCCCGCCCGCCCAGAAAGGGGCAATGGCTAGCGCAGCGGCGTCAGAGAGGAGGAGAAGCAGCAGCAGGAGCAGCAATGGCAGAGGAGGAAGAGGCGTCGGAGGAGGAGGAGGCCGAGGGGAAGCCAGGTGCCCTTGCCAAGCATGCACCATCAACATGGGCAAAGCCCCGCTCAGGTGCTGGTGGCGGCAGTGCCACCTCCACTCTGCTCCACGCCGTCGCCTCTCTGCATGCAAATCCAAACATTGTGGCTTCAGATTGGCTGCAGGAGCTTCCTGCAGCCAATCCGAAACCGCGCCAGCGCCGCCGCCCGCCCAGAGGCGTACGTGCTTCGGCAGCCAATCTGAAGCCGTGCCAGCATTGTGGAAGTCAGTCGCTGCGCAGCGAGGCGTCCGCAGTGGCCGGGGACTGACTGAGCAGGTGGCAGGGTTCGTGGGCCAGATTTACGAGCCTGGCGGGCCGCATCTGGCCCCCGGGCCGTAGTTTGCCGGCCCCTGATCTACCACCTCCTGAGGTAGTCTGTTTCCCCACTGAACAGCTCTTTACTGTCACAAAGTCCTTCCTAACGTTTAGTTGGAATCTATTTTCTTATAATTAGATTCCATTGGTCCAGGTCCCACCATCTGGAGCAGCAGAAAACAAGCTTGCTCCATCTTCCATGTGACAGACAACCCTTCAGATATTAGAAGATGGCTATCATAACACCTCTCAGTCTTCTGTTCCCCAGTCTAAACATACCCAGCTCCTTCAAACGTTCCTCATAAGGCTCAGTTTCCAAACCCTTGATCATCTTGGTCACCCTCCTTGGCACACATTGCTGCCTGCCAATATCCTCCTTGTTTAAACAGTCAGGAGAAATGTTCAGTTGGAAGATCCTTAGCCAGAATTACACCGAATTGAGGTGAGTTGCAAAAGAATACAGAATGATCACTGATGCAAGCACCAACTTTTAAACTAGTAAATGACAGATTTGAAAGAAACTGATCAACCTAGGGCTCATCCACAGTTACCTTTTGCCCTGCACTTTCTAGTTTCAGATTCATGCTTTCCCAGTTTGTGTCCAAGCACTCCGCCGCCACCCACTGCTTCCCCCAGGAAAACCTGCTCTTTAGTGCTGAATCGGAACACATGGCAGTTCATGTGGATTGCCAAGAGCATTGAAGAGCCGGTTTTCGCAGAGGAAGCAGCAGAGAGAAAGGTACTCTGACATGGACCAGACAAGTGTGAATCTTTACCTAGAAAGCACGGTGAAAAATTAGTGTGAATGAGCCCCTGCTGATCAGAATACGAACAGAAAACTTGCAGAATGGGATACATTACAGTTCTACAAACAGGAATCCAAAAATCACAAAAACTGAAATTGCATCAGATATTCGGTTCAGGCTCAGCCCTCCTTCCCTAAATGACAAGTATCAGTATTCTTTATCTGACTGTTGTTGGGCAGATTTGAACATGGAATATGGCTGTTTGGGGATGTACGTATAGATAATGCGCCCAGGGCATTGCAGTAAGGTCTTCCCCGTTAACAATGAGCTGCCTTTGTCTCTGCTGCTGAATGCATCCGCTTCGCCTTGTTAGAAGTAGGTAAATCTTTCTGCACATAGAATTGATGGCACTCCACCAGATCCGGCTCTTGTGTGGGATGCAAGCCCAGTTTGATCACCTGCAGGCTTCCATCCCCACCAGTGTGCTTACACCGTGTGCATAAATGTGGATCATCTATTACGCATGTGTGACTAACGATGAATACCTCCAGTCCTGTGGGTTCCTGTTCTTGACAACCAGATGTCAAAAGGCCGCCTAACAGAGATGATTACAGGTCATGGAGGGGGCTCTGGGAAGTGTGGGAACTGGCCAACAGGCCTGGTCACAAGAGAAGACAGGGAGAGACGGAGGTGTCTGCTGCCTACAACTGAGGCATACACAAAAACAGTCATGGGTAGGGGATGCCACCAGGCCACACCTTCTAGACTGTGTCCTGTTGTTTGTTTTTTCAGATGTGCTCTCTCTTCTTCTTCCTCCCTTCCGCCTTCTTTCTGGAGGAAGGGAGAATTGTACTACTGGTTAGGAACTGGAAAACTGGCCTACTAGCTGGAGAGAGAGGACTCGCAGCAAGGGCTCTACCTCCATTTCTAAGGCTATACAGCCACTGGTGCTGTGCCACGAGTCCCCTACCCCTTTCTATTGAGGCTTGGTTGCATGCTTGGCCCCACTGAAAGCCACAGGGAGAAGAGGAATCATTGCTGTTTTGCTGTTGCCCACAGCTATAAGATTCTCTGGCCAGTGATCACTAGGTCCGCCTTGGCTCTGCTGGAATTCCTACCTCTCCCACTGAACTTCTCTCTTTGTGTTTTCTGCCTCCTGCCCTCCTTGCAGTGCTTTACCTACTTCCTATACGAAGCACAGTACGCAGGTGGCGCTGTGGGTTAAACCACAGAGCCTAGGACTTGCCGATCAGAAGGTTGGCAGTTCAAATCCCCGTGACGGGGTGAGCTCCTGTTGCTCGGTCCCAGCTCCTGCCAACCTAGCAGTTCGAAAGCACCTCAAAGTGCAAGTAGATAAATAGGTACCACTCCGGTGGGAAGGTAAACAGCGTTTCTGTGCGCTGCTCTGGTTCGCCAGAAGCGGCTTAGTCATGCTGGCCACATGACCCGGAAGCTGTAGGCCGGCTCCCTCGGCCAATAAAGCGAGATGAGCGCCGCAGCCCCAGAGTCGGTCACGACTGGACCTAATGGTCAGGGGACCCTTTACCTTTTTATACAAAGAACATTCTCCTTTCACAATTTGATAGATGTTATGTACTAAGCTTGGATCCTAGAACAATAGGCAAGTAGGATCCTAGAATGCAACAACTGATTGGCTTGCAGGAAAAGACCAGTCAGGCTGCAGGAGGAAGTTAATCAGCCTATTAGGCTGGTAGGATCGTAGAATGCAACAATTGATTGGCCTGCAGGAGAAGACCAATCAGGCTCCAGGAGGGAAGCAGAATCAGCCAATCAGACGGGACTCATCGTGTAAATACCGTGGTACCTCTGGTTGTGAACAGAATCTGTTCTGGATCCCGGTATAGAGGGGCTTCTTTTTCTCCAAGCAGAATGGTGATTATGAGAAATTTTTGTCTGTGTTTGCTTACAAATTGATAAATATGTAGCAGTAGTAGTAGTAGTAATATATTTATTTATATGCTGCCCTTCTGACTAGGTTGCCCTGGCCACTCTGGGTGGCTTCCAACAAATTATAACATTAAGCACTATACAGGAGTTCCAACATGGACTCGCAACCGTGGGTGCCTGGGGCTGTGGGTGCCATGCAGTATGCATGGCTGTGGCACTGAAATTTGTGGATGCCCAGTCCCTTCATGGGAATTTTATGGGTGCTATTTTATGATTTTATGATACTAAGTTTGGCCTCGTTGAGGAGCAGTGTTTCAATATGAGTAGGAAAACGAGAGTACCCCTAAACACTGGCTGAGAGCATGAGAAAGAAAGTGGTGCAAAAGGACAAGGAAAGAGCAGTTCTAAGCGCAAGCTCTTGCACCTCTCCCCAGACCAAATCGGTAGCCTCTGCCAAGTTGTCCAGCCCTGTTGGTGTTCTACACCCCTCCATGTCAGCTTGCTTTGAAACGTTTGCTTCCCAATAAGCAGGGCCGGGTTTAGATTTGATGAGGCCCTAAGCTACTGAAGGTAATGGGGCCCTTTATATGTCCAGCTGTCCTTTGTCAACAACAAATTGTCACTGTTTTTGCATGTGTTGAATATATGCTATATGGTAATTTATGGACCTAATAGGTATCTAAAGCCACTTGCACATAACAAAATATGTATTTTATCAAAGTAATTGTTGAACTGAAATACAGTGGTACCTCAGGTTAAGAACTTAATTCGTTCTGGAGGTCCGTTCTTAACCTGAAACTGTTCTTAACCTGAAGCACCACTTTAGCTAATGGGGCCTCCTGCTGCCACCGCGCCGCTGGAGCAGGATTTCTGTTCTCATCCTGAAGCAAACTTCTTAACCTGAGGTACTATTTCTGGGTTAGTGGAGACTGTAACCTGAAGCGTCTGTAACCCAAGGTACCACTGTACAATTAAGAAGAAGTATATTAATAGTGAAATTTGGGGGGGGGGCACCCAAGAGAGTGGGGCCCTAAGCTATAGTTTGTTTAGCTTATACGTAAATCCGGCGCTGCCAATATGTTTATAAGAGACCCGCATGTGTGCTTGCTTGCTTGCTTGCTTGCAAGGGGAATGGCTGGGTTCTTCTGCTCCGCTTCAGTGTGGAGGGCAGAGCAGGAAGTGACAGGCGCGTGCCCAGCTGTTCAGGGACCTCCTTCCATCCATGCCTGTGGCCTGGAAGGACTGAAGCCAAATTCTAAGTGGAGGAGGCCTTTTGTGTTTACGATGCATTTGGGGAGTGGGAGCTATCCTGCTGGCACAGGAACTGCAGGAGAAGTGGAGAACAGCAGTGGCGAAGGCCAAAGGGAATAGAGAGGCTTTTAGAGGCTTTTTAAAAGGCTCGAAGGACGGGAGCTGTGCGGGAGGGGGGGGCCTCTTCTTAAAAGCCCCAGCGCCGTCGTTGGAACGCACACAATTGCCCTCTGCACTTAGGAACGGCAGATGCTGAAGCCTGGGAACTGCCAAGAGGGGAGGGTTTCTCGTGCCTTGGAAATGTGGCATATTCCCAGGCTCCTCTGAGCTGGTGTGTGCACTAATTTCCCCGTGCCCTTCTGCTCCCTGCTCCCACAGCACGTGCTGCTCAGCAGTCTGGAGCCTGAGTGGCAGGAGATGCCAGACGGAAAGAGTGGAAGTAGGCCTAGCCCCTCACCGCCCCCCAAATCCGTAGCTGCTAGGAGATGGGTGACCCTAGTTAATTTCCTTGCTGTCCCTCCCAGCCTTTGCGGACTCTTCATTGGAGTCTATCCCAGCAGGGCAAAGTGGATCCAGTGCCAGGTCTCCTCCTATGCTTTTGGAGAGTGGGGGCTGGTTTCACCCGGAGCCCCTCTCCAAATCCGGTCCAAGGCCTTCTCCTCTGTAATCCAAACAAGGGAACAGATGGGCGGAATCCTCTCTGCGTCTGCCACCGTGGCAGATGGCATAAGCTGGCACTCAGTCACCTGGGCACTTACATCTCGCTCTGCAGTGTGGGTTGTCCTCAAGTCAGGCTTGACTGCAGTGGGCTTTCATGGCCCATCCAAGCTGCCTCAGCGTTCACCCAAGGGTGCTGGCTAGCCCCTGCTGTCTAAGGAGAGAGGATACTGAAGGCTTGTGTGGGCAGGGGGTCTTTTTTGGGGTCACCCGCCAAGTCTTCTTTCTGTTATTTATTTTGCCACAGTGCATTGTTTCTCAGGGACAGTGTGCAGAGTCTCTTTCAGCTTTGATTTTCATTTGAGTTTCCAAATCCGACTTTGAATGGACACACACACCCATTTCCTTGGGTAGCCAAATTCTGCGAGTCACCAGACCCTGTTATCTCAGTTAGAAGGACGTATCCTGCTGACTTTCAAACGACCACCAGGGGTTTAATTTTTCATGCCCTGGATCCATTACTTAGGAGGCAGAAGGCCACCACTGTGCCCTGGCTGGAAAGCCTGTGACCCTCCAGATATTGCAAAACGACAAATCTCAGCATGCCTGACTATTGGCCATGCTGGTAGCGGCTGTTGGAAGTTGATGTCCCCTGTTATACTCCATGGTGCCCACTACTCAGTAAAATCCATGCTGCTGTCTTTGCATTGTTACGGCAAAAATCTGGGTGCGAGGCTACTCTGCCACCCAGCTCATCGGACTAAGTCCGTGGGTCCCTGCGGAGGAAAATGAGCTCAGCCGGAGACAGGAGCAAACTGCAGAAGATCCAAGTTTATTGCGCAACAGGTTCAAGGCGAGATTGAACAGTGAGAAAGGGGTGACATGAGTTTTTGAAACTCCCTCCATGTCCCAGAATACAGTGCAAAACACGTCATGAATATATTAAAGAGAGGTTTGGTTACACAGATTACATCATGAATATATTAAAGGGAGGTTGGGTTACACAGATTAACATATGGAGGAGGGAGGTTGGGTTACACAGATTAACATATAGAGGAGGGAGGGGGGAATATGCAGAGCTGGAGATATGCACAGATAAACACTTCCTGGGGATGAGAAAACAATAGTCCCAAATATGCATAGTCTGTCACCTGACATTGCCTGGAGGAAAGGCTGATCAGAGCAATTTGAAAGGATTAGGGTCTTGACACCTTGCTGGAGGGATTATGCTGGACAGGGGAGGTGTGATGGAGTCCTAGAGAAATTGAGCAAACTGGCACGTTGATTTTCTATGAATTTTATAGATTTTAGTCCCTTTTGACATTGACAATTGGAAATGAATTGATATATTGTAGCGAAGAAGAAGGTGAAGAAGGCATGCCCCCCCCCCTTCCGTAACAGCATACAGTTCCACAACACAAGAAGTGTCCTGCTGGACATGACCATCTAGTCCCATGATGGTCAACATGGTGCTGTCCAGATCTGGAGTTCAGATGTTGCGGGACTACAATTCCCATCAACCCCTGACCACTAGCCATGCTGGCTAGGACTGATGGGAATCTGAGCCCAATAACAACTGGAGAGCTGCAGAGCCCTCATCTGTTGACTTCATCCAAGAGGCATTTCCCCCTACTGTGCCTGCCTAGTAGTCAGATGTTTACAGGAAAGCTCACCAGCAGAACCTAGAGAAAAAAGTCGCTCCCCTCCCCCGACTCACTGTCATCTCCCACTCACTTACACCACACATGCAACTAGTATCCAGAGGTATGTTGCCACTTGTACCTAATACAGTGGTAAAGGACCCCTGACCATTAGGTCCAGTCGTGACCGGTTCTGGAGTTGCGGCGCTCATCTCGCTTTCTTTGCCGAGAGAGCCGGCGTACAACTTCTGGGTCATATGTCCAGCATGACTAAGCCGCTTCTGGCAAACCAGAGCAGCACACAGAAACACCGTTTACCTTCTCGCTGGAGTGGTACCTATTTATCTACTTGCACTTTGACGTGCTTTCGAACTGCTAGGTTGGCAGGAGCAGGGACCGAGCAACGGGAGCTCACCCCGTCGCGGGGATTCGAACTGCCGACCTTCTGATCGGCAAGTCCTAGGCTCTGTGGTTTCACCCACAGCTCCACCCGCGTCCTAATACAGTGGTACCTCGGGTTAAGAACTTAATTCATTCTGGAAGTCTGTTTTTAACCTGAAACTGTTCTTAACCTGAGACACCATTTTAGATAATGGGGCCTCCTGCTGTCTCTGTGCCGCCGCTGTGCAATTTCTGTTCTCATCCTGAAGCAAAGTTCTTAACCCGAGGTACTATTTCTGGGTTAGCGGAGTCTGTAACCTGAAGCATCTGTAACCGAGGTAGCACTGTATTGGCAATACCAGCCAAGAGACCTGTCCTCTGTGAATTTGTCTTTTAAGAAAACCATCCAAGCCGGTGGTCATCATCACATGGAACCTTGCGGCAGTGATGACCTAAGTTGATAGCACATTTTGTGAAGTTTTGCCTGTCCTGCATCTGTTCTACTGCTGATCTTTCCCCATAGGAGCCAACTTCTAGGGCCAAGGTCGCTTTGCCCCCCCCCCCCAAATATTAGAGGGGGCTGCCCCCCCAGGTTGATGGGCATTGCCATTCAAATTTTGTGTGTGCACCATGTCATGTGATCGCTTACCTGCCCCCCCAATATTTTATTCAAGTTGCCCCCCCCGTCTCGTCCTCTAGGATGACCCTGATTTCTAGCACAAGGGGAGAGTTTTAGAAGTCCTTATCGAGCCTCCACTCTCACTGGTTGCCTTTTAAAAATAATTTTTAAAAAAGACTCAAATGCTTTAGCTTTCCCTGATAGGGAGAGTCATCTAACTTGCTCATTTTGGTTATTTTTTTCCATGTTTTATCAGGCTACCTCTTGTACCCCGGTTGCCAGCCTACATGTATAGGCAGAAATTTAGAAATAGTTGCTATAATTTAAATAGAAATATAATACGTATAATATAATATAATACTGTAGCGAAGGTGAGAAAGCCTTTGTAAAGATATGGGGTGACTACAATTTTTCATCTGGTGATACAGTATTTTTGACAACAAGTTGAGTCTGTGTGAAGTGTTGAAAGAGCTTAAATAGCTATACTTTGTGGTTAAGAGCTTGAGCCATGAACGTCGTGGTCCTTAGAAGCCTGTATTCCTCAGCCTCCCAGCGATAATAGGATGCTAACTATAGTATTGTTGTAAGAATTATGAAGTGAAGGCATATGAATTTTGAGCACTTAGAAAAATGCGCTCCATAAATGCTAAGCACTATTCTTACTCTTGAGCACTTCCACACTAGGTTTTTCCTCTGGTATTGGTGCCAAATGGTATTAAGAGCATCTAAGCAGCCATTCACTCATTCCTGAGAATCTATATACAGTAATGCTCTTCTAAACTGTTGCATCCCTCTGTTCTTTCTGTTGTCATCCTGGTTTTCACAGGTGCTGGAATTTGGGTGGTGGTTAGTACTTCATTGAAAAAATTTCACAAAGCTTTCAGGTATGACCTGATGTAGCACTGTTGTCCACTCTGCTGCGGAGAAGTAAATGTAAATGATACAGAGAGGGCTGCTTCTTCTTCTTTTCTTTCTCAAGTGGGAACCACTAAGGATGAATATGAATTGCCTTTTCCACTCTGCCTCCCGAAGTCCTTTGTAATTTCAAAGCACGAAAAGTCACATACTCTCATGCCAAAAGAAAAGAAAGGAAGGAAAACTGGCTTAGGAGAAAGAGCCACTTTTCCTGCTCTGTCTCTCTCGACCATAGCTGTCAAGTGTCCCTTATTTGAAGGGACAGTCCCTTATTCCAGCGCCATGTCCCGCTGCTGTCCCTTATTGATAGATGTCCCTTAAATGATGTCCCTTAAATTTCAAAGGAAGCAGCTCCTCTCCCTCCCTCCCTGCCGGCCAGGGAGGAGGGAGGCTCCAACTGTGTTGCTTGGCTGTGTTGCTCACCCAATAAGAAGTCTAAGAACGACTGGGGGGTGGAGCTTGCATGCCTTGTGTGTGGCTAGTTAATGCAAGCTGAGGGGGGTTTTGAATGCTGGACGCCATTTTGTTGCACGTGCTGCTGCAAACTTTGCAGTGCAAAGCCAGGCCGGGGAGCCATCTTAAGTTGAGGCTGCATAGGCCTTGTGGTGCATGTGATTCAGATTCTATTCAGTTGAACCTCTGGTTACAAAGTTGGTTGGACAGTGTTCTCGAAGCTACCAGCATGAGTTTGACCAGACTGCAGGAGGACAGGAAGACTGGAGTGCCTGGAACAGGTGAGGCTGCAGGTCCCTTATTTTCAAATCTGTAAGTTGACAGCTATGCTCTCGACAGCGCCCACAACTTGTGCAGAGCTCAACCAGCAACTTTAAAAGCTGCCCATTCCCCCAACTCCTGCTTGAATCTCAACATCTCAGTAGCAACTGTTGCTGAAAGCACAGAGGAAGCACAAAGGAGAGTGGCCTATATCAGGGGTAGGTAAACTAAGGCCCGGGGGCCGGATGCAGCCCAATCGCCTTCTCAATCCGGCCTGCGGATGGTGCGGGAATCAGCATGTTTTTACTTGAGTAGAATGTGTCCTTTTACAGTGGTACCCCTGGTTACGAACTTAATTCTTTCCGAAGGTCCATTCTTAACCTGAAACCGTTCTTAACCTGAGGTACCACTTTAGCTAATGGGGCCTCCTGCTGCTGCTGCCATGCCACCGCCACGCGATTTCTGTTCTCATCCTGAGGTAAAGTTCTTAACCCAAGGTACTACTTCCGGGCTAGCGGAGTCTGTAACCTGAAGTGTTTGTAACCCGAGGTACCACTGTATTTAAAATGCATCTCTGGGTTATTTGTGGGGCCTGCCTGGTGTTTTTACATGAGTAGAATGTGTGCTTTTATTTAAAATGTATCTCTGGGTTATTTGTGGGGCATAGGAATTTGTTCAAACCCCCCCCCCCCATATAGTCAGGCCCAACACATGGTCTGAGGGACGGTGGACCGGCCCATGGCTGAAACAGGTTACTGACCCCCTGGCCTATATGGTGCTGCCGCCCCCTTGGGAGCAAGCATCCCATGGAGGCTGCCTTGTGATGAATGGGCTTGGCCACTGGATGTCACTTGGGAGCCATGTGCTGGCAGAGAATTTCGGTGATAGGAAAAGCTGGGCAATCCTTTCCCTACGTTATGCGTTTCTGCATAGTAGCCATTTCGGAGCACTCAAGCTCTGTGCAGAGGAGGATGCTAGGACAACTGCCAAATTTCCCTGGAAAGTGGACAGCACACCAAGAAACAGTAATTCGCAATGGATACATCAGGAGGAGGCCCATCATTGTGTCATGAAAGGCATCTGGTTGGAACCCAACATAATATTCTGAGCAATCTGGGGCAGCAGGTTTTTGTGTGTGTGTGTGTGTGTGTGTGTGTGTGTGTGTGTGTGTGGTCTCTTTTCTTTGTGTCACAAGAGGTGAGCTCCACAGACATTTCCAGCAAACAAAATTCACCAATTTTAAAAAAGCTGGAGCTGGTGAATTTCCCCTTCCCTTCAGAGTCTGCAACAGAATGCAGGAGTTCAGCCTAGGTGCAATGGGTAGGGTGTCATGCTTCGCAGATGATGGTCCTCTAAGGACTGCTTGCTCCAAGTCCAGTTTAAACACAAATAACCTTAAGAAGGAAGGGGAAGAGCAGGATGGGGCCTTGAAGGTGGCCAACCCTTAGTTGACTGAGCAGGCACCCAGGTCACCTGGCCACAGTCCTATCGCTACAGTGATGTGTATGATATTTCTATTTAAATTATAGCAACTATTTCTAAATTTGAGCCTATACATGTAAATTAGCATATGCAAATGTTATGCAGATCGGTGCCCTTTTCTGGCCTCATTTTTTTTGGGGGGGGGCGAGGTTTGCGTGATGCATTCCCATCTTTTCTGGCAGTCCTCAGGTGGTCACCCTGCCAGGGCTGTATTTTCACACTCAAATTTGAAGATGAAAAAAACAGGGCATGATACTAAAGAACCCTTCCATGGATTCTTCTTCTTATTCCCCAGCTTGTCTTGGCTGCCGCTTTCTAAAGATCTGGCTGGAAGATGGATCCATATTTACAGGCAATCTGTTTGCACCCATCTGGTGAAGTTGCAGACCTTCCTGTAAAACTTGCTTGGTTTTTCCCTTCCTGCAGACATGAGTCTCAGGTCCCTAAATACCCCAAACCCATCTGACTTGTGAAAACCAGCCAACCACTTCAGATTTCTATTCCCAGCTAACCATTCCCAACTGATCTCAGAAAGGTTAGGAAGATCTCCTCCTCTAGTGGAGATAATCCTGCAGAATGTTCTGCTATACATCATACCCCTCCACACCCCACATCAGTTCTGCTGCTTCCCATGCCAGTTTTTGCAAGCTTTTGCTTGCTGTCTCCTGGATATAACCGCTCTTCCTCCAACCATTCTCACTCCAACCTGGCACTTCCTGGAGAACTGCAGCGGCTTCTCTGCCTTGATTGCTCTTCACAGTGCATGAAAAGAACTAGCAAAAAACCGAGTTCTGGCTTTGAAGAAGGAAGACACTTCCATACTATTGCTATTTTCAGGTGGGATTCAGTCACATACCAGCAAATCCAGGCTGCACAGTTGAAGCTCATTAGGAGGCCTTGCGCTACAAACCCACGTCCCCCAACAGAAATACTTTTTGCAATAAGGAAAATGGCAGGAAAATATACTGGGAAGTTTGTGAGATAACACTTAACTTTCATGCACTGCTGTTTAACCCCCCTGTAAACAAATTGGGATGAATACTTAATAAACAGGTCATCGCCCTTTTCAATGAACAGAACGATCAAATTACAACAGTGTTGCTCTTTGCAGTAGTGGAAGAAATGTGGCAGCTAGACTGGTGCCAGGGAGCGGCCGCTGAGACCACATAACACCAGTCTTGAAAGACCTACATTGGTTCCCAGTACGTTTCTGAGCACAATTCAGAGTGTTGGTGCTGACCTTTAAAGCCCTATGGCCTTGGCCCAGTATACCTGAAGGAGTGTCTCCACCCCCATTGTTCAGCTCTGACACTGAGGTCCAGCGACAAGGGCCTTCTGGCGGTTCCCTCATTGCGAGAAGCCAAGTTACAGGGAACCAGGCAGAGGGCCTTTTTGGTAGTGGCGCCCGCCATCTACCATCAGATGTCAAGGAAATAAACAACTATCTGACTTTTAGAAGACATCTGAAGGCAGCCCTGTTCAGGGAAGTTTTTAATGTCTGATGTTTTATTTACAGATAGGTAGCCGTGTTGGTCTGCCATAGTCAAAACAAAACAAATTCCTTCCAGTAGCACCTTAAAGACCAACTAAGTCAGTTCTTGGTATGAGCTTTCGTGTATCTGAAGAAGTGTGCATGCAAGGTTACTTCTGGTATGGCTGTGTAGTGGATTTCTTCAAAAACCACACCATGGTGATGTTTAAGACAACTTTAGTAGTTCATAGAAGCCGCAGCTGGACAACTCAGAAAAGTGGATTCCACAGGCCAATGAATTACCCAGGTCAATATAGAGGCATTCCCTCTATATAATACTTTATACAATGTGTAGAAATTAAATCATTCTCAGGGGAAACGCACCCCTGCATTATCAGAGCTCGATGCCTGATTCTCAGAGAATAACAGGGTGTCTACTCTCTCAAGGCTGAGTTTTCCCCGCACAAACATTCTTGACGCATTCTTAATACAGTCTGAGTTTAGCAGATTCTTCTAACAATATCCTTTCACACTCTTAACAGTTTTTACATCTCTTCACAGGTAGGTGATCCTTCAAAGCATATACTTTAATTTCCATGACACCTGGGACACCAGAGGAGACAGTACAGTAGGGGAGGACAGAACCCGTGCCTAGAAATTACGGACAAATGGAAGTGTGGATGGCCCCATCGTTTTCACTTGCTGCGCTTTTTAACTCTTGTTTGGGGGAAAAGGCAATTTAGCCTTATGCTTTGTTCAGAGAGGTGAGGATTTGGGAGGAAATGAGAAATGCTTCACTTCTTCCACTACCTTGGTGCGGGAGGACATGACTGAAAGGCAAGCTATGAGCCCATGCACATAAAGGTAAAGGTAAAGGTACCCCTGCCCGTACGGGCCAGTCATGTCCGACTCTAGGGTTGTGAGCTCATCTCACTTAAGAGGCCGGGGGGGGGGCAGCGCTGTCCAGAGACACTTCCAGGTCACGGGGCCAGTGTGACGAAGCTGCTCTAGCGAGCCAGCACCAGCGCAGCACACGGAAACGCCGTTTACCTTCCCGCTATAAAGCGGTACCTATTTATCTACTTGCACTTAGGGGTGCTTTCGAAATGCCAGGTGGGCAGGAGCTGGGACTGAAAGACGGGAGCTCACCCCGCCACGGGGATTCGAACCGCCGACCATGCTATCGGCAAGCCCTAGGCACTGAGGTTTTACCCACAGCGCCACCCGCGTCCCCATGCACGTATCCTGTTTTAATTCTGGAAATGAATACATCAAGGAAGAAGTTTGTTCTGGACACTGGACAAAATAGCCAGCTCCCCTGTTCTGCCAAGACGCCTGGCACCTGTTAAGTCACCACGGGTGAGGTTGGGTTGGGTGGCCGGCTGGCTCCATTCAGGCCATGAGCCGTGGGCTGCAAGCATTCTCTGCCTTGAATCATCCCCCCCAAAAAACCCCCACCCAGTGGGGCCAACTGTTGGAACAGCAGCTGATGCGACTGTTTGATCCATTAATCTCCCTGAGTGCCAGCTTTGAACTTGACTAAAAATAATGTTGTATGTAGGGCATCTGCTGAACAATGCCAGGGGCTCCAAACGCTCTTCCCGTTCCCATCACATCCTTTATCTGTTTGTGCTCTGCACATAAGGTGCTATGTGCAGAGGTGGCCTAGGATGCTGGGAGTGAATTTCAAGGTCTTCCTTTCACTAAAGGTAAAAGGTAAAGGACCCCTGGACAGTTAAGTCCACTCCAAGGTGACTATACAGTTGTGGCGCTCATCTCGCTTTCAGGCCGAGGGAGCTGGCGTTGGTCCACAGACAGCTTTCCGGGTCATGTGGCCAGCATGACTAAATCACTTCTGGCTCAACTGGACACCGTGACAGAACCAGAGTGCATGGAAAAGTCATTTACTTTCCCGCCAGCATTACCTATTTCTCTACTTGCACTGGCGTGCTTTTGAACTTCTAGGTTGGCAGGACCTGGGACAGAGCAATGGGAGCTCACTCCATCGCCGGGATTCGAACCGCCGACCTTCTGATCGGCAAGTCCAAGAGGCTCAGTGATTTAGATCACAGCGCCACCCAATGTTACCTCTTTTTTACCTCCTTTCACTACTCCATACTGATGACCACAACCCCTGCTCCCCCACCCTGACTATGGTGCATAGAAAGGCCTCTCTCTCTGATTTTAATCCAGTTCTTTTATTTTCTTTCTTTATTAAATTTCCATACTGTAATGAATGTATGGGGGTTGCTCGTGCGTAAGTTGCCACCACACCTGGCTAGGTAGCCTGGTTAAACCTTTCCTGACTGGACAGCCCTTCACTTCGTGGCTGTTCAGTCACTAGCAGAATCCGTCAGTGGGCATTTCTTAAACTTCTTCCAGCACAGAAACTCTTTGACGCCAAGTCTACGCCTACTTTCCCTGCGCGAAAGTCTTCTGTGCAGGGTGGGGGTGGGCAGAGGAGGACCTGTCCTCTCCCCGCTGGTCTCCAGCGAAGAGTCCTGGAGACCCCTCTCCGATTCCCCCAACCGCCCCCCTTTATCCCTGGTGTTACGCTGATTTCCTTCCCCAGCCAATGAGCTCCCTCTCTCCCTGCTTGGCCCTTCTCCGGCATCGCTTGGGAGCCCTGCCTCCACTTCTGGCTCCGATGTCAGTTCCCTGACACATACCATCCTATACTTGCAGATCTCAGGGCGGTTTACAACATAAAATTACAATATAAAAATAACAAGATATACCAACCAGGCTATAGCACAAAGAGGTCAACTTCTCTTCCCCTCTGTATTATTCCACTTTAAGGAGTGCAAATGGTAACTCTCAGCTTCACACAGCCCACCAGAACAATTGCCAAATCTGCAGTTTCACTGATGGATGTGATTCTGTTGCAACGTGGAGTAACCATGATGTGAAGCCAGTTTCAGACTTCTTCCTTTACTTCCCTAATGTATATTAGGGATGCCAAAGAACTTCAGTTGGCCTTTCTGATATTTGTGTTACCTGTGTGATGTTTCACGTATAACTGGACCCTTTTCGACTCCAGGAACAAAATGACAAATTGAGAATTCACACATTATGGATGAGTAGAATGAGCCTCTAGTGCCCTCCCTATCACCAGCTGCTCCCCTGCAACAGGGCGCCAGACCTGTGTTGGCATTGCAAACACATACCCTCCAACATTTATCCGATGAAAATAAGGGACATCCTATTCTACATCAGGAAGCTGCTCCCGTGCAGTGGCGTAGCGTGGGTTGTCAGCACCCGGGGCAAGGCAAGTAATTTGTGCCCCCTAACCCGTGGATTTGCGCCCCCTAACCCTAACCCCCAGATGTTGCGCCCGGTGTGGCCGGCCCCCCCTGCACCCCCCACGCTACGCCACTGCTCCCGTGTTTGATCTCATCACACACAGAGACCTCATAGACACATATACATCTGTCACCGTGAGTCAGTTATGTCCTCTCCACCTAACCTACCTCACAGGATTGTTGTAAAGAAAAAATGTAAGGGAAGGGATCGTGTACAACACTTTCAACAGATAAATGGAATGAAATAAGATTTTAGCTGCAAGCTGTCTTGAGGAAACTGTGAGTATGATCAGGAACTCAGCAGAGAGTAAATCCTATTGAACTCAGTGGGAATAAAAATGCATAGGATTGCAGTGTAAGGCTGCCCAGTCTTTACATACGGTAGTTACCTGGGAGTAAGATACATTGAATACACTGGGACTTACTTCTGTATAGACTTACTTCAGATTCCACACGTTTCCTAAGAAATGGCTGGCTGCTGAAGCATTGCAATTAAAGAATTCAAAGTGGATTGGTTACCTTTTCCTTTGAAAATATAGGAAGGGGTTCATATGCCAGCATCACTGTTTCCTTCATTTGGTTTTATTTTCTGTATAAACAGGACTCTGTTTTTGCACCCATACCCACCCACCCACAAACACACCCACACCCCTTTTAATTGTTCTCTGAGATGTAGAAAAAAAGAAAACCAGGGCATTCCAGGATCAAATCAGGACCCTGGATGGCTTCTGTAATTCTGGGACTATCCCTGGAAAAGTGAGACAGATGGATTGTATGCAAACATGTATGGGGCACCCTGTATGTGTGACCCCACAAGGACAGGAAGAGAGTGTTGGGTTGAGTTTCAAGGGGGAAAGGGATAGATTTAAATATTGTTTGTCCACTACAAATCTCTTCCTCCCCAAGACACAGAGTTCAGAAGAGGCCATTTGCAAACTTTACATGCTGTTAGACTGTAGTTTGGGCCTCAGACTCCCAGTGTTATGCCGGCTCTAGTCTTATTCATGCTTATCTTTTGCCCTGCTCTTTCCAGGCAGAGGTGCCCCCGCCCAGACACTTTCCCTGAGCAAATCTGCTCTTTAGAACTGAGTTGGAGCAAATGTCAATTCAGCTTTTCCATGGATTGCTGTTTGCTCTAATGGAACTTTAAAGAACAGCTTTTTGCAGGGAAAACTCTGGAGCACTTGGACGCCAAGCTTTAAATCGTTGGTACATCACTCCTGTGAAACTGCAAAAAATGTATAAGACTGGCGACAAAAGGTGTTGGAAGTGTAAATCCAAAGAGGGGAGCTTCTACCACATGTGGTGCAAATGTGAAGAAGTTAAAAAATTTTGGGATTCCATCTACAATGAACTAAAGAAAATACTTAAATACACCTTTGTCAAAAAGCCCGAAGCTTTCCTTCTGTGAATGATTGGAGAGGAGATCAAGAAAGAAGATCATATAAAGTTTCAATATGCAATTGTAGCTGCCAGGATTTTGTTAGCACAAAATTGGAAAACCCCAAATATCCTGACCGTTAAAGACTGGCAAATTAAATTGTTTGAGTATATGGATTTGGCAAAAATGACGCAGAACATCAGACAGAAAAAAGGCATAAAGTTTATTGACGATTGGTCTAAATTCATAACATATATGGAAACAAACTCTAGAGATATAAAAATTACAGTAGGTTTAATATAACTCTTGCGATGTGTAGATGTTATAAAATGAAAAACTGCAGAATGGTTTTAATTTTCACATAATCCAAAACCGAGAAGGAGGGAAGTCAATCGTTATTTGTTGTTATTTAATGTCTGTTTTTTGGTTGGTGTAGGTGTTTTGCTTTGGGTGATGTTTGCCTTTTTCTTTGGTATGTGTGGGCTATTTTTTGTTTTTATTTTCCTTTTATGTTGTTGTTTGATTACAGAAAATGAATAAAAAGAAGTTAAAAAATAAATCAATCGTGGACTGTGCCTGAAAAGTTCAGAGGATGAAGAAGTCCTCTATGATCTGAAAGTAACCTTTATCATTTTAAGGTCCAAGCAGTGTCATTTACAGGTTCTGGAGTACCCGTGCTTGGATGAGACAACTTTCATGCCCCTTCCCCATCTCTCTCTCTCTCTCTCTCTCTCTCTCTCTCTCTCTCTCTCTCTCTCCTCACTGCAGCAGCAGGGTTCTGGAGCTTTTGTTTGTGAGACCCCTCCTTGGATATGGGCCTTTGGCCTATGCTGGACCCATGCTGACCCTCAGTCCAGGCGGCATGATGTAAATTGCCTCTTTGGGCACAAAACAGGAAAAATGTGGGGATGAACACCAGACAGATGGCTATTTATTTATTTATGGAGGAAATAAATATACTTCCACATGGCTAACCTTGGCTACTTTTTTTCATATGTTAAAATGATGATAATGGACAGCGTCGTGATAGAGGATTCAAACAACCGGCTATCAGTTATGTGGTCATAGCTCAGCTGACCAGACATTTCAAAGTATTCTTCAATCAACATCTGCATTAAGTTGCATAATTGCAACAAGTGCCAACCTCTGTGTGTACATTCATCCTGATTTGAGATGAAGTGGGGTCTTGATTCTCATTCCTTAGTGGTAGTCCTGTTAAGTATCAGAACTACAGGATGGTGGTACAGCCCCCTCTCTCTCCCCAGAAAGGCCCCAACCTCCTGCCCTGTGGATATCTAGGAAAGACAGCAAAAAAGATGTGCAGAGGGCTGTCTTACGCCCGGAATTTCCTGGATATAGCAGTCAGAAACAGTATCCAGGCGGAAAATCGCTCAACCCATGTCACAAGATTTTTTTTGCAGAAAAAAGCTCCACAACTTTGCCCCCCTCCCAAACCTCTGTTCAAATTTCGTAAGGTTTTGTGTATTGGTGTGTTTGAAGTGGATTATTTAAAATATACATTTTGTTTTTCAAATGCTGTATTTAAAACAACCCAACATATAAGAACGGTCTATTTGCATTTTGTATGCATGCTGTTAGCTGCACTGGGTCCCGTGAGGAGAGAAGAAGAGCAAGGGGTGCTCTGCTGCACCCAGAAATCTAGCTCTAGATAAAGGAACCCAGTTAGCAGTGTGGACTATAGTGGGGAGTGGAACCCAGTGGCGTAGCGTGGGGGGTGCAGGGGGGGCCAGCCGCACCGGGCACAACATCTGGGGGTTAGGGTTAGCGGGCGCAAATCCATGGGTTAGGGGGCGCAAATTACTTGCCTTGCCCCGGGTGCTGACAACCCACGCTACGCCACTGGTGGAACCCACTCTGGCCAAGAACCTTAGGGTGCTGCCGTCAGAGTAAACAGCCCTGGGTTAGATGGACTTCATTTGGTTTCGATTTGTTCCATTTTATTTCTTCAATTTATATCCCACTCTTCCTCCCAAAGGAGCCTAGGGAGGCAGCTGGTGACTTCATACGTAAGGCAACCAGCTGTCCAGAAGAAAACTCTATTACAGTTATTCAAAATTCTCAGTGGTTGCAAAGCACTGAAGAAAACCCACTGATTAAACAACAATGATTCATATCTAGCACTATCTGAAGTTATTCATAAAACAGGTGTAAATAAAATAAAAACCTCAAGACTTTTATCAAGAAACACAAAATCTGCCAAATGGTGTGGTTTTTTTTTTTTTACTTTGTGGTCTTCCTCTGTGTGCCTTCTGTTTGTGAAGTTACCAGTTGCTAAACTACAAAAACAGAGCCTTGCTGAAAGTAAGCGCACTCTTCTTGTGTCGGAGCCTGTGCCATTACAGCGCCTGATGCCCTCGTATTATTATGAGCAGGTTGTTCAAAAGTAATCGCCCTGCCTTTCTGATATCTCTCGGCAGCACCATCCAGACAAAAGGTTTCAGCCAGCTTGTGGAAGGGAGCCCCATAGGCAGCTGCAATTGCTTCAGCCGTAAAGGTAAAGGGACCCCTGACCATTAGGTCCAGTCGTGGCTGACTCTGGGGTAGCGGCACTCATTTCGCTTTAATGGCTGAGGGAGCCGGCGTACAGCTTCCGGGTCATGTGGCCAGCATGACTAAGCCGCTTCTGGCGAACCAGAGCAGCGCATGGAAACGCCGTTTACCTTCCTGCCGGAGCGGTAGCTATTTATCTACTTGCACATGCTTTCAAACTGCTAGGTTGGCAGGAGCAGGGACCGAGCAACGGGAGCTCACCCCGTTGCGGGGATTCGAACCGCCAACCTTCTGATCGGCAAGTCCTAGGCTCTGTGGTTCCACAGTGTAGGATCCTGCTAAACCTCTATTTTTAAAAGCACATGCCAGCCCTTATGGGGTGCCTGCTGCTTATTTTAGATGTGGAGCTCAACCAGGTGATTGTTTGTCCCTTCCAGCTCTATGTATTTGTGATCCACATCGCCTCTGATGATCGGAGTGTCTGTCTGTCTCCATCCATTGATCCATCATCCTCTCAGCCTGTGGGCCTCGCAAGCCCTTCATGGCAGAGCCCTGCTTCCTTTCTCCCCACCCAGGGTCCTGCCTATTTGAAGTGGCTGGAAAATGACTAGTTTGAGGGGCAGCAAGAACAGGGTGTGGTGTGAGCAGGATGTTGGGGTAGTGTAGACAGGGAGGGATGCAGGTGGCATTGGAGCTGGCACGGTGGCAGCTAATCAGGTTTGCCAGCGCCATCTGTCAGAATGTGAGCATCTGGGATTCAAGGTGACCCTGTCACCCTTCGTTAGAATTACGAGTTTGGCATCTGTATTAAACCACAACCAGCCACAGATGCAGCAAGGCTGCTCTGCCAGGGACAAGCTCCGCTTGCGAGCAATATCTTAGCTGGGCGACTTGATAAATGGAACTAATTTGATCTTAATAATTCACTGACTCACGACTGCCAAAGGTTTCCTCTCTTACCTCTTTTCATACGTTCAGACTGTCTCTCTCCCACCCACCCCCCACTCCCCACGTGACCGAATCGTAGCTCCAGATTTTTGGAGGAGTGCGGCACGTTTTGCTCATCCCTCCCAGCACAGATGGTGTTTCTCTTGTGCTTTGTGAGGTTTTGTTACTGCCTACCCCCACTCCCACCCCCCCGCAACACACACTGATGTTTTTCTGTGTGCGTTTCTGGAGCAGGGTGGTAGAGAAGGAAAAGCAGCAGCAGCAGTATTAATGTCATTCTTGCACCTGGGTAGGCTACTGGTAGAGGGAGCTCAGCTGCCTCTGCTGCCGAAAATTCCTCCTTCACTGTCCCCTCCAATAATAAAAGGGAGATGTTTAATTGCATGTTGGTCAGTCCTCTTACTGCCTCTAGCTGGGCCTGGTGGAGCATCTCTCCATCTCCCATCAATGATGCAGCCAAGAATGAGGAGCGACCGTGTCTTCACCTCCATCTTTCTCTCCCTTCCCCATCCCACAAGTGTTCCTTCTCATTGGAGAGTGCACCTCTGCGCTTCTACTTCCCCTGAGGTCCTTTCTCCCGACAGCTGATTAACAAGGATGGTTAGGCCCCAAACTGATCACAAGGACTGCACCATCTTTTATCCCCTTGCGAGGGAAGAGCTCTGAGTCAAAGCCTGGCAATTTATCTGTTCTTATATATAGTATAGTAAAGGTAAAGGGACCCCTGACCATTAGGTCCAGTCATGACTGACTCTGGGGTTGCGGCACTCATCTCGCTTTATTGGCCGAGGGAGCCGGCGTACAGCTTCCGGGTCATGTGGCCAGCATGACTAAGCCGCTTCTGGCGAACCAGAGCAGCGCATGGAAACGCCGTTTACCTTCCCACCGGAGTGGTACCTATTTATCTACTTGCACTTTGATGTGCTTTCGAACTGCTAGGTTGGCAGGAGCAGGGACCGAGCAACGGGAGCTCACCCTGTTGCGGGGATTTGAACCGACGACCTTCTGATCGGCAAGTCCTAGGCTGTGTAGTTTAACCCACAGCACCACCTGCGTCCCACTGTATATAGTATATGATGAGCTTCAAAAAATGTTTATGTATAACTTTATGAAAAATACAGAAGCTTTTCTACTAGGGATAATGACGAAGGTATAGCATGAGAAGATCAGAAAATATTCCTCTATGCCACAGGAGCGGCAAGGATCCTAACTGCTAAAAACTGGAAAAAAGAAATTGCGCCAACGAAAAAGGAATGGCACGACAAACAGAGTATATTGAACTGGCTAGATTAACAGAGGCAATGAGAGATCACGCTAGACAAGAGTTTCAAAAAGCATGGGGAAAATGCAGAGAATACTTCACAAAACAGTGCCCTAAAATACATACCTGGACTTGTTTCGATCAATGGCTGCAGGAGACTTTGTGGATATTTAAGTTATAATTAGAAACATCTTAATAATTATTCGTAAAGGAAACAGCTTATAAGAAGTAAATAAGGAGGCCAGATACTGTACAGGATAAAGGAAGTCTTTTATTTGGTTGTTTGTATTGTTGTATGTTATGCTTATTGTATTTCTGTACTGGTGGGGTGGGGTGGGGTTTATGTTATGTTGTAAATAAAATTTTCAATAAAAATTAAAAACAGGAAATTTATCCGTTCTTGCGCAGTGCTGTGTGTCAGGTTTTCCAGGCACAAAACCTGGAGAGCTTCACCCTAGAAACAAGAGAGCTGCCTTGAAATTTCAAGGCCAAGATAGGCTTGGCAGCGCAGTCTTCTGGGGCACATTGCTCCAGGGATTTCTTTTCTAAGGGCTGGTTAGCGGCTGTTGTACTGAAAGGAAGACCCATTTCAACCGCTCGGAAGGAGTATGTGATAAATGACTTGCCCGTCTTGTGCTTTTCCTCCCTCCAGAGTCTGAGGCAGCAATGCTTCAGAATAACAGTTGCTGAAAACTACAGGAAGGGACAGCGATCTTGTGTTCAAATCCTGCGTGCTGGTTTCCCACATTGGTTGGCCACTGTGAGAACAGGATGCTGTATTTTAATGTTGTTTTTTATACTTGTTTTTTAAGTTGTATTTCAATCGTTTTTGTAGCTAGTGTTAGCTGCCCTGAGCCCGGTCTTGGCTGGGGAGGGTGGGGTATAAATAAAATTTATTATTATTATTATTATTAACTAGATGCGCCCTGGCCTGATCCTGCAGGCTCTTCTTATGCTCTTATGTCGGTGGCAGCCTCTAACCAAGCTTCTTATCCTCAGCTTGCTTTCTGACTTTGTCTGAACAATAATAATAAAAATAATTTTTTATTTATACCCCGCCCTTCCCGGTTTAAAAACCGGGCTCAGGGTGGCTAACAGTAAATATAAAACATTGATTAAAATGTGAATTAAAAATAGCATAAACAGCATAAAATACAACATAAAATGCAGCATGAATATCAATAAAATTCAAAAATTCAGGGGTCATTTGGGGGGGGGGAACAACCGAGTCAGCAGACATCGTATGATCACCAGGGCTAATTGGCCAAGTTGGTCCTATTTGGGCCAGCAAGGAGACCAGGGAAGAATTTAAATGTGGGGTCCCAGAAAGGGTTTCTTCATAGAAGAGGAAAGGGAAAAGGGGATAGAGGATCAGGCTAATTCAAATTGAAGGCCAGGCGGAATAGCCCTGTCTTACAGGCCCTGTGGAAGGAGATCAAGTCCTGCAGGGCCCATGTCTCGTGGGACAGAGCATTCCACCAGGTCGGAGCCATCACTGAAATAGCCCTGGTCCTGGTGGAGGATAGTCTGGCTTCCTTGTTATGTAATGTATATAACAAAAATGGCTTCACCCAAAGCTTATAATAAGACGACTGGCTTGATTGAGAGGTGTGTTGTGTTTGTTGGGGATACAAATAGGCCATTGAAGCAGTAGGTGCTAGACACTTGCCAATACTTGCAGCAAGTTCTCCAGGAAGATTCGAGGTTCAGCTCTGAACTGAGGCTTGTTGCAGTGAATTTCCACAATTATGCTGTGGCACATATCCTGAGATGCAAAAGAGGTGCGCCTTCCTCAGATTTTAGAAGCCCTTTGTTAAGTCTCTAACCAACCCCTTGAATGCAGGGCTGGCCCAAGACATATTGCTGCTTGAGGCAAAGGACAAGATGGAGGTGTTCCTCACCCCCGAATGGGGTTTCACTAGGCCCTCACCTCAGCAGCCTCCACCTGAGGCAGCTGCCTCAGTCTGTCCAAAAGTAGGGCTGGCCCGGCTTGAATGCCCAAACACTTGCAGAGGGGGGTTTATGTCTAAAGTCCTGATAAGAACATCAAATGAGCTCTGCTGAATCAGCCAGTGATTCATCTCGTCCAGACGCCTGTTCTCACAGTGGCCAGCAAGATGCCTGTGGAAAAGGCTGCAAGGAAAACCTGTTTGCCCTCCCCTCCATAATATACTTCTCTGGGTGAGTAGAGGCCAAGCATCATTTTCAAGGACGAAATCCCACGCTCATTTGCAAGTTTGCAAAACTTTTAAATACCCTGATAAGGATGCAGCATGCAGGGATAGTGGTTTGCTAAGTCATACACAATAAGTACAATTTGGATGAGATTGCCTGCTTTCGTACAACAAAATCACAGTTGACAAGCCCTGTCCTTCTCTTGTCTAGCCACAAGATGAGCTCTTTATGCACCAGATAAGGGGTCAGCAAACTTTTTCAGCAGGGGGCTGGTCCACTGTCCCTCAGACCTTGTCAGGGGCCGGACTATATTTTGGGGAAAAAATATGAACGAATTCCTATGCCCCACAAATAACCCAGAGATGCATTTTAAATAAAAGCACACATTCTACTCATGTAAAAACACCAGGCAGGCCCCACAAATAACCCAGAGATGCATTTTAAATAAAAGGACACATTCTACTCATGTAAAAACATGCTGATTCCTGGACCGTCCGCAGGCCGGATTTAAAAGACGATTGGGCCTGATCTGGCCCCTGGCCTTGGTTTGCTTACCCATGTCCCAGATTAATGCAGAATAACTCCCATGACTCCGTTTAGAGAATACAGTGGTGCCTCACAAGACGATAAAAATCCGTTCCGCGACTCTCTTCGTCTAGCGGTTTTTTCATCTTGCAAAGCAAGCCCATTGACGGCTTAGCGCTATTAGCGGTTTAGCGGCTTTTAGCGGCTTTTAGCGGCTTATCGGCTTAGCGGATAAGTGGCTTAGAAAAAGGGGGGAAGGAAAAAAACCCCGCAGGAACTCGCAAGACATTTTCGTCTTGCAAAGCAAGCCCATAGGAAATTCGTTTTGCGAAGCGCCTCCAAAACCCTTTCGTCTAGCGGGTTTTCCGTCTTGCGAGGCATTCGTCTTGCGGGGCACCACTGTACACCTATGAGCAACTACTGAAAAAGTTGGACTTTGAAGCTTTTTGGACAGCCTTATTTTACTGTGATTGTAGAAAAAGTGGTCAAACTCTGTTGTGCCCCTCGAGGTTGAGAAGATTCTACAATATCTCTGTACAACAATGTTCAATAATCTTCCAGCCGCCCTTTACCATTTCTTGACATCTGACCTACATCTTTTTTGGCTGCAGCCGATGGGCTGGGTGAACCACTTCTTTCTAAGGGGAGGGAAAAGGCCTGCCAAACGGAGCCCAAGTGGAATTGCCCCGAGACCGTTTGCTTCTCCAAATGAGCTGTATGTACCTCACAACCCCTTGCAATCTCGCAGAGGAATTTTAGAAAGAAAAATCTCCGATCATGTGCCTGGGGAAGTGTTTCCAGATGGAAGCGGAACAGCCAAAAAGAGTGACTGTAGTGGAAAAACCTACGTGGTGCTGAGTGAATGCTGTTTGGTACCTTTCTGCTGGCTGAGGGGGATGTTGGTGTTTAGATGCAGCCTAAGATTACCGTATTTTCCGCTCTATAAGACGCACCAGACCACAAGAGGCACCTAGTTTTTGGAGGAGGAAAAAACAGTGAAAGCAGCAGTGAAAGCAGCGATCCCTCTTGCTGTTCTGGCTTCTGGGATAGCTGCACAGCCTGCATTCGCTCCATAAGACGCACACACATTTCCCCTTACTTTTTAGGAGGGAAAAAGTGAGTCTTATAGAGCAAAAAATACGGTACTTCTCCTTGCTACTTATGATGGTGGTGCTTCTGGGAAGGCCAGGCTAGAGATCTGACTGTGCCCATGTTCAGATCACTCCCCCTTGCGCATTCGTCTCTGGCACACTTCCTGTGAGCCTGCTAAATGTTTTATTTTAGCCAGGCATGGAGAGCGAGGGCGGGGGACGGGGGACAGAGAGAGAGACAATAATAACGCAGGTGGCGCTGTGGGTAAAAGCCTCAGCGCCTAGGGCTTGCCGATCGCATGGTCGGCGGTTCGAATCCCCGCGGCGGGGTGCGCTCCCGTTGCTCGGTTCCAGCGCCTGCCAACCTAGCAGTTCGAAAGCACCCCCGGGTGCAAGTAGATAAATAGGGACCGCTTACTGGCGGGAAGGTAAACAGCGTTTCCGTGTGCTGCGCTGGCTCACCAGAGCAGCTTCGTCACGCTGGCCACGTGACTCGGAAGTGTCTCTGGACAGCGCTGGCCCCCGGCCTCTTAAGTGAGATGGGCGCACAAGACTGGCCCGTATGGGCAGGGGTACCTTTACCTTTACCTTTACCTTTTTAAAGCTAACTTGCTAACCAATAACAATAATACTAACAGCACTGAAATAATAACCGCTGCATACTAATTGGTAGCTACTGCTTATTTGTGAATAATCTGATGCTTACTAATAGAACGGTGACCATGAATAATGAGTAAAATGCAAGAGTAAAAGCAAGGAAGGGTCCTTCTTTCATGTGCACGTCCAGAATTTATGTATTCATTTATTTGATATGAATATATTAATATGGTATTCTCGTTTAACCACTTGGTGGTTTTTTTGTTTTCTCTTTCCCAGGGAGTAAGGGTGTGTGTGTGTGTGTGTGTGTGTGTGTGTGTGTGTGTGTGTACGCTGGTGAGGGAGGCATGTCCCATTCCCGTTATGAAATGGGGGGAACAGGATGTGCCTTGCCTAAATTTTGGCTTCTTCTCAAACTGCTTCTCCAGGTATGCACACTAGGGGGAGCCATTGCACAGGAGTTTGGGCTCCAGGGTCTGAAATAACACACTCCGTGGCAGCAGCAGAATCATGACTTCCTCAGCTTGGCGGGAAGGAGGATGGTGGGATCGCCAGGGCATTTAACCATGGCACTACCGGTGCATTTATTAACCATGACCGCTACCTGTCAGACCCCTGTGGATTAAGCCAGCCACCCAGACTGCAGTATGACATGGGGCTCCAGGACTTCTCTAGAAACAGATTAGCAAAACAACCCAGGTGCAGATGGCTCTAGCAAATGAGTCAAGTCACATATTACAGGACATAACAAAGGCCTAGGGCTGCGCACATGATCTGTTTTCCCCCACCGTGGGGTTTTCTGTGCCCTTTTCGTCCACACACGAGCACTTTCAATTTAAATCTGTCTCACGGTTTCCCGTCGACATTATTAGGTGCTGTTTGTTAGGATGCAATTCCTAATGTACAGTGTTGTCTTCTCCCCTCAATTGCTACTTCCCTTCTTCCTGGACTTTCCGGTAACTCGAGGTCTGTTGTGGGTATTTGTTTGCTTTTGAATACTCTCTATCGAATAGCACAATAACAAAGCCAACATTCAAGCACGCTGCATAGTAGGGGAAATGGTCGTTGTGGTGTTGTTGTTTTTAAAATGCATGTTTTTCAATTTACCAGGTTTGTGCAAAACAGCTTCCAAAAAATAAATAAATGGTGTGTTGTGCCCTGCCAGCGAGCCAGCAGCCTATGGTTAAGTTCTTTGCCAGGGAAAATAATGGCCAGGCAGGGTGAACTGCAGGGACACCCCTCCCCCTTGCAACACAGAAAACGCACACGGCCAAGACAGGGCAGGGAGAGGAATTTCCCCCTTTTCTTCCCCCTTTACCTTTCCTGTCTCCTGCACCTGTTCTTATTTCTAACATTGCTGTTTTGCGCAGGAGCAGTTCCACACAGTGGCGTAGCGTGGGTTGTCAGCACTCGGGGCCCCCTAACCCATGGATTTGTGCCCCCTAACCCGTGGATTTGCGCCCCCTAACCCTAACCCCCAGATGTTGCGCCCGGTACGGCCGCCCCCCCCGCCCCCCCACGCTACGCCACTGGTTCCACAACACAACTGTTTCAAAAATAATTTACTTTTCCTGCAAATGTTCCTTCAGCCGGTGGAACTAGGCCTGTTGCATCCTTTCCTTTGGGCTGATGGCTGTAGAAGGACTTGGTTGTGCTCGGACGATGAGCAAATGGATGTGAGGGCAGTGGCGAAAGATGGCACCCCCAAAACGGCAGCCACATGCGAAAAACAAACAAACCCCATCCCACCAGGTGCTTCAGCGCAGCCCCATCCAGAAAATGTGATTTTAGGTTGGATTCTCCCCTCACCTGGACCCTCACAGCGTTATCCACAGAACAGGAAAACTTGAATTAAAGGATGGGTGATGTGAAAAGCATGCACACATGAGATGGATCAAACCCACCTTAAGCTGCACGTAGCTCGCTGGACAGCTGGATCTGATCTCTTCCCAACCCTAGGCTTGCCCTTTAAATTTCCCACAATGCCCCAGAAGTGTGACATAGAAGGGAGCCCAAAAGACAGCAAAAACTACCCACCTGCAAATCCCAAGCGGTGAGTTCTTGAGTTTGTGGTGCAGCTGCACTCTCCCATACCATCCAACATTTCTCTGATGAAAATAGGGACGCCCCATTCCATAACGATCATTTTACTATTTATACCCCACACATCTTACTGGGTTGCCCCAGCCACTCTGGGCAGCTTAAAACATCATAAAACATTAAACATCAAGAAAACTTCCCTATGCAGGATTGCCATCAGGCAGATCAGGGGTCAGATAACTCCATACCCTCCAACATTTCTCCAATGAAAATAAGGACATCCTAAGGAAAAGTGGGACATCCTGGGTTCAAAGCAGAAACCGGGATTTCTTCTCTAAATCAGGGACGTCCCTGGAAAATACAGAGGTATCTCTGGATGTGAACGGGATCCGTTCCGGAGCCCCATTCGCATCCTGAATAGAACGTGACACATGACTGCGTGCCTGCGCATGCGCAGGTCGTGTTTCGCCACTTCTGCACATGCACGTGACATCATTTTGAGCGTCTGCACATGCGCGAGCGGCGATACCCGGAAGTAACTTATTCCATTACTTCCGGGTCGCCGCGAGCATAACCTGAAAACGCTCAACCTGAAGCATATTCAACCCGAGGTATGACTGTAGAGACACTTGGAGGGTCTGAAATCCTAAGTGGTGGCTTCTTGGCTTGTGATGAAGCTACACTCTCCACCTGACATCTGGCCACACTTTGGGGGCATAAGATCTCTTGGGGCATGTGGAAGTGGAGCCACAGGTCAGAACTAGTGGCAGATCAGCCTCTCCAGATCTAGGTGGGGATGTGCCGTCTGAGAAACAGAGAGGAGATCTCTCCCTCAGCTGAGCATGAAAGGGAGGGAGCGAGGGAGCACTTCTTAATGGTGGCAATCTGGCCAAAGTGCTTCTTGCAGGAGTTGGAACAGCCTGTACCACTCTGCATTAGTCCAGCACTTGCTTTGGCCAATGTTGTGACGATGCAAAGATCTGAAGCGCAGAGGCCATAAGAGATGTGCAGATTCAATGCACATCTGTACCCCTTAGGAGCCTCACTCTGGATGTACCTTTACCTAGCGGAAAGCTATGCCGGGACATTTCCACTCCTCCTGCCAATTTCTTCCTCCTGTCCTATGAATCTCAGAGAGTCAGGATGGGGGAGGGAATTGGTATTCTTGCAGACAGAATCTACTACTACCAACGCTCAGCTCCTAGATTCTCCCTCCTAACCAACGCATCTCTCCTGATGCAGATTCTGCAGGCAGCCTCTCTTGGTTTTGCTTGTAAGGCCACGTGCCCAGTCTGCAACTCTGCATTAGGGGAGATGGGTTGGTCGGCAGGGAGATCAGTGCAGGCTGCCCCAGTGTGATTCCTGCTCTAAGACCTGTAAAGTGCCCTTTGGTCAGATTTCTACCACCAGGAATGTTATGTACTGAGTTGAATAGGATCCAAAAGGCAGCAGTCTGATTGGTTCTAGAACAATAGGATTCAGAATGCAGCAGTCTGATTGGTCCTAGAACAATAGGATTCAGAATGCAACAGTCTGATTGGTCCACAGGAGCCACCCAATCCAGCTCCAGGTGGAAGTGAATCCGCAACCTGATTGGCCTACAGGAGAATTAGCCAATCACGTGGGGCCCATTGCGTAAATAATGTATATAAAGCAGAGATTCTGGGGAAACTTCCATTCCTCACTACTATGAGCTGAATAAAGAGCATGAAATCCACTCTCGGCTCCGAGTATATTTCAAGGAAGGACTGCCTAAGTACTGATCTTTCCCTCTCGTGCTCAGTTGTGCAAATCATAATTATGCACCAGGAAAAGCTGCATTTTGTGATGCGCATGAGAGCTTGCATGGCTAGGTACGGTGGTTGCCAGTTAGCTCAGTACTGCAGACCCTCTGTTTTCCAAAAGCTAAGCCATGGACCCCCTACTTTTGAAAACATTGATATATCTGTGGTAGGTTTTGGTATGTGAATGGTTCCACCGTACCCTCCAACATGTCTCAGTGCAAAACCGGGATGCGCATTTTCTGGGCCACACTCCTGCAAAAGTCACATGACCCATGTGAGAGCATGCCCCCCCCCAAACAGGATGTCCAGGACATTTAACAGGTATGTGCTATGGACCCCCTGAGTGTGTTATGCAGATCCCCTGGGGTCCGCGGACCACCAGTTGGGAACCACTGGCTTATTGGATAAAGGACTTGAGCAAATTAGTTAAAATATGGCCTCTTCTGTGAACTCACCACTAAGAGCCTGAGTCTAGCCACTGTCACTCAACCACAGCTTTCCCATTTGTGATCGTGATACTGACCTACCTTACAAGGCTGTTGTGAGGATTGGAAGATAATCCACGTGAATCACTCTGAACACTTGAAAATGCTATATAAATGCTGGTTTATTGTTGATGATGGTTTTTCTTCACTTCTGTATTTTTTCGATAGTTGGTACTGTTTTTTGAAATGTGTTCTGCTTCTGCCAGTCATAGGGAAGGAGAAAGGAGTGTGCCGTACACATGAAATGGGAAACCAACCCTCAGATGACTGGAGATACTACTTAGGGGGGTGGGAACCTAAACAACTTACAGCTAGGGAGTAGGCTCTTTTACTGAACACAGTGGGTAAGCATAAACAGGATTGCACTGTTAGTCGCCACCCTGGCTTCTAAAATTATACCAAGCAAATCTTTGCAACCAAGATTCTTGAAAACCAAGAATCTTAGGAAGCTGAATTGTGTGCCCCAGTTGCATTCTGCATTCCCCTCCTGTAGCCCCATGGACTTTTGGCATGTGCACAGACTTAACCATTGTCCATATGGACAGTGGGGAGTGGAAATTAAGTTTGCCGGTTGAAAATTAGGACCAAGTGCCTGGTGGTTCTCATTCTGCGCAAGTTTCGTGTTTCTCTTTTCAGATGGATGAATAGGAAAACCTCACTTTGCATCCTGGGAGAGGAGTATGGAACAGTTGACTGGAAAAGTCAGGACTCCCTGTTGCAGCACCCAGCTTTAGCTTGCTCTTACAGTATTTGTTTATCTAAAAGTTGTTTTTTTACTTCACGCTTCTGCCAAAAAGGCTCAGCTTAGAGATAAATAAACCAAAACAGCCTCTGCCCTCAGACTTATAATCTAAAATGACACAACGCAAAAGGAAAATGAATTGTGAGGGAGGAGGAAATAAGCAAACTCGTGTGCCAGTTCTGAGGGGGTTTATTTATTTATTAATAATTTTTATTTGCCTGGAACAGTTTTCTTTACCACTGTAAAGACCAAATGCAAGTACACTACAGTGGTACCTCGGGTTAAGAACTTAATTTGTTCTGGAGGTCCGTTCTTAACCTGAAACTGTTCTTAACCTGAGGTACCACTTTAGCTAACGGGGCCTCCCGCTGCCACTGCACCGCCACCGCACGATTTTTGTTCTCATCCTGAAGCAATGTTCTTAACCCGAGGTACTATTTCTGGGTTAGCGGAGTCTGTAACCTGAAGTGTCTGTAACTCGAGGTACCACCGTACTTAAAAAACTAAACCAAAAAAAAGAGAGAGGTGGGAGGAAGGAGGAAGGGAGAGGCCTAAGGGAAAAGGAGAGTAAGGGTAGAAAGTATATAAATACATCATGCAAATAAATTAGCATATACACCCCCGATATTTAAATATTTGCTTACTGCTGGCTTTGAAAGGTCACTTTTTCCTATGCTGCCAGCCTAGTGAGGTCTTTAGCCCAGTGTGGCAGTATCAGCCACTTTGCCACCATCAACACCCTTTGCTTGTCAGTTGCTTTGTCTCTCTGTCCAGAGCATTAGGATATAATTCAACAATCCATGAATGTGCATCCATATTCCTCTCCCTCCAATGACAAGTGAACGAGAGTTATGCTTTCCTAAGCAAAACAGGGCCATGACATGTCAGAACCAGACCATGTGCACAGCGACATCTGTGTCATGTCACAACAGCAGCACTTATCTGTCTCTAAAATGTGCTTTGGAAAAAGGCAACTGCAGTGTCCGATATATTCTAAAAGTCATTTTGTTGTATTAAATGTAACCGGAGATCTAAGGAATTTAAACATAACAGAGGCCAGAGCAGCCTTCCATGGACTTTTATGCATTGAATGTTCCAGATCTCCGTCTCCTCCCTCCCTCTCTCCCTCCCCTTCTTCAAATCAAACTTTCGCTCCCCCCCCCCACACCACTACAAATAAATTGCAGGTTTAGAAAGCTGGGCTGAAGTCCTCCAGAATGTCAGGGGATTCGGATGTGCTGAGGGCTGCAGGGCCAAGTCAAGAAGTCAAAAGAAGTTGCAGCTGGACGTCAGGCCCAAGGTCTTAGTTCCAAATTCTTCTAATGAGCAGCTGGGATGTTCAAGGAGGTTTCTGGTCTCTCCACTGCACCGATCAGGGGAGGGGGTGGCCAGGCACCCCCTTTTTTTTGCTGCCACCTCTGCTGCAGCTGGATGGGTCTATGTCCCAGTTGCACATCTTATAGGGCAGGGACCTATTCAAAGTCTGCACTTTGCTACGGTGGCCACAAAGTTCAGCATCACCTGCTGGCAATGGAATCTGTGGGAAAACTGGGTGCAGTTCCCACCTCCCCCCCCCCAGATATTTTGTGGGACACTCCTGGATTTAGAAGTATCCTAAAGTGAGGAGCGTGATGTGGGTGGCGCTGTGGGTTAAGCCACAGACCAGAGGACTTGCCAATCAGAAGGTTGGCAGTTTGAATCCCCACAACGGGGTGAGCTCCCGTTTCTCGGTCCCTGCTCCTGCCAACCTAGTAGTTCAAAAGCATGTCAGAGTTCAAGTAGATAAATAGGTACCACTCCAGTGGGAAGGTAAACGGCGTTTCCATGCGCTGCTCTGGTTCGCCAGAAGCGGCTTAGTCATGCTGGCCACATGACCCGGAAGCTGTACGTCGGCTCCCTCGGTCAATAAAGTGAGATGAGTGCTGCAACCCCAGAGTCGGTCATGACTGGATCTAATGATCAGGGGTCCCTTTACCTTTAGAGAGAGGAGCAGCGGCACCAAAAAGTAAACAAGGGAAGCGAAGCCCCTTTTTGGTATCCCCAAATGATACTGTATTTATGCATATACAGTGGTACCTTGGTTCTCAAACTTAATCTGTTCCGGAAGTCCGTTCCAAAACCAAAGCGTTCCAAAACCAAGGCCTGCTTTCCTATAGAAAGTAATGCAAAACGGATTAATCCATTCCAGACTTTTAAAAACAACCCCTAAAACAGCAATTTAACATGAATTTTACTATCTAACGAGACCATTGATCCATAAAATGAAGGCAATCATCAATGTACTGTACTATATAATAAATAAGACAGTATTGCAGATGATAAAAATTAAAATTAAAAATTTCTTCTGATGATAGTCATTGTTTGAATGGGGGGCTTTTATCCATTTCCACAGTCACACAGTCAATCAGTCAGTAGCTGAACTGGGTTCCGCACAGTCACAAAGACAAATTAACCAAACAAGCCTCAAAAACAAAAACGCAAAATAAATAGCAAAAACAAAAGCGCCAAACTTAATCCATTCCGGAAGTCCATTTGGCTTCCGAAATGTTCAAAAACCAAGGTGCAGCTTCTGATTGGTGCAGGTGCCCCGGAAACAATAGCCGACAGCCACATCAGACGTTCAGCTTCCGAAAAATGTTCGAAAACCAAAACAATTACTTCTGTTTTTTCGACATTTGTACCAAGGCGTTTGAGAACCAAGGTACCACTGTATTTGCAAATAGTTCTGTGCAGTCCAATAAAAAATCTTCTTCAGAGGCAAATAAACTTGGTTCTGGCATCTTGGTCCATTAATTTTTTTCATTGATCTCAGCAAGCAATTATGAATACAGAACAACAAGACCAGACCAATGTATTTTAAAAGTCAATAATAATATCCAAAGTAAACAGCACCTAGCAATGTTAATATCTGAGATGATCACCAGTGGGGCCAGAGTGCACATAAACTTTAAATGTCCTTCTAATTGTTATTTATTTGAGGTACTTCTTGTCCACTCGTCACCGGATTCTATCCCAGAGCAACGTACAATATAATGATCACAAGACATTAAAAGCATAAGAGAACCATATCATTTATAACATGAATGTAACCTTAAAACAGCAGAAGCAAAAACCAGCCAGGGCAACCAGGGCTGGGCCCCTTTCCAACCCTAATTTATCCAAAGGCCTGGGTGAATAAATATGTTTTAAACTGGCACAGAAGACCCACAGCAGTTGGTGCCAGTTGAAGGTGGGCAGGAAGACTACCCAAACAATCAGGGTGCTAGTACTGAACGCACCTTTCCATGTTTTTCGCCGCACAGCGAATGCTTGGCAAATGCAGCACAGTTCAGCAGCTTTCGCCACATAAAATGGTGATAATGTCTGGGCAGGTTTGTACCATGTTGATAGTGATCTTTTCTCTTCCCCTGGGGTTGCTGCCTGCAAAAGAGCAAGGCCCAGGAAGGAGAAGACCAGGCAATCTGAAAACAGGTATGTTGTAACGTCGTCAAAATTACGTATGGAATTCTGTGCAACTTTCCTTTTGACATTTTTTTTTTTAAAAGGAAAAAGAAAGAAAAAAACATCCATTGAGTCTGCAAAAAGGAACAAAGGAAAGGTGGGTGGAATGAGGTTCTTAATATTTTCCCTGTTGACTGGGAGCTTTTTCCCTGCCCAAAATTGTTCCCTGAGTTGCATTTCTCCTGAAAAAGAAAAGTGTACAGACCTGCAATGTGTGTGAGTGTGTGTGTGTGGGGGGGGTGAGTCTCTTGTAGTTTTGTGTATGATTTTGAACAGACAAATGGCATAAAGAAGGGCTGATCATCCTCACTGACCTTTCATCCATGCCTGAGCCCATGCTTTAGTGCAGGGGTCAGCAAACTTTTTCAGCAGGGGGCCGGTCCACTGTCCCTCAGACCTTGTGGGGGGCCGGACTATTTTTTTGGGGGGGGGGGAGAACAAATTCCTATGCCCCACAAATAACCCAGAGATGCATTTTAAATAAAAGCACACATTCTACTCATGTAAAAACACGCTGATTCCCGGACTGTCTGCGGGCCAGATTTAGAAGGCGACTGGGCCAGATCCGGCCCCTGGGCCTTAGTTTGCTTACCCAAGCTTTAGTGGCTGCTTTTTGCTTTACAAAGAGTTGGGGGAAAGCTACACATAACTCTGATATTTTAACTGCTGCCATAACTGCATTGTTTATCGTTATATTGATTGTTAATTTAAACTTATTGTGGTTCTGATTTGTTTAGTACGATATGTGAGTCTGGTCGGGGTCCGTAATAAATTCAATTCAACTCTGTGCAATGTTCACCTTTTCGCTTCTAGAAAGAAAAAAGTGAGTCATGAGGTGGGGATTAGCTGGCAAAATCTCACATCAGGCTCAAGCAGCATAAAAAGTACTTTAAGAGAAGGAAGCTCGTCAAAGTGTTCCAGAAATGGGCTGCGTATTTCCTCAGATGTGTCAAAGTCCTTTTCTCTTTCTTTGGTTCGTGGAGCGGCTTACGTGGGGGTTCCTTCTCCAAGAAGTGCGCTTCCAGAGATAAGCAGGCAGTGGTCATGGTTGTGCAGCTAGTGAGCATGAGACTAGAGCAGGGCAAGCTGGTTTAGTGGTGACCTGGTTGTGCTGAAGCCACGGGGCCACAGCTCATTTGCATTATTTAGTTGCAGGCAGCCAGCCATAGCTGTATTTCATTTTCCGTGGGAAAACATAGTGGTTGTGCCAAGCTCCAATTCATGCCTGAATTATTGCCTGTGCTAAGAATTCTCCAGCACAGAATCCACGGGAGCACAAAAACCCTGCAGTTTGTGGTGGTAGGCAGAGGGTTTGGCTTCTTGGGAGTCTCGTTTTTCATACCAAAAAAAATATGCAAGATTCTAGTCCTTAGGGAAGCAACAATGTTCTTGAAAATACTTGGCAATACTTTCTGACCTTGGAAGACAGAGGGCTCGATAAATAAGATTTCCATTGCTGGCCGTGTTAAGCAAAACAGCGCCAAAATATTCAGTTTATACAAATGAACATAATTTAGACACATTGTGGAATTCAGCTTTCCTCGGTGCATAATTTGGTTTGTCTCAGCTCATAATGCTAATGTTTCAAGGCACACTGCACTCCTGCTTGAGGAGACCAACTTGAGGGGCAGTATTCTCCAGCTGTGGAAGATCCAGGATGTGTGGTCTTGTGTTAAGTGCATCAGGAGTGACAAAGATCTGCTTGTAGGTCCGCTTAACATTTCTGGTGGGCGGCGTTGTGCCCAGGCATCGGGTCTGCAGAGATCCGGCTGGGGGCGGAGAGTTGTGTTTGAGTTGTATACACGGCTTCATATGCAAATAGGCAGTCACTGTGACAATGTGCCCAAGAGTTGCGCCCCCAGCATACTCTGCAATGTTGTCAAGGATCCTGAGTGGCAACTCCTGTGGCAACTAGACTGGTGACTGGGAGTGGCCGCTGGGACTACATAACACCGGTCCTGAGAGATCTGCATTGGCTCTCAGTACGTTTCCGAGCACAATTCAAAGTGTTGGTGCTGATCTTTAAAACCCTAAACGGCCTCGGTCCTGTATACCTGAAGGAGTGTCTCCACCCCCACTGAGGTGAAGCTCCGAGGGCCTTCTGGTTGTTCCCTCATTGCGAGAAGTGAGGTTACAGGGAACCAGGCAGAGGGCCTTCTCGGTAGTGGCGCCCGCCCTGTGGAACGCCCTCCCTTCAGATGTGAAGGAAATAATCAGCTATCTTCTCTTTAAAAGACATCTGAAGGCAGCCCAGTTTAGGGAAGTTTTTAATATTTAATGCTGTATTGTTTTTAACACTTGATTGGAAGCCACCCAGAGTGGCTGGGGAAACTCAGCCAGATGGGTGGGGTATAAATAATAAATTATTATTATTAATTATTATGTGCTGTGTTGTGCTGTGCAAAGGCCTCATTCTGGCCTGATCCACATCTTCCCCGCAATTCCAGGCAGCATCAGTCAAGCATTCAAGAATCTATGCACATTTTACGGCTGCAAAAGTCTGTGCAAATTCTTACCCTGGTAAAGATCCCTCAATGTACACATGGGGTTTTAGTGTTGAGTCAGTTAAGATTTTGAGCAGGGCCCTTAACACAAACACTCACCACTAAGCATGGAAGGATCTGTCCATTTCAGTTCCCTCTGTTTCTCGCTTTTCCAAACTTAAATTCACTTCTCTACATTTCTGCAGCAATTTGTGGATTCTCCTTTCTCCTCGTGAAATCCAAGCAGCATTTTAGGGTGAATTTCTTCAATTAATCACTTTCTTGTGTTCCGTTTTGACTAACGTATAAGTTTTTGCAAGCAATTCCCCCCTATATAATGTATCTTTGTATGTTATTTTTGCCAATATATTCATTTTTATGGTCACTTTCCTCTAATACAATGCTTTATTGACGTCGTTTGTTCGGAGAACTTCATTGCAAAATTTGGGTAAGTGTGAATTTCGGAGGACAGCTATGATTTGGTTCTCATGGCATTTTGGAACATGCAGATTTGATACACCTGAATGCAAACAGAATCAAGTTTCTCCATCATCCCTGCTCACCACTGGCTTGGCAGCAGTGAACTGATCCTTCAGTGCTGGCCCATTTTGGTGCCTGAGGTAAAGGTCAAGATGGCATCTTCCCCTTCCCAATTCCATGTTCAGAAAGCAAACAGGACTGGCAGCTGAATCTTACTTCAACCCTGGCAATAGGACAGTGAGGGCAGCAGGCTAGCTTAAGGGCCACAGGGAAACAGCTCTATCCTCCAAGCCCTTGTTGACATTCATTGACCCCCAACTTTAGCCACCTGAGGCAGCTGCCTCCTTGCGCCTAATGGTAAGGCAGGCCCTGCCCTCTTTTAAACCTCATCATGAGCACATTTGTGACAATGAGGTGAACACAGGTAGGGTTTATTTCTAACCTGGTGCGGGTCTTTGGAGCCCCATGCAGCTCCAAAGTATGAGCCTCCACGATACCTTATCCTATTCTTCTGAGGAAAAGGGTTGAGAGATTGTTGATCCCCACAGCCATACTGAATTCCAGAGGTCCAGAAGAGTCACCAGGGCCAACCCAATGCTTGCCGACACCTGAGGCGAACCACAAATTATGCCCTTCTCCCTGCCAGGGAAGAACGGGTGAGTGAAGATGTACATCAGGACCAAGCGGGGAACAAAGATCTCCATAGAAATCTGTTGACCCTGTCAATCCTGCCATCTGAGGAGGTTGCCTCACCTTACCTCATGGGTGGGCCGGCCCCGGGGAGTTGCTGCTTCTGAATAACTCCTAGCCCAGTGAGACACAGGGCAAGGTTGGTGGCAAATTTGGGTTGGCTAAATAAGTTCAGGCAAAATGTGTGGACCCTGGTTTGGAACACCTCAGGGAATGAGCATTGAGGAAATGGAAGGAGACGGAATCCGAGATTCTCCGCTTTTGCTTCTTGTGGCAGAAGTATCCCTTCAGTCGCTGACGTCACAGCAAGCTCCCCCGCCATAGCTTTTCAGACACCCACAGCCCAGTTCCACTGGAGCAATTTACCCCTCAGCTGCCGGGATTTCAGCGCTGCATGGTCTTGACAAATGCCAGCAGCTCTAGCAATAGCAAGAAAGTTGGGTTCACGAGAGAGCAGCCTTAGTTTGGGATTGCTCAGTGGCCCCGTGCCACAGAGGCGATTGGACCCTTAATTTTAATTTTTTGCAGCAAGCGCTGCTTACTTTGGAATCCTAAGGCACTCTAACGTGCCTGCATTGACTGCAGTTGAATGCTCCCCCCCCCCTCACCTGCCTGCCACTTGGTCACCTGACTTGGCAACCCTGACAGCCCTGCAAAGGGTCTCTTCCCGCAGTCTGATTGGTCCTAGAACAATAGGCTCCAAAAGGCAGCAGTCTGATTGGTCCTAGAACAATAGGATTCAGAATGCAGCAGTCTGATTGGTCCTAGAACAATGCAGCAGTATGATTGGTTAGCAGGAACCACCCAATCATGCTCCAGATAGAAGTGAATCCACAACCTGATTGGCCTACAGTAGAATCCTGGAATTAGCCAATCATGTGCAGCCCATTGTGTAAATAATGTATATAAAGCAGATACTTTGAGGGGACATTCATTCATTCCTCCTCACCACTATGAGCTGAATAAAGAGCATGAAATCACTTTGCGACTCTGAGTATATTTCACTGGCGACGAAGGTGGGATCCCGCTGAGCTGACTGCCACACACAGCACCGCAGCACCGCCACCTGCCGCACCGCTGCCTCGCACCGTGTATCCAGGCTTCAGCTCCGGGACACAAGGAACTCAGAATGGCAACTGACAGCAGCTTCTCGCCATTCAACCCAGCATCTGGAGACTGGGAAGCGTACGCCTCCCGTTTCACCTTCCTCCTAGAAGCCAAAGGGGTCACCGATGAAGAAGACGCCAAGAAGAGGGCAATATTCTTCAGCGTCTGCGGAGAGGAGACATTTGAAATCGCTCGGGCTCTCCTAGCGCCTGAAGACGTCGCTACTGTTCCATACAAAACAATAATGGAACAGCTGAAGGGGCACTTTTCGCCACAGCCCGCAGTGGTGGCTCGTCGAAATGCCTTCTACGCAAAGCGGCAAGCCCCTGGGGAAACCATAACTGGGTTTGTGACCTCTCTCCGCCAAGCTGCCCGGTTCTGCAACTTCTCAGAGCTGGAGAACATGCTTCGTGACCGCCTCGTCGGTGGCCTGAAGGATGAGAAGCTGCAACGACGCCTCTACGCTAAGAAGAACCTAACGTTCCAGGTCGCTCTGGAGGAGGCCCTGGCAACGGAAGCTGCTGAGAGGTCGACGCAAGAGGCACGGCTGAGCCAGCCGTCCCAACCGAGGGTCCACCACGAAGACCTCACCAACGACTCGGGATCCGACAGGGAGGAGGTGCACCGAGTACAGCAGCGCACTCAAGCAGCCCACATACCACAGCTGCCTCGACGAGAAGGAGGGAACTGCGCAAGCTGTGGAGAAAGTCACGAGAGGAGGACCTGCCGTTTCCGCAACGCAGAGTGCAGGCAGTGCAGAAAATTGGGACACATCGCCCGGGTGTGTCGGGCTCGGCCCACCCGAAGCCAGGCATCAGATGACCAATCCAAGAGCCCCAGGTCCCGGGGCCCAACGCACCAAGGCAACTCGACGGAGCTCACAGACTTCCAGGTATACCAGTTGCCCCACCCCAACGTAGAGAAAATTTATGTAGAGGTACAGATAGAGGGGGCCCCATGCCGCATGGAGCTTGACACGGGTTCAACTCTATCCATAATCTCGGCAAGGACCTTAAGGAAACTGTGTCCTACTGGGGGTCCCAAACTCAGGCCGGCCCCATTCACCCTCCGGGACTTCCAGAAACGTAAGGTCCCCACAATGGGGGTGGGGACCTTCAGGGTGCAATACCGAGGGCGGACGCGGCAACTGGACTTGCTTGTGGTCAAGGGCCCCTACATTAGCTTACTGGGGTTGGCATGGTTTGGACCACTGGGACTAGCCATCACCGGGGTGAACCACATGAGCTTACAAGTGGACGTGGACGCCATATGCAAGGAGTTTCCGGGGGTTTTCGATGGGAAATTGGGACAGTATACGGGCCCCCCCATTGCTCTACAGCTTGACCCCGCAGTACGACCAGTCAGGCTCAAGGCCCGCCGGGTCCCATTCGCCCTGAAACCCCGTATAGACGAGGAATTGGACCGACTCGTGGAGCAAGGAGTGCTGGAGCCGGTGCCTAATGCCCCCTGGGAAACCCCAATCGTCACACCCGTCAAGCCTAATGGTTCGGTCCGCATCTGCGCAGACTACAAATGTACCATAAACAAGGCCCTCATGGCCCATGCATACCCAGTGCCAGTGGTCAGCCATGTCCTTGCCACCCTGGCTGGGTCGAAAATTTTTGGCAAGCTGGACTTGGCCCAAGCATATCAACAGCTGCCAGTAGATGAGGCCACAGCAGAGGCACAGACGATTGTGACGCACAGAGGAGCGTTCAGGGTAAAGCGGCTGCAATTCGGGGTCAGCGTGGCACCAGGCATATTCCAGAATCTAATGGACTCTCTCCTTAAAGGGATTCCTGGTGTCACCCCCTTCTTTGATGATGTGTTGATTGCCGGGCCCACACCAGAGGAGTTTGAGGACCGCCTCCGCACTGTTCTGCACCGTTTCCAGATGGCGGGTCTCAAGGTGAAGCGGGAAAAATGTCTACTAGGAGTGCCTCAAGTGGACTTTCTGGGATTTATGGTGGATGCAGAAGGGGTTCACCCGACTGGGGACAAGGTACGGGCCATTTGTGATGCCCCAGCGCCCAAGAACAAGACTGAACTTCAGGCCTTCTTGGGATTATTGAACTTTTACCATTCCTTCCTTCCCCACAAGGCGGCGGTAGCGGAGCCCCTACACAGACTCCTGGACAAGCGGGCCCCTTGGGTGTGGGGCCAGCGCCAGGAGGCCGCATTCCAGGCAGTCAAGGACTTGCTTGTCTCAAACTCGGTCTTGGCACACTTCGACGAGAGGCTGCCGGTGGTGCTAGCATGCGACGCCTCGCCCTATGGCATCGGCGCTGTCCTGGGACACCAACTCCCGGATGGAAGAGAGGTACCGGTAGCATACTTTTCCCAGACACTCAACGAAACCGAGCGGAACTACTCGCAAATCGACAAGGAGGGTCTGGCAATCGTGAAGGGAGTAAAAAAATTCCATGATTTCTTGTACGGGCGGCCCTTCACCGTGGTGACTGACCACAAGCCGTTGCTTGGCTTGTTTGCCCCCGAAAAGCAGACCCCCCAAGTGCTGTCTCCTCGCGTCCTCAGGTGGTCAATTTTCCTTGCCAGCTACCAGTATGCACTGATTCACCGCCCTGGAAAGGCGATGGGCCATGCAGACGCCCTCAGCAGGCTACCACTACCGGAAACAGGCCCCGACCCAGCACCTGCACAAGAGGTTATGAGCCTGGAGCTGCTTCCTGACCGCCCCATTCAGGCACAAGAAGTTGCACACCATTCCAAGAAAGATAGGGTCATCTCCCGGGTCCTGGACTGGGTGTGGAGGGGATGGCCCAGCCGCAGCCCCGGGCCAGAATTCGCCGGCTACACAACCCGCAAACATGAACTGTCAGCCCACAAGGGGTGCCTGTTATGGGGAAGCAGGGTCGTTGTTCCCCAGCCCCTCCGCAAAAGGGTCCTCACAGCCCTACACGAGACACACCCAGGGGTAGTAAGAATGAAGGCCCTTGCCAGGAGTTATGTGTGGTGGCCGGGGATCGACGGAGAGATAGAGGCCTGGGTCAAACACTGCCAGGCCTGCCAGGAATCCCGCCCAGATCCCCCAAGGGCCCCAGTCCAGTCCTGGGAGTCCGCCCGAGCACCATGGTCACGCCTGCATGTGGACTTCGCTGGCCCCTTTCAGGGGAAAACATTCTTCATAGTGGTGGACTCCTACACCAAATGGCTGGAAGTCGCACTGGTACCGTCCACTTCTACGTCCGCAGCCATCCGGGTACTACGCAGGCTGTTTGCAACCCACGGGCTCCCTGACACTCTCGTCTCAGACAACGGGACTGCATTTACATCAGGAGAATTTCAAACCTTCACAGTGCAGAACGCCATCCGCCACATCCGTTCGGCGCCATTCCACCCTGCCACCAATGGCCAAGCAGAACGCATGGTGCGGACCACCAAGGACACCCTTCGCCGCATGACGCAAGGGGATTGGGAGTACCGCCTTGCCACATTCCTTCTAGCACAGCACAGCACCCCCAGCTCAACGACTGGCCGGAGCCCCGCTGAACTACTAATGGGTCGGCGCCTTGCAATCAGATTGGACCGCCTTCACCCCGATAGAGCTCAGGATGAGGTAGTGGTGGGGGAAGGCAGGAACCCCCGGACCTTCGAGGCCCAGGACCCAGTGTACGCAAAGAATTTTGGGGCAGGCCCTGCATGGGTACCTGCCACAGTCACCAGGGTCACGGGCCCCGTGTCGTACGAGGTGCTAACAGATGGGGGGCAATGCTGGCGCCGCCACTGCGACCAGATACGGCGACGATTCCCGGGAGAAAACCAGGAGGAGGAGGACAGGTCAGAGGAGTCCCAAGGGAACAGTGGGGCAGTGAGGCCCATAGAGCAGCAGGGGCAAGCAGGAGAGGCAGAATCAGTAAATACAGAGAGGACCCGCGAGGCCGAAAGGACACCGGAACCAGAACCACGACTGAGCGAGCCGGTTGCGCCAGACCAAACAGCCCCATCCTTGGAACACGAGCCAGAACCTGAACCCCGACCAGGGAACACCCCAGGCCGCAACGCACACGTAGGCCACCGGCGTACCTTGAGGACTATGAATGCGACCTTCCGGGCAGGACTGGAACTTAGAGGGGAGGGGTGTTATGTACTGAGTTGAATAGGATCCAAACTGCAGCAGTCTGATTGGTCCTAGAACAATAGGCTCCAAAAGGCAGCAGTCTGATTGGTCCTAGAACAATAGGATTCAGAATGCAGCAGTCTGATTGGTCCTAGAACAATGCAGCAGTATGATTGGTTAGCAGGAACCACCCAATCATGCTCCAGATAGAAGTGAATCCACAACCTGATTGGCCTACAGTAGAATCCTGGAATTAGCCAATCATGTGCAGCCCATTGTGTAAATAATGTATATAAAGCAGATACTTTGAGGGGACATTCATTCATTCCTCCTCACCACTATGAGCTGAATAAAGAGCATGAAATCACTTTGCGACTCTGAGTATATTTCACCACCCCTTCAGTTGCTGGGAAGGCAGGCTGCGCCGGTCCCCAGGTCTGCATACTGTGGTTGAGCGAGAGATTATTCCTCCTAATAACCTGCAGTTTGGGAAGGTTTGAAACAATAATAAGTAGGCGTAATGTTTTCCATGCCTCATTCCTGGCAGGCCAGGAGCAAAATCCGGTTTTAATTAAAAGAAAGGGAGAGGAGAAAAGAGAGCCAGGAAGGGAGAGCAAAAATAAAAGAGGGAAAGAGTTTGCTGGTGC